>NC_136262.1:8558992-8931492 GCF_964187855.1 Myxine glutinosa | reverse complement strand
TAGACAACTATAGGACATCTTGCTAGTTATTCTTAGTCTATGTCAGTTAAGGACTCGTTTCCATTAATTCTGACTCTTCGTTGCACCAGAATGTGATTGTATGGCACCATTAGAAAGTTTAGGACCTCCCAATACCTCCCCGCAGCTCTTCCTCATGGAACTACAACACCAACAACAACAACAGCGGCGGCGGCGCGGCGGCGGCGCGGGGAGTGTGCGTCCTCACTCCGGCTTGGTTAGCCGCCATTGACCATGTGCTCCGACGGGGTTACCACGCAGGGGCTCACTGTCAGCTCCTCGTCAAGGGCGGAGCCCGGTAACCCCCCCGCACCCAATAAGAAGCGGCGGACCGATTCCATCTGGGGCGGAGCTAACGAGCCGAGGGCGTGTCACTCCCCGCTGGACATGCGCAGGAAGACGGAGGTGACGTCAGATGCGCCTCAGCTTGGAGAGAAACGGACGCCACCTCCTAGCGCTGAGAGATACTTCCCGCCTCTCTGGACCGGACCGGGTCGATTCTGCCCCTGAGCCAAGGTGCACCTTGAGCCATCGACTACCTGCCCTTCCTTGCCATCAATCCCTGTGTGAGTCAGTCTTGTCCCGTTTGTCTGTGGTCTGTCGGGGCTAAGATAAGACCGTGTCTAAGTGCCCATCTTTCTGTGCTGTACCTCTGTGCCGTGTAATCTAAACGTTCTGCATAACCCATATTATATCCTCCTCCGGAGGTCTTGAGAACTGTACCCCTGGTGTCGTGTCATTTAACCCAGCCGTTGTGTCCTTTTCCTTCATTGATTTAGCATAGCGCGATTCGGCCAACGTTCGAGTGTAATCGGGTAAACTGTGCGAACACGGCGGCCATTCCGCTCGGCCCACCATAACATCTAAGTCGTGTCCGTAACAATATATATATTGTTGCGGATCTCAGCGCCGGCCTTTTCCCCTTACCAAGGGGGGATTAGTCCCCTTGTCTTTTACTAGCCGACGGGACCCGGGACCGATGACGTCCTTCCCGGACAGCGTTAGATCAGGTTTTAGGACTACAAATTCGCTATTACCTAAGTACTCACGCCACCCAGAAACGAGGAAATAAGCCCCGCCCGAATCACGGGTGTTGGTGGAAACGCCGAGCGGTAGCGAATCCGTGACCCGAGCTGTTATCAATGACTAAACTCGATCCAAGCGGTTCGTAATCGTGCCACGCATACCCAATGGAGGAAATCACGGAAACGGTCGAATTTGGAAGAAAAGGAATAACAAGGTTTATTTACACATTGTACAATAATAAGAAGAAGAATACACAGGGCAGCCTTAAACAGTCTTAACTTATCCCAAGACAAACGGGCCCGTCACACTCAGACACACTCACACGGGGTTACAGATGAACAGGTCGATGGTCCACGTCCAGGGATGCGTCCAGGCAGCTCGCTCTCCGGTCCCCAACTCGCACCGCGAAGTAGATGAACACAGCGGCCAGGAGCTCTCCACATGTCGTTGGCGCGCACGGGATTATTACGGGGCGAACGGCAGGCTGAGCTTTGGCGTTTACACTCGCGGGGCTGCGTACGTAATAAACGGACAGTTCAATATGCGCTTCTCAATCAAGGCCTCGAAACTGTCGTGTGCACGCCGGTCCTCTCAATGCAGTTCTCTTGCAAGGTGTGATTCCTTTCAGCCAACGAGTCCTCTCCCTTCTCAACTCCGTATCATGCGAGTCCTCCTCATAAGTCCTGTTCATAAGTCCTCCAACAAGTCCTTCAGGTCAGTCCTTTCGCACGAGTCCTCTCAACAGTCCTTTACAATGCGCAATTCACCCAATGAGTCCTTATAAGGGCAGTCCTTTCGCACGAGTCCTTCTCATAAGTCCTCCAACAAGTCCTCGTACCAGTCCTGTCGCACGAGTCCTCCAACAAGTCCTTTTCAATGGCTTTGTGCGCTGGCTTATATAGCCTTGCCCAGCGAACCTTCCAGCACTTGCTAGATGCGCCCTCACCATGCCCTATCGCCCATGCCCTCGGAGCCCTGGTTGGCTGTTGCCCTTACTGTCATCGCCTTCTGACGTGCTCCTTGTCTCTGCCACACCCCGACCCCGCGCTCCTCCCCTCTTTCAGGCCTACCTCGTATCACTTGACTAGCGAGCGAACAAAGGCAGCCAAAGCGGAACAAACGGGGTGGATTAGCCGAATGGGGCGCGGGATCGAGTTTGCCCATTGATGGAATTCAAGGGTGGCTGCAAAATGAAAGGGACCTAAGCTCGTTTCTTTACACAACGCAGATGTCACTAGGGAAATGGCCTACTCTTACACATACTATGACATAACTAATTCTAATGGGCCTACGTGTTGCTTGTGGACTAACTATGGGGGGGGGGCAACCCTTTAACCTTTAATGATGTTATATGTACAATCTCAAAAAAAAAAAATATATATATACATATATGGCACCTCCTAGCATATATGACCTAGCTAATATATACATATATGATCAAGGCACCTCCTAGCTTTAATGGTGAGCACCAGCCACGAATTATGTCTCACACGGTAAATACCGCATAACCCGCAAGGAACCAACAGCCTGTCTGCCACACAGACCATCGTTCCCACCAGTGCAAACCAAAACCAGGGGGTGCGGTGCGATCGGCGGGGATAATAATCAACGAACATAACAGCGTGACGAGCGCTGTCCCGATCTCCTGTGGACCGAAGTCCTAGACCAAAGCGTCACCTCCGACGCAAAGGGTCTTCTGGAGGCTTCAGCCCGGCCACTCTGTCAACAGACAGAGATTTATTCATTGGTCCCCATTGGCTAAACATCAAGCAGAGCCGCCAATCCAGATTTCGGGCTTATTAACCCTCGTCAGGACGGCATACTGCAAAAAATCTAACCAATGAGGACCAAAATCGTCTATTAAGATGATCAAGGCACCTCCTAGCTTTAATGGTGAGCACCAGCCACGAATTATGTCTCACACGGTAAATACCGCATAACCCGCATGGAACCAACAGCCTGTCTGCCACACAGACCATCGTTCCCACCAGTGCAAACCAAAACCAGGGGGTGCGGTGCGATCGGCGGGGATAATAATCAACGAACATAACAGCGTGACGAGCGCTGTCCCGATCTCCTGTGGACCGAAGTCCTAGACCAAAGCGTCACCTCCGACCCAAAGGGTCTTCTGGAGGCTTCAGCCCGGCCACTCTGTCAACAGACTGAGATTTATTCATTGGTCACCGGGGACATGGTAGGCCACTCCGGGGACATGGTAGGCCACTCCATATGCTCGACACCATGGTCAACAAGAATGTGTTGGATCATGCGAGCACGATGAGGCCGTGCATTGTCATCTTGGAAGACAAAGTTTCCTCGAAAGGCTGCACGAGCAGGGTCGGAGGTCGGAGGTGACGGTGACGCTTTGGTCTCGGACTTCGGTCCACAGGAGATCGGGACAGCGCTCGTCACGCTGTTATGTTCGTTGATTATTATCCCCGCCGATCGCACCGCACCCCCTGGTTTTGGTTTGCACTGGTGGGAACGATGGTCTGTGTGGCAGACAGGCTGTTGGTTCCTTGCGGGTTATGCGGTATTTACCGTGTGAGACATAATTCGTGGCTGGTGCTCACCATTAAAGCTAGGAGGTGCCTTGATCATCTTAATAGACGATTTTGGTCCTCATTGGTTAGATTTTTTGCAGTATGCCGTCCTGACGAGGGTTAATAAGCCCGAAATCTGGATTGGCGGCTCTGCTTGATGTTTAGCCAATGGGGACCAATGAATAAATCTCTGTCTGTTGACAGAGTGGCCGGGCTGAAGCCTCCAGAAGACCCTTTGGGTCGGAGGTGACGCTTTGGTCTAGGACTTCGGTCCACAGGAGATCGGGACAGCGCTCGTCACGGTTATGTTCATTGATATATATATATATATATATATATATATATATATATATATATATATATATATATATATATATATATATATATATATATGTTCTAAAGGTTATTCTTCACCATCGAGATAGGGCCGGAAACAACATGTAGGACGGTCTCAAAAAGTTGTGGACAGATTTGGAAGAATTTTGGTGAACAGTTTGGGTGTGTGAGAAAGAAGAATTGATTCGATTTTGGCAAAGATCCAGATCCCATTTGTTTTTTAAAGTAATTCTTCACCATTGAGAGATGGGGCCAAAATCAATATATAGCAGGGTATCTTAAAAGGTTGTGGGCGAGTTATTACAAAACTAGGTGGATGATGTGAGTAGGTGACAATGTCATGCCGATTCGATTCTGGTTCAGGTCCGGATTCAGATTCGGCCTATCAGTGCGATACAAAACATAAACTGTTCATCCTGGCGGAGGCATGTGCTCGACCAAATACTGTGGGGGGATGTTGTGGCATTACAACTCTGTTCAAGAGGCATTTTTAATCTTGAAGGAGATCCGACAGCATCACAAGCACACATGCTGTTGTGCAAACAATTCAATTTAACTAAGTCACACCTTGGCTCCATCTTGTCTCCTGCATTTCCACGTAACAAACTGCTCTGCACCAGCTGGAACTGCCACAAAAGACGAACCATTAGTGTTGTTGTTCTCAACAGCTGCAGAACAACAACTTAAAGTCCAGTCTCAGCCTTTTGAGTCCAGGACACAATATTCCCCAATCCATACACCCCCGGAAATTTCACCCTCCCACAAAATTGGTTAACACTATTGTATGCTATTTGAAAAGGACAGACCATAACAAAGCTGGAACTACCAACGTTGAAAGGTGTACTCAAGTTAACTGTCACGACAGAGGATAATCCATATACAATGGAGCAAATGTTTGGATGTATGTATGTCTACTCTATACACATTGGTCAGACAGCTGATCTGATGCCACCCACAATTGTAACCTGAAAAATAACATACAGTCACGTGAAAAAGTAAGTACACCCCATGTAAAGTTTTCACTTTTTCAACATATTTCAACATACAGCTATTTGATCTTCATTTCAACAATATTGATAGATAAAGGTGATATAATATAACAAATATCATGAAACATTTACATTTTGTCGTCCATTGTATAATTTAAATGAACATAAATGCGAATTTCGCATGTGGAAAAAGTAAGTACACCCCCACATTTATCACTACTTCAAAGACCTAAAATTAGAATCAGGTGCACCAGATCAGGTGCAAATGATAAGAACATTGTTAGAGAGGATCTTGGAGGAACCTGTCTTATTTAAACCTCAGACATTTCGTTTTGGTTTGCTCTTTGTTGTTGAAGTGTGCAGTGTCACCATGCCAAGATCAAAAGAGCTCTCTGAGTCCTTCAGAAAGAAGGTTACAGATGCCGACGAGTCTGGGAAGGGATTTAAAAAGATCTCCAAACAATTTGAAATCAATCATTCGACTGTCCGGAAGATCATCTACAAGTGGAGAAGATTCCAAAAAACTGCCAACTTGTTCAAGCCAGGCCGCCCCAGCAAGTTCAGCCCGAGAGCAGACCGCATGCTGAAAGAAGTCTCTAAGAACCCCAGAATGTCATCACGGGACCTACAGGTAGCTCTTGCCACTGTTGATGTCAAACTGCACGAGTCTACCATTAGAAAGAGGCTGCACAAATTTGATCTACATGGGAGGTGTGCCAGGAGGAAACCTTTGCTGTCCAGAAAGAATATCAGGGCAAGACTAAAGTTTGCCAAGGAACACCTAGGCAAAGACCAGCACTTCTGGAACAATGTGCTCTGGAGAGACGAGTCACAGGTAGAGCTATTTGACCACAGTACCAGAAGACATGTTTGGCAAAAACCAAAGACAGCATTTGACCACAAGAACCTGATACCAACTGAAAACATGTTGGTGGAAATATTATGGTTTGGGGCAGCTTTGCTGCATCAGGGCCTGGGCAGCTCACCATCATATAATCCAATATGAATTCTTCATTGTACCAGAGGGTGCTTGAGGATAATGTGAGGCCATCTGTCGGAAAGTTGAAGCTCAACCGAAGGTGGACCTTGCAACATGACAGTGACCCTAAACATACCAGTAAATCCACCAAGGAATGGCTGAAAAGACAGAATGGAGGGTTCTGGAATGGCCAAGTCAAAGCCCGGATCTAAATCCCATCGAGATGTTGTGGGGTGATTTGAAACGAGCTGTGCATGCAAGAAACCCCTCAAACATCGCACATCTGAAAGAATTCTGCATGGAGGAGTGGGCAAAAATTTCTCCCAGTCGATGTCAGAGACTGGTAGACAGTTATAAGAAATGCCTACTTGAGGTTGTTTCTGCCAAAGGGGCAATACCACCTATTAGAGCCAAGGGTGTACTTACTTTTTCCACATGCGAAATTTGCATTTATGTTTATTTAAATTATACAATGGACTACAAAATGTAAATGTTTCATGATATTTGTTATATTATATCACCTTTATCTATCAATATTGTTGAAATGAAGATCAAATAGCTGTATGTTGAAATAGTCAAAACTTTACATGGGGTGTACTTACTTTTCATGTGACTATGTCCGCCATTTTGGTAAGCCTAGGACATCTTCGGAGGCATCATATTCACAATCGCCATGCCTCCCTACAAATTTAACATGCCCTCCCCGCCCCTCCCATACAGTCCCTTTTCCCTGCCTAAACGCAACTTTACACCAGGTGCAATAAATACCTTTCGCTGAACATCCCGCCTTGCAGCAAAACCATCAAGCACTCGGCGGGCTTGCCGGTCCACCTCCGGCTGCAGCTGGGCTAAAAGTGCTGGAAGCTGGCCTGGACCGTAGTACGTCTCAACCACAGGCTGTTGAGCTTCCACCACACGTGCCACTCCTACAAAGTTCATCACAAGCTGTGAGAGATGTAGTGCATGGTGTTTCGATCACGATACTCATTTATATTCAGATTGAAACGAGAATGACACTCGGTAGATGAGCAGTTTACGTTTTGTATCCCACTGATAGGCCAGATCTGGATCCATAAAAAAACCACCTTTAGAGGCCATTTTTCCCCGCAAAGCAGGGGTTGGCCTTTTTCGGGGACCGTGGTTGTTGTTGTTTTTCGGTCCCCTTTTTGAAGCAATGTTTTACGGCCGGATGCCCTTCCTACCGCCAACCCTTTTTGTCGCCTTTTACGACAAACAGGGAATAACCAGTGAACTGGTACTCAATTAGCCGACCTCGGAAGGATGACAGGCTGAGTCAACCCCCCTGGCGTTAATTCAGCGATCGACCGGGATTCGAACCCAGGATCCTTGGATCCTAAGCCGGCACCCTAGCCGCTAGCCCAACACCAGGGACTACCTCTACACCAGATCTGGATCCATACACGAACCAAAATCTAATTGGCTTGTTCTTGTCACGAACCAACTCATCCCCCTAGTTTTGTCAAAACTTATCCACAAATTTTTTTAATATCATGCTACATATATCGTTTTGGCCCCATCTCTCAATGGTGAAGAATCACTTTTTAAATTCTTGTATCCTGATACAGATCTTCATCAAAATCTAATCAATTCATCCTTGTCATCCACCAACCTCGACACCAAATTTCGTCCGAATCCATTCACAACTTTTTGAGATATCCTGTTCACAGACAAACAAACAGACAGGGTTGAAAACATATCCTCCATCGACCTTTGGTGGCGGAGGTTATAAGACCATACCATCTCCTTCCCAAAAGTTAAGTTCTAAGAAACCCTCTCGATGCTTTATGCTCAACTTCTACTTTTCTCTCCTTTCCTCTCCTTTCCTCCACTACATTCGCATAAACCACGGCCACAACAGTTAGTTTGAAAACCGAAAACTGAGCATGCTTAAGCAGACAATTTGGAGACAGTGGGGTCAACTCATTGTGCCCTTTCAAATGTGCATCTCATTTAATCATGCCTGATTGTATGATGTCTAACACTTTCGTCCAAAATCCAAAAAAGTCCAACTTTTTCTTTTCAAACTTAAAAAAAAAAAAAAAAAAAATCACACTCATGTCCAAAGAAAGAAGTTCAGTTTGGAATTTTCAATATCAAATAGACAAAGCCTGGAAACGAACGAAACCCTTTAGAATTACCCTTTAGTACCCCCTAGCCTAGACTTACCCTTTAGAACATTTTAGAATTGCCCTTTAGAACCCATTAGAATTACCCTTTAGAACCGATTAGAATTACCCTTGAGATTTACCCTTTAGAATTACCATATAGAACCCTTTAGAGTTACCCATTAGAATTTCCCTAAACAACCCTCCAGAGTTACACTTTAGAACCCTTTAGAATTAAACAGTGGGTTAGAAAGGTTTTTCTTCATTTTTGACGGATGGATAGAAGGAACTGGTACAACCATGCGAATGCCCTCAATATAAATCCCTTTGCTCGACACCAGCACAAACATGATTAGTGCATTCGTCACAATAAACGAGGCAAAGCTAATCCAGGGGTATGTTGGTGGATTGTTAATTGGTGAGGACATGGCACTGCTATTTCCGGGGTTAAAAGTTCAAACCTAGCTGAAGGCATCGGTATTAAGGGTTTGGATTCCATGTTGTGGGAACCCGATTTAGTCTTGGAAGAATTGCCATGGTCCTAGGGAACCTTTCAATTAAAAGCATCAAATTAATCACCTTTGGGGAGCAGGAAATCTGGCCTATATGATACCAGTTGACACTTGACCTTTAATGCAATCAGGCCAATTTGGAATGGGCACAAGCTCATAACGTGACCAAAAAGTTATGGCAAAGACAAACAAAAATGAGGTGTGTGTGTGTGTATCAAAATAAACAACCTTCAAAAAGTATGGTAAGGTTATCTGCAAAGATGACAGCAGCACGCTTCTCTCCACTCTCCATGTTCTCAGAAATCTGGAACTGCTTCTCCGCCTGCCTTGCAATCTACGTTTTGTCGACATAGTAAAAAAAAAAAAAAAAAAAATAATAACGCAAGATTTGTGAAAACTATATTTTGTTCCACAATTCAAATACCACACAATGTTCATTTTTCCATCTCCCATATCCATAAAATTGATATAAAAGTCCAAGGTCACCCCCACTCCCTCTGTCTCATCCATACTCATGATCTTTTTTACTCCCATTAACCCACCCCAATCTAACCCCTTCATTTCCAGATTGTTGTGTTTTCTCCCATCTCCACCCAGCCACCTTTATCAAAGGAAGGCGCAAAGCACACCTCCCATTATATAAGGGATCGTTTCTCTGTATGCAGCTTTAACATGGGGACTGAAAATGCGTATCTCGGCTTATACTGGACGAAATCGGCTGCAAATTTCAGAAGTAAATGCTTTGTATGTTGAGGTAATATATTCCAAATTGCAGCAACGTTCAATTATGCATTCTTGAGTCATGTTTAGAGAACCCTCGAAATCACGTTGGTGTCCGTCCGTCCGTCCGTCCATCCATCCATCCACACTAAATGTTCTGGTGGTCACATCTCAAGGACTATACATTGAAACTAGATGAAACTTGGAATATACATTGGCCAATAAGGCTTTAATGCCTTAAGTTAATGGCTTTCAAAACAAATTCCACATAAGTGCTATCGTTTTTGCTTTAAAATTAAATATATATATATATATATACACATAAATAAATAAATATATAAAAAATAGAAAATTCGTTTCTCGGCTTCTACTGGTATATTGTATATATAAATCTACATATATACACACTTTATACCCCTTAAAAAAAATTTTTTTTAAATTTTAATGTGTTGGCTCAATGGCCTAATGGATAAAGCATCAGACTCCCAAGCTGGGGATTATGGGTTCGAATCCTGTCTGGGTTGAATATTTTTTTCCCCCTTACTTTTTCAAGTCTTTTATATCGTCTTGAATAAAGTCTTGCATGATGAACAAATGCATTTTGTTCGTATTTAAAATGTATCTTGTGAAAAATGCCAGGAGCATAGAAAAGGCCCCTTTATATAAGGGTATATGCCATGTGGCAAACTATAGAAAAGAAGGGACATACTTGGGTAAAATGCCAGGGGTATAGAAAAGGCCCCTTTATATAAGGGTATGTGCCATGTGGCAAACTATAGAAAAGAAGGGACATAGTCATGTGAAAAAGTAAGTACACCCCATGTAAAGTTTTGACTTTTTCAACATATTTCAACATACAGCTATTTGATCTTCATTTCAACAATATTGATAGATAAAGGTGATATAATATAACAAATATCATGAAACACTTACATTTTGTAGTCCATTGTATAATTTAAATAAACATAAATGCAAGTTTCACATGTGGAAAAAGTAAGTACACCCTTGGCTCTAATAGGTGGTTTTGCCCCCTTTGGCAGAAACAACCTCAAGTAGGCGTTTCTTATAACTGTCTACCAGTCTCTGACATCGACTGGGAGAAATTTTTGCGCACTCCTCCATGCAGAATTCTTTCAGCTATGCGATGTTTGAGGGGTTTCTTGCATGCCCAGCTCATTTCAAATCCCCCCACAACATCTCGATGGGATTTAGATCCGGGCTTTGACTTGGCCATTCCAGAACCCTCCATTTCTTTCTTTTCAGCCATTCCTTGGTGGATTTACTGGTATGTTTAGGGTCATTGTCATGTTGCAAGGTCCACCTTCGATTGAGCTTCAACTCTCCGACAGATGGCCTCACATTATCCTCAAGCACCCTCTGGTACAATGAAGAATTCATAGTGGATTCTATGGTGGTGAGCTGCCCAGGCCCTGATGCAGCAAAGCTGCCCCAAACCATAATATTTCCACCACCATGCTTTACAGTTGGTATCAGGCTCTTGTGGTCAAATGCTGTCTTTGGTTTTCACCAGACATGTCTTCTGGTACTGTGGCCAAATAGCTCTACCTTTGACTCATCTGTCCAGAGCACATTGTTCCAGAAGTGCTGGTCTTTGCCTCGGTTCATTGGCAAACTTTAGTCTTGCCCTGATGTTCTTTCTGGACAGCAAAGGTTTCCTCCTGGCACACCTCCCATGGAGATCAAACTTGTGCAGCCTCTTTCTAATGGTAGACTCGTGCACCTTGACATCAACAGTGGCAAGAGCTACCTGTAGGTCACGTGATGACATTCTGGGGTCATTAGAGACTTCTTTCAGCATCTTGCGGTCTGCTCTCAGGCTGAACTTGCTGGGGCGGCCTGGCCTGAAAAAGGTGGCAGTTGTTTGGAATCTTCTCCACTTGTAGATGATCTTCCGGACAGCCGAATGATCGATTTCAAATTGTTTGGAGATCTTTTTAAATCCCTTCCCAGACTCATAGGCATCTATAACCTTCTTTCTGAAGGCCTCAGAGAGCTCTTTTGATCTCGGCATGGTGAAGCCGCACACTTCAACAACAAAGAGCAACCCAAACTAAATGTTTGAGGTTTAAATAAGACAGGTTCCTCCAAGATCCTCTCTAACGATGTTCTAATCATTTGCACCTGAGCTGGTGCACCTGATACTAATTTTAGGTAATTGAAGTAGTGATAAATGTAGGGGTGTACTTACTTTTTCCACATGCGAAATTTGCATTTATGTTTATTTAAATTATACAATGGACTACAAAATGTAAATGTTTCATGATATTTGTTATATTATATCACCTTTATCTTTCAATATTGTTGAAATGAAGATCAAATAGCTGTATGTTGAAATATGTTGAAAAAGTCAAAACCTTACATGGGGTGTACTTACTTTTTCACATGACTGTACTTGGGTAAAATGCCAGGGGTATAGAAAAGGCCCCTTTATATAAGGGTATGTGCCATGTGGCAAAGTAGAGAAAAGAAGGGACATTCCATAGTTTGTAGAAAATGCCAAACAATACAAAATAAGGTGCATTCAAGAAATCTTGTGTGCATGCTGGACTACCCTTGTGTTCTGAGGAGGAACCAAGTAATGCTCGAGAAAAGTTCATATAAAGGGGCGCTAATTTGATTTATACACCTGCATGAAGAAGTAAATGTATTTTATTTGCCAGACTCCTCTCCGGCCTTGCTCCCCCAGCTCTCTCTGTGCTCTGTCCCCCCAATATTCCTTCAGGTCGCACAAGATCTGCCTGCAACCCTCTTATGGTTAAACTGCCAAAGTCTAGGCTCTCTGCTCACCTTCACTCCTTCATTCCCCTTTTCTCCCGCCTCTGGAACAAACTCCCCCACTCCCTTCAATCCCACTCCTCCCTCCAGGTCTTTAAAACAGCTGTTCACCACCATCTCTTATCTTCCCCCATCGAAAACCTTGATCTTTTCTACCCCCGGTAATTCACCCCAGAGTCCTTGCAGTGTTCATATGTTTTATTCCTCTCCCACCTCCCCCCAAGTCCTCCCGATGTCCCTGCTCTCAAATGTTGTGTTTGTGTCCTTCCCCCTCTCTCCCCATCTTGTCTGCCGCTCCCCTTGTTTTTTGTGTTTTGTGTGTCGGTTTGTCTTTTTGTGCGATTAATGTTAGCTCTTTCACGAGCCTCGATCTTGTATACAAAAAAAAAAAAAAAAAAAAATGTCGGGCACCCCTTTATATGAACTGTTCTAGAGCATTACTTGGTTCCTCCTCAGAACACAAGCGTAGTCCAGAACACCTTTTTGGTGTTCACAACACCTTTTTGATCACAACTAGAATAATTTCCCTCCGATTTTCATGATGTCGAGTTTTACGGATAGATTGTCTATGGGGACACATTTTCTTTATTTACACTCTATTCCTAAACGTTTAAGGTCAAGGTCATAATATGGTGGTCCGAAAAGAATATGCCATCATTGGATTGTGTGCCGAGGGTAAGCCACGGGCAATCGCCAAGATTAAGCCGGGGAAGGCTCACTACACACCCTTGGCGATCGTAAATATCAAAAAAAATAAATTGGGGATACAGAATCGAGCCTCGTGAAAGAGCTAACATTTATTTCACAAACAAATCAACCAGACAAACAAAATATATGAAAGGAGGGAGTGGTAAACAAGATGGGGAGAGAAGGGGAAGCACACAAACACAACATTTGAGAGCAGGGAGATGTGTGGGAGGGAGGGGCTTGGGGGGAGGGGGCGTGGGAAGGGTGGGGGGGGGGTGGGAGAAGTATAAAACACGAGGACACCAAGGACTTCCAGGACAGAAGTAAGTTGGTATTTCAAAAAAGTGGATTTGGGGTGAAATTAGCGGGGGTAGACAAGATCAAGGTTTTGGATGGGGGAAGATAAGAGATGGTGGTGAACAGCTGTTTTAAAGACCTGGAGGGAGGAGTGGGATTGAAGAGAGTGAGGAGTTTGTTCCAGAGGCGGGAGAAAAGAGGAATGAAGGAGTGAAGGTGAGCAGAGAGTCTTGATTTTGGCAGTTTAACCATAAGAGGGTTGCAGGCAGATCTTGTGCGACCTGTAGGAATATTTGGGGGACAGAGCCCAGAGAGAGCTGGGGGGGGGGGGGCAAGGCTGGAGAGGAGTCGGTATGAAATTTGCCCAGAAGTCGGTTTGCCCAGAAGACGGAAATACCACCAACCTGCCTGCGGTGAGTGAGTGAAAGGCCCTTGGAGTTAGCTTCATCGCAGGAGATTCCAATGATTCTGAACGCTTTGGTTTCAACAGCGTGAAGACGAGCTAGGTGTGAGGCAGGAGCACCAGCCCAGAGGGTAGAGCAGTATTCCATTGAGCTGCGGATGAAAGCCTTGTAATGTGGTGAGGAGCTCAGGTATGCCAAGGAAGGACTTCGCACGACGGAGGATGCCCAGTCGGCGACTGGCTTTGGAGGCCAGATTTGAAATGTGGTTTTCCCAGGAAAGATCATGGCAGATAGTGAGACCCAAAAGCTTGAGTGAAAGAACTTCTTGGAGAGGATTATTCAGAAAGTGGATGGCAGGGTTGTCCAGTCGGTCTTTTCGGAGAGACATCGTAAGAGTGTGAGATTTGTCAGGATTGAAAGACATGTTCCACTTGTTTGCCCAGTCTGTGATTTTGTCCAGGTCTGCAGAGAGTGAGGAGGCTGCAGACTGCCAATCTGAGGGATGAGGAATGGAGCAACAGAGAGTAGAGTCATCAGCAAAGAGATAGAGAGGATTTTCAAGAGAGTCAGAGAGATCATTGATGAAGACCAGAAAAAGCACAGGGCCCAGAACACTGCCTTGGGGAACTCCAGCCTGAACAGGAAGAGGAGATGAGAGAAACCCATTCAGGGCCACACGTTGACTACGACTAGAGAGGAAGTCCGCCAGCCATGTGTGGAGATTTCCATGGATACCAAAGGAGGAGAGTTTGGTGAGCAGAGCGGGGTGCCAGACCGTATCGAAGGCACGTGATATGTCAAGGGAGACAGCTCTAATTTCCTGTTTGGCATTGAGGACCTCCATCCATTGTTGAGAAAGCAGAAGCAGCATGTCCAGAGTAGAGTGACCAGGTCTGAAACCAAATTGATGATCAGAGATCAAGCCATTGGAGAGAAGGAAAGATTTCATATCCGAAGCAATGATGGATTCCATGACTTTGCTGATAATTGGGAGAAGGCTGATTGGTCTGTAGTTGCTAGGATCAGTTTTTGCATATTTTTTGTGCAAAGCGGTGATGTTGGCTGATTTCCAAGCAGATGGCAGATGACCTTGAGCAAAAGAGAGAGTGAAGAGAACAGAGAGAGGGAGTGAAAGAGCGGAAGTACAGGATTTTAGGACCCGTGGGCTGATGCCGTCAGGTCCAGTTGCAGAATCAGAGTCGAGGGTTGACAGAAACTTTTCCACCTTGTCAGGAGGAAAGGACACAGAGTCCAGGAGCAGCTGGGTACGACTGGGTACGGTGGGTACAGAGAGGGATGGGTTTGGGACACTAGATTTGGAGGCAAACACAGAGTTGAGGCATTCAGCTTTTTCAGGTGCGGAGTCAGCCGTGTAGCCGTTTGAGGTGAGGGAGGGGATGGAGGGGGAACAAACACCAGAAACAGATTTGACCAGACGCCACCAGGATTTGGAAGAGGGAGACAGATAAGAGAATTTGGTTTTGAGAACGGAGAGATATTGTTTCCTGGCTCTCCTGAGGGTGGACACACACTTGTTTCGGGCTTTGTGAAAGGAAATGAGATTTCCTTCCTTTGGATTTGCTTTCCAGGAGACGAAGGCAAGTTGTTTCTGGGCAACAGCCTCACCACAAGATTCCGTGTACCATGGACGGGAGGAAGGGTATGTCAACTGAAGACGAGATGGGATAAATCTGTGCATGAGAGAGAGCAATTTACTTTGGAAGAATTCCCAGGATGAGTTGATGTCAGAGGCGGTAGAGATGGGAGACCAGTCCAGATGATTGATGGCTGCTTGAAGACCGTGCCAGTTGGCCTGAGTGAAATGCCAGACTTGTCAACGCTGAGGAGGCTCTCTGAGAATGGTCAGAGAGATGTCCACTTTAACAAGCACATGATCAGATGAGCCGATTGGAGCAGAAGAAGATCAGCAGGCATTTTCAGGGAAGTTTGTCATAACGAAGTCCAGAAGAGAAGATGCTCCGTTGACTGAGATCCGGGTCGGGAAATTGACAGATTGTGTCAGTCCCAGTGAGTCGCAGAAGTCCTTTGCTGAGGAGCCATGGCTGGTGAGAGAGGTACCCACACCCAACCAACTGGCATGGTGACAATTGAAATCACCACATATGAGGAAGAGAGAGTTGGGATGGGTAGATAAAAGTTGGTCCATATTATCAGACAGCGAGATGTAGATGGAGTCATCACTGTTTGGTGGACGGTACAACACACATATGAACAAAAGGTGGGAGCGAAGGGGAAGCCGTAGCCAAAGGTATTCCTGGGGGTGAGGTGGAGAGAGGGCAGTGCAGGGCGAGTGAGGAAGAGAGTTTTTTTTATAAAGATAGCAACCCCACCTCCAGGACGAGGCTCAGGTCTATCATACCGGAGGAGGGAGTAACCTGGGAGAGATACCAAGGAATCAGAGACATCATGAAGGAGGAGTTTCTGTTCAGCAGATCACGTCTGGATTGTCAGAAGCAACCTGTATGGGGAGATCAGTCAAGTTTAAGCGAAGGCCCCGGATGTTTGAGGTCCATACCGTTAATGAAGAGGGAGGGGGAGCATCGGATACAGAACCGGGGGGGGGGGGGCTTTGGGGTAGAGTAAGAAGTGGAAGAGGAGGAAGTGGTAGGGAGAGCTGTTGAAGGTGTGTCAGAGATTTCAGAATAGCTTGGAGAAAGGGAAGAATGGGGCAGACAAAAGGTTTGATGGCGATTGGGTGAGGCACAGTGAGGTGTTATTTGAGGAGGGGGAAGAGCGAGGCAGAAGGTTGGGGGAGATGAAGGTGAAAGTTGGAAGGGGGAAGAAGCAGGGAGGACACTTTGAGGAGGAGGGGTGATAGGGGAATAGAGGAGGGGAGAAGCGAGGGAGAGTCTCGGAGGGGATGGGTGTGGGGGGAGTTTAGGAGGGAAGGGGCAAGGGGGGAGATTTGAAAGGGATGGGTGATGGGGAAGATTTGGAGGGGAGGGGCAAGGGGGAAGATTTGAAAGAGATGGGTGATGGGGGAGATTTGGAGGGGAGGGGCAAGGGGGTAGATTTGGAGGGGAGGGGTGATGGGGAAGTTTTGGAGGGGAGGGGTGATGGAGAAGTTTTGGAGCGGAGGGGTGATGGGGAAGTTTTGGAGGGAAGGGGTGATGGGGAAGATTTGGAGGGGAGGGGCAAGGGGGAAGATTTGAAAGGGATGGGTGATGGGGAACATTTGGAGGGGAGGGGCAAGGGGGAAGATTTGAAAGAGATGGGTGATGGGGAAGATTTGGAGGGGAGGGATGATGGGGAAGATTTGGAGGGGAGGGGTGAGATTGGATTTTAGAAAGTGTACGATTAATGGGAAACGAACATTTATTGCAAAATGAGTTTCTTGTGACCTTCGAGTCAAAAATATGTTTGAGGACGCTGGAGGAGGGGTGGAGTGCAGGAGAGTTTCGGGAATGTAGAAAAGAGGAACTGTAAGAGAAGGATTTTTTTTTTGGAATGAATAGATTTGGTGAGCAAGTCGAAAGCATCCTTTAATAGAAGAAGAAGAAAAAGGTGTTATAATATACGACAGAATACAGTTCTTCAGGGGAAAGTTTAAACATTTTAAAATTGAGCAGTGAAAACTATCTGGGGAAATGGAAAATGGAAATGGGGGTGAAACACGTGATCGAAGAACGAACGAACAAATAAGAACAACAAATAAACGAATAAGAACAACGAATAAGAACAGAGAAGGGATTTTATTTATTTTTTTTGAGTTGAGATTTTAAACAAGGAAGTATGGGGTGAAAGACTGGGACAAAAACAGAGAACGAAAGTAATTGCAGCACAATCGACGGACCGCTGAGAGAAAAACAAAGCCTCAAGGTCGGACAGGGTAGCCTACTCGGCCTCAAAATACGCGACACGAATTAACCGACGATTTTGTATACATGTATGAAAAATTAACACCGAGAATCTTACTGGACACACTATAGGTACACACACCGAAAGATAGATACAGTTTCGACAAAAACACAATTGTGAAAAATTACTTAAGTTCGAAAGCATGAGCGCATGGACAGCTTCGAAAAGACGTGACCTCGCCGCCAAAGATCTCACGAGATCTTCCCTATTGCTCTATTGCTGATCTATTGCTGTTCTATTGCTGTTTCATCCCCGGTTTTTCCTTCCTCCTTTTTTTCCAATCCCCTTCTTGCTGTGTTTAAGGTTGTTCACTTCCTGTGTCCCCCCTCCCCTTTTTCTCATTCTTCCACTCACACATTCTTCCTCTAGATGTTCTTCTGTTGTGGGACAAGTGTTGCAATGTTCAACTACCATCTGATTTCTTCAATGTTGCTCGTCGCCAAAACCAATGCGGCCTGCAGTCCTCTCGACTACATTCTCTCAATGCCACCAGGTCGAAGGGACTATAGTTTAGAACTTTAGATCCTTCGCCATGTCCACAAAAACATTTACCAAAATGTTTCCTCTTTAAAACAACAGCAACTTCGAAGTTCTGACTCTTCTAATATGTTCTTCAGTGACAATGTACATCACAACGAGTCGGTTTTTTCTCCATTTTATACAAGGTGTGTATACTGAAAGCTGTTTGACAAGACATTCAAACACACCTGCTGAGAGAGGTAGCGCCCAAGGCGCATCAGCCCTTCATTCTGAAGGCCGAGCAGGGGAAAGAGTTTAAAAAACCGCTCAACCCGAGCTCCATCGCCTGCTCGCACCGCTGCCTCAAATTGCTCCGCGACCAACTGCTTGAGCTGTTGTTCAGCAGCATGCAGGCGTTCCAGCCCATCTGCCCAGGCCCCACCTAGAACACTCACAAATACAGGCTTGAGACTGAAATAGTGAAGAGTATCAAAATCAAACCATTACTCTTGACCCATCAATTAAATTTAAGAGTAAAATTAAAGTACAAGTCAAGCACATAGCTGATAAATTCAAAGAATACAAATACCAACATTGATGAGAATGCTAGATATTCAAAGGATGAAACATTCCTGCCAAAAGATCGATGTAGTGCCAAACAATACAAGATGGCTGTAGGCACCGATCGGTCCAGGTCAACTCTCCTTTAAATCACCACCTCATACGAGCTCAATATCCACAAATGTCTACATTTTACAAAATACAGGCCGTGCCGTAGAGGCCACCTAGACATAATCTTCACCTTCCGGTCCCTGCTGGCTGAGCGTGATAACGGCAGAATCAAGTGAGAGGAAGCGATGAATGTGGGCAGCTGCTTTTTCATAGTCTTCATCTGCAAGAGCAGCCTGAACTCCATCTGTGCACAGCTTGAGGTCCAAGATGTCATCAGCTCGCTGGCTTGCTTGATATACTCGTGTCTGAGAAAAAAACGATAGATTACGATCAATCTCAACAGATTACTGGATGCGGTTTACAAGAGCAATAATAAAATCAGTTCACAGTACGAATATGTTTATCTTTGCATCATAATACATACTTGTACCAACTTTGGTCAGAATCCCATCACTGGTTCACGAGTTATGGTGGTAACAGGATTTTGTTTTTTTTTACCAAATATGACCTCTGACTTTTGACCTCGTGACCCCAAAATATAATCAGTTCATCTTTACCTCATTATACATACCTAAACCAAGTTTGACCAAGATCCCTTCAGCCGTTGATATCCCTCTCCTTTAAAGGAAGTCTATCATCCGCCATATTGAAATAAACTTACAATGGCTGTATCCCACAATTCTTGTTTAAACTTGTCGTGACGTAATTTAGTTAAGAGAGACGTTCATTCTGCTAGCTTCCAATAACAGGCATAAATATAAATAAATCGTTTTTTTTTTTTAAATCACAGAATTTCAGAAAGTGTAACAATGTAGTTGATGGACCAACACACACAATCAAATAAGGAAATTCCAATTAGCAAGATTAATGAAGCCAAAATGTATTCGATTCAAATGTAAAACAAGGATTACTTGAGCAGTAACTTAAAGAAGCACCTTAGCGACATCCAGCTCGCGCACTTTGCTGCTGATGTTCTCAGCCAGGCTGCAGGTGAAGGTGATTGTCTGTGCAAGCTGTTTTGCATCTCCTTCAATCACTTGCAAATTGGGCCTAATAAAACAACATAAACTAGAGAGTTCACAACACTTTACCCCGCACAGTGTTCAAGTCTATAATTCATATGTAATAAATTCAAAATCACAAGTAATTATTTTAAAAGGTAATATAAAAAAAAAATCCTGAAGTTTAGCGACGATGATGCAGGTTACACACCACCTTCATTAAAATGTCCAAGTACTGCTATGTCCAAGTACTAACACGTTAAACGGAAGCGTTTTGAAATTGGAAATGAGACGATTTGTGTTGTAAAGTGTTTAAGTATACAATTCAAATCAAATAAATAGTCCCAAGTGGGCTGACGGTCATCTCTTGAGGTTATAGTTCAGACCTCTGCTGATTTGAGAACCCTCACCCCCACCCTCCATCCACCCCTTGATCCAAAATCGAAAATCGAAGACAGAGTGATCCCGTGGACCGTCGAGTAAAAGGGCTATATCAGGTTTCAGAGCGATTGGTTAGTAAACAAGGGACTAGTAGGGATCCGTAGATTGGGGAAAATTCCGCCCCCACCCAACCCCCCCCCCCCGGAATCCCCCGTGATATCTGACATCAAAATATTGATAACGGAAAAAATAGCAAAAAGGTTAACGAATGGACATCCGGACACCACGACATCACAACCCATTTTACAAGTTCATCTCTCTGAGAATTGAGACAAGATGACCTCATAAACGAGACCTTATAGGTTATACAAAAAAATTTGTGGACGTTTACTGCTGTAGATGCAATGGCTTATACACCACCTTATATAACACGTTAACTTAGTTCTTCGTGACCATTTGTTTGTGTCCTTTATGATGTCCTTAAAAACAGTGGTTTTCCTGTTTGGCATGATTTTAAATTTTGTTTAACTACCAGACAGGTGGAGTAAAACATTGGGGAAATACCCCTAGTGCTCACCTGGTAGAATAAACAGTATACTGCACTGACAATGTATTTTAAACCGATTTCAATGCTTGCTAGAAGACAGGGCAGCTTGTAGAAATGAATGAATGAATGAATGAATTGTATAGAATTATACTAACATAATCACAAGACTTTAAACAAATAAACAAACAAATACCTATTTTGGGGGACGAGTCCTCCCCCCCCCCCCCCCCCCCCCATAGATCACCTTTGACCCCGATTTTTTAAATTCCAGGAACAAACTTTGGTACAACACGGGTGATTGAGGTTGTGGTCAAGTTTCATCAGAATTGCATGTGTCGCTTCTGAGGAGAAAGCAAATACCTATTTTGAGGGGCAACCCCCCCAGTAGATCCCCAAAGGGGCAGAATTTTTTAATGCCGTGAACAAACTTTGGTACATGACGGGTAATGAAGGTTGTGGTGAAGTTTCATCAAAATCGTGTGTGTAGTTTCAGAGAAGAAAGCAAATTCCTATTTTGGGGGTCAAACCTGGATGCACTTTGACCTCCGGTACACCCCTTTCGACCCTGATTTTTTTTAATGCCGTGAACAAACTTTAGTCACAACACAACAAATATCATTTGTGCCAAATTTGGTCGCAATACCATCAGCGGTTTCGGAGAAGAAGTTTCAGGTGTTTACGGACGGACTGATGGACGGATGACGTGCCATTACAAAGCTCCCCTGAACTTCATTCCAGGTGAGCTAAAAATTACCTCACTCCTCTCCAAAATTATCTCAATTATCTATACTAGAGAAATACCCATGCTATGCACGGGTGGGAGGCCAGAAGCAAACGGGCAATGCAGATACGGTGAATGCTAAAGCATGAAACCAATAAATTCCACATTCCTGCAGCACCTTCAGTCGCACGTGACACGGACAGCAAGTTCGTGAAGGACTTCCATGAAAAACGTACCTGTTCGCAAACAAACGGGTACGTTCACGTGGAGAAACATCTATCGTGGGTCCCTGGCGAATCTGGATATGGCGAAGGGAAAATATCAGAAATTGAAGGCTTTTTAATTTTAAACGATTCATATAAACATTCGTTGAATCATATCACACGCAAATCATCAAAATCTAAACGGTATTTGTAGAATTTCAATAAAAGCCACATCACTGTTCATATCGGTAAATATTATTCCATCGTGTTTCAAATTGTAATCGATACACAATGATCGTGATGATCGTGATCGTGAATCGTGATAGATAATCGTGATCGATAATCGTGTTCACAATCGCTGTGTCGTATGTACTCCCGATACATGTACCAAATTCCCGATACGTGTAACTGTACCAAATCAATAGTTAAAAGGCTTTTGAGCCGATAGGTGTTACGGCCTTGGCAAGATCGATGGAGACAGCGATCTGTTAGATCTGATCCTCCTTCATGCCGAAGTGCAGATCCTCCTTTATGCCACGTCCGATCGATGCAGCCGTGCAGCGATCGGTGCAGTCGTTTGTGCGGCACACGGTGCGGCGATCGGTGCAGTCGTTTGTGCGGCACACGGTGCAGCGATCGGTGAAAACGTGGACTCCCACACTGCCACATCCTGCTGATACTTGCTCCCACATGACGTTTCCGCATGACGGATGTTTATATAAATCGTTTAAAAGAAAAAAAGGCTTCAATTTCCGATATTTAGCCTTTTCATTTGGGCCTCCCAATTGAAGCCCCGCCCATAGGGCGGGTACCGTTGCTCGACGTAAGAAGACGTCACAATGAACGTCATGCAAACGCGATGTTATGCGCGAGTCCAAACCTGAGAATGCTGGAGACTAAAGCTGAAATTGGGAAAACTAAATAGCCTATTTTACTCCTGGGGGTCCCAGGATTATCCACCCAAAATATCTTTGCGATCGGTTCAGCAGTTTTTATGGTCCCTTCGAATGGACAGACAGACAGACATTTGGTGAATTATAGTAAGATTACGTACATGTGCGATCAGGCCAAATTCAGTCAAAGTTAATGCTCCAATTTGTGTTCAAAATATAACATTCAATTGAAATCAAGTTGTTCAATTACTTGCAATTACTTAATTGAAATCAATTACTTAACTGTGCTTTTCGCTCCACATGCGTGGTGTAATGATACTTCATACAATGCTTGGCCATGACTATGTAGTAGTAGTACTACAACATATCCTGAGTACCACAACTCAGCCCTATCAAACAGGCTACTACACCAAAGCATCCATAAGCGTCGTGTTCATTTAATCAATCGTACTGCATGTGTACTGACGGAGATTGACATAATCCATCGTGATACTTCTACCTTCCTCAGCAAGTCTCGTTCTTCATTCTCTCACCGCATGCGACGTAAAGAATCCATTTTTGCCTCCAAAGGATCACGGCGTTCAACAAGCAAGTCTAATGCTCGCGTAACATCTTCCTGTGATGGGGAAAAAAAGAAAAAGCCAATGGAAGAAGAGTTAAAGATGAAATAACATAACAGGCAGAGGGGTTCATGTTTTTTAAATAATGGAAATGAAAACACAAAACTATATAGTCAGGTTCACTATGTCAATAAATTATATTTCGTTCAAAATCATGGTAAATGAGCAAACCTATACATTTTTGGAAAGGTTATAGCATAAGGAAACTAAAAATCAATGTTTACATTTGGAGAGATACCTGTATGGCGGCCATTTTGGATTTTCAAAATGGCCACTGTAAAATACATATTTTGTTCTATTTCTGCCTCTAATTACCCTAAAAACTTTTTAAAATATACTAAACCTATATTTTCAGGGACAAGGAATCCAATGAAAGTATCAAATTAGTGCTATGGGGAATGGTAAGACACGAATCAAAGGTTTTGAATTGCAAAATACTGTCTTTATTTTCGCGATAAGTTGCATAATCAAATACATGTTATCATTTTGTACAGGCAGTTAATAACATCAAAATGTGTCACAATAATTCATATCACCAAACATACACAGGCAGTCAGCAAAATCATATATACACATGCAGTCAGTATAACTTCACATCTACACAGGCAGTCAATGACAAAATATACACAGGCAGTCAATGGCATCAAACATACACGATTACAGAATATGCCATTTAGAGTTCCTCATCACTGTCCTGTGTGTCGTATCCGACAATATAGTCCGCATCGTTTTCACAGTCCGTTCCACACAAGCAAAGGTCGGTCAAATTGATTGGCAAATCGAATTGGTCGAATGGTCGATCGAATCGAATTCGATGAATCGAATCGAATCGAATCGATCGAATGGTCGATCAAAACGATTGGTCGAATGGTCGAATTGAATTTGTCGATTGGTCGAATTGGTCGAATCGAATTGGTCGGAATTGGCAAATGTAAACATTGATTTTCAGATTTTCCATGTAATAACGTTTCCAAAAATGTATAGGTTTGCTAATCTACCATGATTTTGAACGAAAAAACATAGTGAACCTGACTAATAGCAGTACAAGGCCAGACAAAGTGGCATAGTGGTTAAAGTGCCTGCTCTGCATCTGCGAGGTCGGCGGTTAAATTCTGAGCCTGACAATGTCATACTATAGTCTTTGAAAATGACAAGCAGGAACTGCCATTTCACCACACCAAGCAAGCAACTAAATAAATAAATTAATCAACTCAAATGAAAGCCATTTACAGACTATGCTTATATATGTTCAAAGCTTCCACCGGACATGAGGTCAATTACAATTCAACAAGTCGAGCAACATCCTCATGTCTATTGTAATTGACCCCGGTCCGCAGGTCAAATTAAAACTAGACTCCAACCAATCTGTGGATTCAGCAGACAAGCATATCTATCACACCAGGTGGTGGCAAGGTGAACTTACCTACAACCTATTCATGAGAAATCTGGAATTCCTGGAAATCCTAAAAAGACCTATTCCGCACTACGGGTGCAAAGCACAACAAAGAGGATTGCAAAATTTATTGCTTGTTCTTAAAGTTTCAACACGAGCCAGGATTCCCTTTCGCCAGCTGAAGGTATCTCTTCCCAATGGATGAGCAAAACCAAATGGAATTCTAATGGAAATAAACTCTAAATGGATTTCTCTCATCTCCTCTTCCTGTTCAGGCTGGAGTTCCCCAAGGTAGTGTTCTGTGCCCTGTGCTTTTTCTGGTCTTCATCAATGATCTCTCTGACTCTCTTGAAAATCCTCTCTATCTCTTTGCTGACGACTCCACTCTCTGCCGCTCCATTCCAAATCCCTGAGATCGGCAGTCTGCAGCCTCCTCACTCTCTGCAAACCTGGACAAAAGCACAAACTGGTCAAACAAGTGGAACATGTCCTTCAATCCTGACAAATCTCACACTCTCACTATGTCTCTCCGAAAAGACCGTCTGGAAAACCCTCCCATCTACTTTCTCAACAATCCTCTCCAATAAGTTCTGTCACTCAAGCTTTTGGGTCTCACTATCTGCCGTGATCTTTCCTGGGAAAACCACATTTCCAAGCTGGCCTCCTAAGCCAGTCACTGGCTGGGCATCATCCGCCATGCAAAGTCCTTCCTTGGCACACCTGGGCTCCTCACCACATACAAAGCTTTCGTCTGCAGCTTGATGGAATACTGCTCTGCCCTCTGGGCTGGCGCACCTGCCTCACAGCTAGCTCGGCTTCACGCTG
The DNA here is from genome assembly GCF_964187855.1 of Myxine glutinosa. Taxonomy (NCBI): domain Eukaryota; kingdom Metazoa; phylum Chordata; class Myxini; order Myxiniformes; family Myxinidae; genus Myxine; species Myxine glutinosa. Next base: position 8,906,465 of record NC_136262.1, on the reverse strand, counting down.
TAGAAACCAAAGCTTTCAGAATCATTGCTATCTCCTATGCTGAAGCTGATTCTGAGGGTCTTTTACTCGCTGTAGGCAGGTTGGTGGTCTTTCTGTCTTCTACCGACTCCTCTCGGGCAAAGCTCCCCTTGTTCTGCCTGTGCTCTGTCCCCCAAAATATTACTACAGGTCACACAAGATCTGGCAGCAACCCTCGTCTGGTGAAACTGCCAAAATCAAGGCTCTCTATTCACCTTCACTCTTTCATTCCTCTTTACTCCGCCTCTGGAACAAACTCCCACACTCTTTTCAACCCCACTCCTCCCTCCAGGTCTTTAAAACAGCTGTTCACCATCTCTTATCTTCCCCCATCCAAAACCTTGATCTTTTCTACCCCTGTTAAAACACCCTAAATCTACCTCCTTCAAATTCCCTGTTTTCTTTCCCGAAAGTCCCTATAGTGTTCATCTTGTTTATTATCCCGTGTATCCCCCCCCCCCCCCCCCCAGCCCTCTCCCTTTCACAGATCTCCCAATGTCCGTGTTCACTACTGGTGTTGTGCTTCTCTCACCCCCCCCCCCCCCCCTTGTATCCTGCTCTCTTTATTATGTTTCATATGTGTTTCTGTTTATGTTTATGTTTTTGTGTTTTATGCGTTAGGTCTTAAATGAGCCTCGACCTTGTATACAAAAAAAGCACTTCATTCAGCCAAAAAAGTTAAAACTAGTCATAACTTGAGTAAATGTGGAAAAATATGCCATTTACCATAATTTACAAGCAAATTTAATTACTCATGTTTTTCTTCTTCAATACAAGGATTCGTGGAAATTGAGAACGTTTTCGGAAAAGAAAGGCATTGTGGAATAAAGATAGTGGCCATGGCAGGGTAGTTCGTGGCTGTTTCCAGCATATTTTCCTCTCACGGCGTGGATGCATCCAGTGGTAGACATCCATCCACGAACATACGCTCTTGTAGTAAATCACATTACGACATTGATTAATAGCCGGCAAAGCCGGTGTTGTCAATAAACGAGTACGTATTATGTTGAAAACCTGATTATGCCTTGGCTCGAGAATCCGAAGCGCAGTGGGCGCAGCCATCTTGCGTGGGCGGAAGTATGCATAACAAATTTAAAACGTTCATTAGCAGTTTCTTTCACCCGTCGTCGTTCGATTCACAATCTTATGCACCTCCGATGTATTAATAAAATAATTTAAGACCAACATCGGCCCGCACGGGCCTGGTTATCTTCAACAAAACGCGTCACCAAACACCGGACCCAATGAGAGTCGAGCATTTGCAAAAATATTTCGAAAATGAAAGCGCTCAATGATGGGCGCCATCGACCGGATGCGGAAGTTTGCATAAAACAATTGCGAAAAAGTTCAATAGAAGTTTGTTTCACCCGTCGTTCTTTGATTCACAATCTCATGAAACCTCTAATTAGTAATTAAAATACGTTAAGACCAACCTCGTTATCTTCAACGAAAATCGTCATCAAGCACCAGAACCAATTATTATTACGCGTTTCGAACGGTGAAAACGGCGTCAAATATTCTAAAATTGACGAAGAATTATTTTTTAGAAATCTCGCGGCCGTACGGGATAGTTTTTCATGGCCAGAAATATGGTATAAGCGGTTTACATATTTAGTTTAGAAATACGGATAGTTTTTCACGGCCGGAAATATCCGAAGTTGAGATGGAATTCACCGAATTAATCACTGCAAGCTAACGTCTTCTGGTGGATGAAGCTGCCGTGCCCGGAGAGTCAGAGAACCAGCCCTGGCGCCTGACAGCGACTGAAGTTAGAAGACTACACACTTACTGTGAAAACGTATGTTAAGCCCAGTTAAAAATAGGCCTTAAGCTAGCACATCGTATAGTTACTTCCTTAAGCTTCTTGTGACATTTATTGTATTGTATGCAGGTATTGCCATTGGGGAGGACTGTCTGCTGTTCTCTTTTACCAAGTCTTACCAGGTGCGGTACCTACTACACCTACCTACTACCAACTACCTACTACCAACTACCTACCTACCTACTACCAACTACCAACTACCTAACCTACTGATGCCATGGTGATGGGTAAAATAGTGGCAAGAGGTTTTGGCTTCGCCGGCTCATTGCGGCTTTGCAGTCGGTACTAGTATTTAGATTTGTATCACAAACTTATGTGTGTACAGTTGAGAAATTAATTAAATAAAACGACAAAAATGTGAAGAATGATGTGTAAAAATGGCTGTGACTGTGAGGAGAAAAAAATTGGAGAAAACAAGACAGTGAAGACAGTAGGTATTAAATTTGATTAAAATTGAAGTGTGTGGAAGCAAAGATGAGAGAAGATGAATAAAATGGTAATGTAAAATATCCAGATCAAAGGTGGTAATTGGTAATGGAATAACGAGGTGTGTGACAACGTGTAAGCGATGCACCTCCTCTTTGCATAGTTGCTCATACGCTTTCCGTAGATCTCCCAGTTCCGTGAGGCTGCAGATGAAATCCATGGAAAGGGAAGCAGATCGACCAGACGTGGAAGCTGCCATAATCGGTACACCATCGTCATCACCAACACCCGGCAATGAATTCTATCTCTTGCTTTGATTAATTCCTCTGTCATGTCTTGTGCACTTCAAACCGACGTTTTAAAAGAAAACAAGGTTCCTTGAAATAAAATACTGCACCTTGTATATTTCATTGGATGTTTTAATAAAAAAAATAAAAAAAGATCCAGCCGAGCTGAAACAAACGTTAGATGTACACCCTCGGAAGTTCAAGGGCATTTAAACACGGAACCTTGGCATAAGAAGAGAACATTTGGCCCATCATGTCACATTTATGTAACTACATTAATTTAACCACATTAATTCAATATACAAGTTTATCGACTTAATTCTTCAAAGGAGGAAGGGTGAGAAGGTTGCTGCCATGGTCAATCAGCACCTGACAAATGCAATAGGTGTGTGTGGCTGCCACGCAACCTGTGATAGACAGAACCGCCCATTGCAACAACAAAAAGGCAACGTGCCAACTACTACACTGATAACCACAGTAACTCTACCAACATACAATCTTCTGGACCATTCGGTGATAATTCAAAAAACAAATCAATTTCCGTGATTATACACCGCTCATAAATCGTTTGTGACTGGAGAACACTACACATTATATTTACCGCATTGGCCGCCAAATAACAGGTCGCTACACAAATTACTACGTTTGGGAACACATTGAAGCACTTTTTATTGCATTACCGATATAAACATAAAGATGGTGCTATTCAGAAGCATGGTTGGCTCATGCTTCTTCGAATAAGGTGCAGACATCCATCCACGATGCAGGAGCTGCACACAATGAGTTTTTAATGTCCAAACCTATTGATAACCTGACGTTTATTTAATGTCCATTAAACCTGACTCCAAGGCATATTATTTCACTGAGTGACTGAAATAATTTATCCTCAAATTGGGACATTCGTCATTATCACTGGATGCTTCCTCCAACGCTTGGACTTAATATTTCGTTTTAATTTATTGTCTTCACTTTTCCTCTTGTTGTATACGTGGTTCCAAGTAAAAACACTCAGGTGGAGGTAATAAAAAACTAACAATCAAAAAAAAAACAACAACAATAACTAATAAATTGGCGGGATGTAAACGTCACTTCCTAGTTCCTTTAGTCGGTGTAGTCCTGTGAGGAACAAATGGCGGTGGGTGTCCAAGTTTTACTATCTTTGTGTAAAGTTGAGGCGTTTTGGAAGTGATTTTCCTCGTAATACCTTTTATAAGTGTTAAACTGCTGAAATGTTTGATTTGAGAAACAAAGGCGTATTTCGTAACTTTAACTAAGCGACACGTGGTCCACTGACGGTAAGGCCGATGTCGACCGATCTTTAATTTGACCTCTAGAGCATCAGAACTCTATTTTACGTAATTTTATCCAATTGTGTATAATTATCACATGAAGTCGATCTAATGATTAAATCATAAATGTGTTGATCCCACAAATACCGACCCTGCTTGGTCTTTGTTTCGAACTCTGATGAAAATCCGCGTGTTCTTCTTCTTCTTACACACATGGATTATGGCATAGTAGGTACGTGACAAATTTCAAAAACAAGGAACTCCTTTGCAACTGGTCACATTGGAAAGAGCATGAAAATACCATTAAAATGATACCCACATCATTGTCCCTAGGTCTAATATTGAGTTAAAGCATTTTGACATTTACCAACTATGCGCAATTTTGGTCCTTTGTGATCAATGGAAACAAAGGAAAAATTTGTGACCTTTTGTCTGCTTTTTCTTGAAAAATGCACATTAAAATGCTGTAACTTCTTTGTTTTTAGACATATCTCGAAATAAGCATTTGAAAGCTTACAAGGGCAACAAAAGTGATGTGAAATTAATTAAAATGTAATTAATTAATAAATAATTTAATTAATTATTAACTAATTAATAGTAAATTACCATGTCAATATATACAGAACAATATATCTGTAGCTTCCTTCATTGAACATTTGCATGTAAAAATGCACCCCACTTAAAATAATTTTGGAATGATCCCTTAGAAAAGAATATTTCTAACCAATCGCATCAATATTCACTTTATACATAATTAATTGACAAGGTTAGATCTCCACAGATGAGATCAGCTGCAAGAGCATATTTTGAAACTAGATGTGGATAAATATATTAACTAACACATTAAATTGGTTTCAGAACGATATAAACTTTCCTTCAATTAAACAATTAATTAACACAAACGTGTGATTTATACATGCATGACATGCATGAGGTGCATGAGCTGTGAGCGCACGATGCACCGCGACGCCATTTTTTGGAATTTCCATCCACGACACGTTTTATTATTATCGTCAAACACAAGGTTTCGGTGCTCAAATTAACTAAATATTAAAACCAGATGTGGATAAATATATAAACTAACAGAATAAATTGGTTTCAGAACGATATAAACTGGTGTTGACTAATTTAACCATTAGTGAATGGTTTTGACAACCCAAACTTGCAGCAATAAATTCACCGACTTCTCAAAGTCGGAAAATAAAGGTTGGAAGACGAGGTCAAAAGGGAAAATCTGAACTACGTCATAAGTATTTCCGGTTCATCTAAGAAAAACAAATACGATCTCTGCAGCGATAGAATAGAGGGCTGTGCAGACAGCCGAGATCGCTGGCAGAACAGGTAGTGGTGCCACAGCGACGCGCTACTCAGCAGCCGATAGTCACGTACCTAACTGGAGTCTTGCAGAGAAACATTTATCTCTTTGACCTGATTACACTTATTCCTTTAAGTTATATATTTAAAATGTGGCCTTTGTTGTATACAATGCGTTGACCCATCCCCCACAATATCTCAGTGTTACGTAATAAGTGGACGGTGGAGGGAGTAGTTTGAGGACAGAGGGGAGTGGAGGAGGATCATGGTCATAGCAGGAACTTTGTGCCATCGGACCTCACACCTTGTAAAGGGAAGAGGTTTGTCTTGTCTCCAATTCCATCCTGGAGTAACTTGACGTATTTGGCATTGAGCACAGTAAGCCATATTCGGAACATTCTTGGGAATGGATATAAAGCTTGGGTTTCATTCTTAAAGTACAACAAAATTGTCTTTCAGCAAACATTGCCACCATCACTAAAGAGTGTGAAGAGTAAGTTTTATTTGTTTTCTAACATGACTCCACCGATGCATTTAAAAACGAATGGCATGAGATGTTGCCTTCACCTGGATAGTCCAGCACACCTATCAGGTGCATTGTCCAGATTCAGCTGGACCTTGCACATTAGTCAGGTAAGTATGGAGACATTTCACAGGATGGATGTGGCATGGTTGAACTCGTGTGGACATGAAGTATGAACTTCTCATTTCATATACAGTATACACTTTTGTAAAGGAGGTAGTATGGACATAAGTAGATTTATTCGCATTTTAAGTTTTGCTGAATTCTTTCAAAAGGCCTTTGAATGATGATTAACTGTCTGTGTTTCACCTGAACTTGTGATGACACCAACAAGCTGACGGGCCTGTCATGTACTCTTACCCTCTTTCGTTGTTTCCTGGCAGAGTGAAATCTAATTCCTAATTCCTGTTTGTTTTGCAGATTCCTGGACTGGATGTGAAGGCTGCTGTTGGCATTTCAGTTTATCTGGATGGAAAAACTTTTTAGGTTTTGCAATTGAACCTTCTTGCTCCTTTAGAATATAATGAAGTTTGGTAGATGTTTGTGTAATGGTAAACTGAGAAAATGGAAAGTTGTACAGTTTGAAAAAAGTTATAACGCAATAATAGTTAAAGTTGTTGTCTAGAATATGAATATAAGGGGGGGGGGGGGGGGAGGTGTGAGAGGATGCAGTTGTGTGGCAACTTACCAATTTGATGCACAAAGTTTGGAAGGTGTGTCTGTGCCACCATCTAATCCATGTAGTCCGGCAGCTAAGCTAAATATAGCATAACAATTGTGCATTTTGTGAGGAAAGCACCAAATTTGGCACACTAGTAGACTATCATATTATGAAAAGATCTGGATATTGGGCCATCTCAGATTCAGCCCCTGATGGCTATGGCAGCCATTTTTCAAAATGGCCGCCAGCGGTTACTGTTATGATACATATCTGCTTTACTGGAGAGGAATGCAGGTTGACAGTGAAGGTTTATTTTCTAATAAAGGTCCAATAATGGTCAAAGAAAGTGACAATTTGATTTGGTTGAGAAAAAAAAAGTTTAAGTGGACTAATTAGTCTAATTAAGACACAGATTCTGAATGAAAACCAATGATAAACATACATAGCACTATTGGCTTGGCACCTGGTAGTAGTGGCAATCGTATTTATGACTGTGGGCTAGGAGAAAACCGGTTTAATTCATAACTAATTTATCCTACCCTCTAAATTCCCAAAAGGTGCTTTGGTGCATGAACTTTGACAACTATATCAGGAGAAAATCGACCCTTGATTCTGTCTATGTATGTGTGGGCATGTGTGTGTTAACAATTACATTGTCATTGCAGGTCCTGATGGTGGTGGTTGCTGGTGAACAGAAGATGCATGTAGACTAATGGTGGTGGTTGCTTATGAACAGAAGATATAGCCTAGTGTAACATTGAACAACTTGACCATGTCCAAGAGCTTCCAATTGGTTGGCCTTGAGCGTCCTGTCCCATCAACATCAACGCACCCAACTCAGACTAACTGGAAGCTGTGTATCATTTGCCAAGAGGACAAAGCGGAGTCTCTGACATGTCCTTCACAGTCCAAGCGAAAAGACTCTGGGAGTGGGTACAGTTCACTCGCAGCCAATTTGATCAGATTCAGTGAGCTTGGACAACTTCCAGGAACACTTCAGTTGGAAAGACTCAATGAAGGGTATGGCATTGAAGCGGCCATGGTTGCAAACAATGCTTTGTACCATCAAACATGCAAGCTCAAATATAACAATACAAAATTGCAAAGAGCAGAAAAGCGAACACTCATGACAGGAAGAGAGATCCATGACGTACCAGATGCGTGCAAACGCACCAGATTTCATTCAAGATCATCAAGTACAGAGAAGGCCCAAGAAGCCCAGTGTTTCTTCTGCAGACAACCTGCAGGAACCGATGGTCTTCACGAAGTTGCAACATTTCAAATGGACAGTAAAGTTCGAGACTGGGCAGCCCTTCTTGAAGACACAGAACTGCTCGGTCGACTCAGTGCCGGGGACATGGTCGCCCAGGAAGCCAAGTACCATAAGAAGTGCTTATCAGTGCTGCACAACCGTGTTAGAAAGGCCCAGTCTGAGGGACCCAAGTACAAAGACGAGGAGCGAGAAGTATCAGGTATTGTCTTCGCCGAACTGGTCCTCTATGTAGAAGAAGCTAGGCTAGATGAGACAGCACAGGTGTTCAAGTTAGCTAATCTCGTAGAGCTCTATCAGTCCAGAATGGAACAGCTAGGGGTTAAGCTCGACACAAGGGTCCACTCCACACGTCTGAAGCAGAGACTCCTTACCCAGTTCCCTGACATGCGCGCACACACAAAGGGGAGAGACATCCTGCTGGTATTTGAAGAAGACGTTGGGGCTGCTCTCATCAAAGCCTGTGAGCTGGACAGTGATAATGATGTGGTCCAGCTTGCACGTGCTGCACAGACCGTGCGCCGCCACATGTTTGAAGAAGCTGAGCCCTTCAACGGATTCCCTGAAGGATGCCAAGAAGAATCTGTACCATCACTGCTGCTTGCCCTGGTGAGCATGGTCCTAGAGGGTCCCAGCATTATGGATCAGATGGCAGACACAACCCCTGCAGCACTTGCCATTGCCCAGATGCTGAAGTTTAACTGCATCAAGCACAAGCGGGCACATCGCACCACAGGACCCGTAACTGCCAGGCACAGTGCTGCGCAGGAGACCCCAGTTCCCACATACGAAGAGGGCGGCCTACCAAGGAGGCCATGTGTGGGGTCAAACACTGCTACCAACGCCAGAGCTGCCTCCAACCAGCTGGGGCTGGGTCAAGAATGACGAGGGGGTGTACGAGCCACACTGGGCGAAGCTACCCAAAGCAGCCCACACCTGCTATGAGCTAGTATCGTGCAAGTGCAAGAAGAGCTGTGTGAAGCGTTGCAAGTGCAAAAAGGCCGCACTTGAATGCACAGCTTTGTGTGTGTGTGAGGGAGAGTGCTCACAAAATTGAGAGAACATTAACAGAGACTGTCAGATTCAGAACAATTTCGATATCATACCAAACAGTAAACAGATGTTCACTAGTATGTGAATAACTCGATGCCATGAATGGTGGCCATTTTGAAAAAAAGCGGCCATCTTTGATTTTCTAGTGGCATGCAAGTTTTTAAATATTATGTTTTAGAATAGTCTAACATTGGCAAATTGACACTAAAATCATTTAAATCAGACAACTCGATCAATTTCTATGAGAGAGTCGTCCGGTACAACAAATAATTAGTGGCCATCTTGAAAAATGGCAGCTATTTTTAAACTTGAGGTGGCTACAGGTTATGTTTTTCTTCAGCTTTTAATAAATGTTCAGACCAATGTTAGTGTTAGTATTATCCTTTGAACGACTGGTACACTAAGGGTTTGTGAAATTAAGTAACTGCTAGCGGCCATTTTGGAAAATGGCTGCCACAGCCATCAGGGGCTGAATTTGAGATGGCCCAATATCCAAATCTGTTCATAATAGGATAGTCTACTAGTGTGCCAAATTTGGTGCTTTCCTCACAAAATGCACAATTGTTATGCTAAGTTGCCCCACTATTTGTGAATCGGGCTTCTCAACGTTGGTGCAGCTGAAGACAAAGGCTCGGAACCACCTTCAATGTGAGGCAGATCCGAGATGTGCGCTTTCTACAACAGAACCTCGGATTTGGAAACTGGTGCAAGAAAATTCAGGAGAACATCTCATTAAAGTCGCTTTAGGTTAAACTGGTTTGAGGTTTTTTTTTTTCTTCCAATTGGCAGATACTGCAATGTTTTGTGTTAGCTAGTGTGGTCAGTTATGATATTACCGTGCACTTTTGGCAGAAAGCATGAAATTTTGCACAATAATAATATAAAACCCATAGAACAATTTTAGCCTGGGAGCCACCTCAGTTTTTTCTTTCTGTACTAATTAACAGTATGTTATTAACAAGCGCTCGAATTGGGCGTGGCCCAGCCGAATCGTGCTCCTATTCATCCAAATCCAGGCTGGAGTAATGAAGAATGTCGGACAAAATGATGGACGAACGAAGGATTTCAAACCAAATCTTCGTTTTTCTTCGATGTTTATCGAACAGTAAAATGATCCCAAGATGATTCAGCAGTCAGAACAGGTAAGATTTGCTATTGTTATTATTATATAATGATGGAATGGAGTGGTAGAACAGTCTGAACAACTAGTGACTGCGTTTGTGGGTTTTTTTTTTTGGTCTGTCTGAGTGAATCTGAACTAAAACGACGGTTCTCGATCAGATTCATTCGCTGTTTCTGTAGTCTGACAGATTCAGTCATCAGAAAACATTCTGAAGCCCTAAAACCCTTGCTTAATAGTCTTGACAGAATAATTTTTTTTGCGCTGGCACTGTCTGATGGTGTGAGGTTGATCCTTGTGCTATTCTTAATTCTATTTTAGTTGTATGTGCCAATTTTTTTGCAACACATTCACGTTTTTTGACGTTGCGTTTGCAGGGGCACATGGTTATTATAAAAAAGTGGTTTACTTCTGAAATCAACTCGTAGGCTTACCAAACAAAACTCTTCATCTAAGTATATAGTGTGTAAATTATCTGATCACAAATTAAAATATTTAGTATTTGGAGAGATTTATGTAAAGATTTCCTGTTGATGCAGTGCTTCCACTCACGGGAACTACCATTTTTTCATTTATTTTAGAAAAATATATCGTTATTAAACTTTTTATTGTCTGATTCATGTATATATCTGCAATAATTTTTTTTGATGTCAAGTCGGAAAGTTTTCACCTTGTCTTGATGGGCCACCTGGTACAAAATTTCAAGCGCAAGAAAATTTAATTTTATATTTGCTGAGTTGAAACCCACCCTAAAAAATGATTTAAGAAAATTTTGTCAATGTTCACATAGTTGGACCCACCCTAAAAAATCTGAAGTAGAAAATATTCTGTCAAAAGGTTACAATTTGGACCAACTCAAAAATGTGACGTAAGGATATTTTGTCAAAGTTTACCGAGTTAGACCACCCCAAAATTGACGTGAAATTTTGCCAGTATTAACACGAGCCCAGTGTATATGTTCCATAAATAGTTGTCTTAATATTTTTTGTTAATTTAAACTCGGAAAAATCAGAATAAAAAATTGATGAACAGTACATATTGATCGCTCAAAGATATCGGATAACTGCATCTCATTATTTCATCTATCTATAATGCCAGTAATCTCTGTGTGTCTGTCTGTGTGTCTGTGTGTTTGTCTGTGACCGCTGTTTCTCGACAACCACGGGTCCGATATACTTGAAACTTGCCAGGTATATTGCTGGGGACCCGAGGATGTGCCTTTTCAAGGTTTGTAATTAATCGGACAAGTACCTACCGAGCTATGTCCAAAAAACGCTTCAACCAATCAGAGAGCAGCGAGCTATCACGTGTGCCGAACCGTTAATGCAATGCAAGCGTTAATGCGTTAATGCAAGGCTTTTCTTTTTTTCCCTCTTCTCTTTCTACTTTTCCTTGCGATTAAATTGCAAACAGCCAAAATACGTTGGCGCTAATTGAATAATTGGCCATTAACACTAAAATAATCGTAACTGCGATATGCCAACTTCCGGACAGTGCAGCCTTCCATGTTGTTGTTGTTTGCAGCAGCTGTTTGCAGCAAGGCAAGGCTTTTCTTTTTTTCCCTCTTCTCTTTCTACTTTTCCTTGCGATTAAATTGCAAAAAGCCAAAATACGTTGGCGATAATTGAATAAATGGGCATTAATAGATAGATAGATAGATATGCGATATGCGAACTTCCGGACAGTGTGCGCGTTACGAGCTGACCGCCATTACGGTACGTAATTCGATTTCTTATGCGCATTATTTCTCCCAATTCAGTCAGAGCGAAGGGCGGAAGCGAAGAGCGTTGTTATTTTTTGTTTACGGGCGTACGGGCGGGGTAGAGCGTACGGGTAGCGTTTTTTTTTTTTTTGGGCAAGGAACGGGCACCCACGTACGGGCAATGCCCTAGTTAGTTTAAATCATTCATCTTGATTTGTTTTGGTCTTATTTTCAAACGTCAGCTTCGCAGTTTGTCTTTTTATAACATGTTCAAAAAATCACCTTTAATTATTTTAAAAGTACTAAGTCTATAATCATGTTTTTACGATAAATAGCTTAGTATGTACATTTGAAAGTTTAAAAAGCTTAGTTTAAAATACTTTTGAAAGCTTTTTGCCATGCCTCGAGACGGGTGAGAAAAATCGATGGATTATTTCAATTGTAGTTATCTTTTTCCAGGTCCCTGATGCAGTAGGTGGAAGGAGTCAATTGGGAGCTTTGTATCGTCGGCCAAACAACAACAAGCGAGGCACTAAAGTGTCCTGGCCGGCTGCATCTCCTGAGTCGGTGGCAGAAACGTATACCAGCTTTCTGAAGAATGTTGACGAGGTCAGGCAGATCGGATAGATGCCAGTTTCATTGCCATTCGCTGAAAGTGACACAGAACTTCTCGTGGAAAAATGTGCTCGTTGGCACAAGACTTGCAAACTAAAGTTCAATACCACAAAGTTGGATCGGGCAAAGAAAAAACGTCGTGCTGTTGCTCCATCAACGAGTACAACACCATCCAGGAGACCGAGGCGCATGTGCTTTGATGCGAATCGTTGTTTATTCTGCCAGGATGGCATGAATAGTGATCTGATCCGTTTCTGTACTATGGAGGCAGATGACAAAATTCGACTGATGGCAACAGAACTTGAAGACTAAACTCTGCTCGCTTGCCTTGCTGGTGGAGACCTCATTGCCATTGAGGCCAAGTATCATAAAGCTTGCCTCACCAAGCTGTACACGTGCTTCAGGGCTTGCCAACGAAAGAAATCTGATGATAAAGCAGAGGAGAATATAGTGACATCCCGAGTGTTCGTTGAACTCATAGAATATATTGACAATGAAACCCGTGGTGGGAAGACTTCAATTGCATTGACAGAGCTCCACGAACTCTATGTTCGCAGATTACAGCAATTTGGCTTCGGTGCTTATGTTCACAAAACGCGCCTCAAGGAAAGGATCTTGGAGCACTTTCCTGAATGCAAGCCTGAGTTTGATGGTAGGAACATAGTTCTTCTGTTTGACAACACACTGAGGATTATGGTCAGAGAGACGTTGAAGCAGTCGGCCGACTTAGATGCAATGACACTGATGAAAGCAGCGAAAATTATTCGATGTGATATCCTGTCACATGAGAATTTTAAATTCACAGGGCACTTTCCCCAGGGTTGTCAAAAACAATCGGTACCGCCGCGTTTACTTACGCAACTCTTCATGATTATGCACGGGACGGACATCAATACTGACAATGATCACCATCACCATCAACCATGCTCGAGTGTGGCTCAGTTAGTATCATTCAACACGGTGGCTCAACAAAGGAGTAAAAGCCAACTTTCATGCCATGGATCCCGTGAACCGCTGCTGCCAATCTACATTGGTCTTGACGTCCATTCGCGCACTTGAAGTAAGACCATCATCACGGAGCTGAACCGCATGGGGATGTGTCATATTCGCGTGTTCTACACATTGAGGAGTGGCTAGCGACATCAGTGGCAGAAAGATTTCACAATGATGGAGTCTGTCCACCACGACTTCGGAACGGTCTGTTCACTGTTGCAGCGCGAGATAACATAGATCATGATCCAACATCAAACACCGCCACTGCTTCATTCCACGGCACGAGCATCAGCATGATGCAGAATGTTGATTGAGATCACCAGGGCGCTGAGACCACCAATCAGCATTCCACCAATATGTGGTGATGACCATCAATTACCAGATTGCTACACTACTTTGCCAGCCATTGCAGTGGACCTGAAGAACGCCAAGCTGATGATATCTGCTTCAGAACCTGTTTTGCTGGAAATCTGTTGGAGGCCTTGATCGGCTGCCACCAACAAAGGATGCCTTACATTAGCATCTGAAGCGAGCCATTTATCAATGTGGAGTATCAATGTGCAGTCCCGATCCAAGTCGCCCAGACGCTACGCCAACAGATTACGGCTGGAGGAAGGATCAAGATAGATGGGTGCCTGTGTGGGTTGTTAAACCGATCGTATCATCAGCCTGCCAACAGCTGATCAAATGCACATGCAAGAATGTGTCGTGTGTGTAAATGTGCACGAGCTTAACTGAAGTGCACTTACTTATGTAAGTGTGAATGTGCTAAGTAGATTATTGACTGGTGAGTGACGACGTTCTTTTATCGAGTAATGTTACCTCTCACTGAAAATAGTGCGACTTTGCTACTTGTTCGGTGTTTGGGCATACTGCCTAATGTTGAGGAATAGTCTTAGTTCTGGCAGATTCAGAACAGTGAAATTTGGGAATTGATTTGAAAATATTTTTCATGGGCTTTAAGCATTAAGTGACAATTATTTTTGTGATCGGTGTACATTTGTCTGTCTGTACAGAGCATAGCTCAGTGGTTTCTTATCTGATATTCAATCATATCAAGGTCTCGTTGTCTTGTCACGAATAGACGTGCCACCCCACCTATTCTGGGCTGAGGCGCGCCCTAAAAACTTGCTTAATGGTTTTTCGGCTTTTAGGTACTTCTCAGAGATCGGTCGAATCGTATGGATGTTTGGTATTTCGATAGACAGATGACCCGTGTATACTACGGAGCTCTATTTTTTTTAAAGTTTGCTTCTGTTAAAAACGCTTTAAAAAACCCCGCTAAAACCAGACATTTTAATGAAAGTTGAATGGTCTGAACATGTTTTGCATTAATGGTGAGATGTCACACTGGCGTGAAAATAATCGATTCTACGCCTCAAAATTAGTGTAAATCCTTGTTTGGTCCTTTTGGTTTGTTAGCGGGTAAATTAGCCTCACAATGGACGCCATATTGTATTTTAAGTCCAAGATGACCACCAAGCACTAAAAGGTCACAAAGTTGAATTTCTGACCCCAGAATTCATATTATTTCATGTTTCATTTGTGCAGTTTTGTTTATTACTTCCAAAGTTATGAAACGGTTCAAGTCGTCGTTGAATATGAATGAATGAATGAATGATCGTTTTAAGGCCATTTTCCCCACAACAGCGGGGGTTAGCCTTGCGGGCCCCATGACAATCATGGTTCCCTGTTTGAGGCAATGTTTTTATGGCCGGATGCCCTTCCTGGCGGCAACCCCGAGTCGCCTCTTATGATGCACAGGGATACGGTGTACCTATTCTAAACCGGGGTACACACCGGGATCATTCATCCCAGCAAGCTGGTACTCAAATTTGCCGACCTCGGAAGGATGACAGGCTGAGACCGGGATTCGAACCCAGGATCCTAGGATCCCAAGCCGGCACCCTAACCGCTAAGCAACACCATTTATGCTAATTATGTCGTCGTTGAGGGACATATAGCATAAATTATGCAAATTATGTCCTCCAAGGTTATTTTCTCGTGTGGCTCCCAGTTCAATTTTTTTTTTTAACACCTTGGCTACCTCAATGACAAATTTGGTGCTTTCTGCCAGAAGTGCGCAGTACACTTGAATATCCTGATTAACTGACCACACTAAGCCCACAAGCAAAGCACCCTGGAGATGAGTTTTCAAATATTTTTTATTTTCCTGGTTATTATTGCAATGTGTTAATAGTTTCATTTCTTAATTTAAAATAAATATTTGTTATTTTTATGGAAAAGCCTTGAAGTCTGAAGTTTTCATTTGCCTTTTCAATTGATTTTCTTGATGTTCTGGTCTAAAAATTTCTGGCAAGACCTTTTGTCACAATAAATTTGCTTTATTTCACTCGCATTAATTCATTTCACAAAGAAATCGTTCAAATGAGAAATATTTTTCCATTAAATACTCGGTCTCAATTGAATGAAGTTGTGGTTCATATTGACATTTCTTTGGTTTCAAAAAATTGCTATGATCCCCACTGGGCCATGACGTGTCAGAATGTCAGGTCAAAAGCCAGTTGGGCCACAGTGAAAAAAGTTGGGGAACATTAGATTCTAATCCAATGTGTAAATGCCATCGTTGCAAAACAAAATGAGTGAGGGTGAGGTTAAAGATATGTCTATGTAGCTTGTCTTGTGTAAAACAACCTGGCAGGATGAAGTTTGGGCCATTTTTCTTTGGCAATGCAAACGGTGCAAATTATGGTCGTGCTCTATGGTCGATTCTGGCCAAGGATACTAGCTAATTTATGCATGATGCAGCGTCTCCCCACGGGTCTGCACGTCTCAGAATGGCTGAACACTTTTCCACACTGGAGGAAGTGTCATGATTTGATGAGCCTCACCCTGTGGGTTTTTTTGTTTTGTTTTTTTTCCTTGTGGGGCTTTAAGGGCAGTTTATGTAACTCACTCAGCAAACATTGAAGACCTGAGCAGATTCAAGCAGCTGTTGGAAAAATTATGGGTGGAACGTGACAGAAAATGGTCTTGGGAATATCGCAAAAGGGTGTACACATTACTTGAAAATGATAAATAATCACATTGAAATTCATAACTAATTTTGTACATTTCTGAATTTAATAAAATAAATTTACCACAACACCTTGAAATATATGTACCTGCATCCTGTAAATATTTTTGTTAATTAATTAGTGATTCCAAACTGGGAAAAGATAAAATAGCCCACCTGGTATCAAACATTTCAAAAACATGTCGGTTGGAGTTTTAGGATTCCGGAAGTGTAGGTACCCTAAAATGTCATAGCACAACTTCCTGAAATGCTCAGTTGAATTGTGGAACATGTTCATTTTTTATTTATTTCTTTGTTAATGGCCATTCCTCTTTTCTCCCGCCTCTGGAACAAACTCCCACACTCACTTCAATCACACTCCTCCCTCCAGGTCTTCAAAACAGCTGTTCACCACCATCTCTTATCTTCCCCCATCCAAAACCTTGATCTTTTCTACCCCACTAATTCACCCCAGATCCACCTTGTTTGAAATTCCAACTTCTTTCCTGGAAGTCTTGGCAGTGTCCATATGTTTATACCTCTCCCACCCCCCCCCCCCCCCCTTCCCATGCCTCCCCCCCAAAGCCCTCTCCCTCCCACAGTTCTCTCGATGTCTCCATGTCTCTCGGTCCCTGCTCTCAAATGTTGTGTTTGTGTCCTTCCCCCTCTCTCCCCATCTTGTCTATCGCTCCCGATGTTATTTGTTTTGTGTGTCTGTTTGTCTTTCTGTGTGATTAATGTTCGCTCTTTCACGAGCCTCGATCTTGTATACAAAAAAATAATAATAAAATGAATATATTATGGCAAATAATATATCGTGTGAAATAATTCTTCGATTTACATGGTATATTATATTTAGGTCCATCTGCATTTTCTAAAATTTATATTCTATGTAACATGATGTATGACTAGCATCCCAAACATACAAAACATATTAAGTTTTCGATTTTTAATTTTTTTTTATACCTTAACATAAGAGATGTGCTTATTTCCTGAAATTCACAATGCAGCTTTATACTGATACCAGGTTTTCCAAAATTGGGTCTTTGGAAAGTTATGACATCTATATAATAATAGCGTAAGGATTCAACTGTTATCCCTTTTACGCCGCACCCCGTGACCCGATGCCCACGGCACTAATGGATTTACGATCTACGAACCGTGCTCTGTTTATCACGTACAGCCATACTCGATCTGAATTAGCTGACGTTGGGGCCCAAAAGCATCCGATTAACTGCCGATACGACGCCATCTTACGACGCCATCGTATTGGCGTCTGCTGGGCGAAGGCGAAGCAAGCCGTCCGCTGATTGGACAGGCGAAGGCGAAAGCAAGCCGTCCACTAAGTGGACAATCCAGAGCATGCATTTGTGCCGGTGTCGGCGATCGTTGTTCATATACGCACTCTTCATTCTCATCTTTCTTCCTAACTCTTACTCGGACAAGCAAATCCCCTATGCCATCCATAATGGTACACTCTATCCATACACCACATCCTCCCTTCCGTGGATGTTCCACGGGTTTCGGCTAGTCTATAATGTCAGTATGTGTGTCAACCACAAAACCTGGCAGCCTACAACATTGTATGCATACTATGAGTGCATGGATAAAAACTGGGTATTTGGGTAAACTTAAACACCCATTTTGAAGATAAATATATAAGGGAATGCTCATCAAAACCAAAAAAGCCAAAGCAATATGGTGGCACACCCTCTTGCTTTGGCCATTGCCACCTCGGTGTCTGAATGCTATTTTGTTTTGGGATGCTCAAAATTCCTTGATTTGCACCAGGCTGCAACAGTTTCTGTATGTTAAAGCACTAAAATACTTACACAAGAAAATACAAATAACCATGTTCTGTTTTAGCTAAATTTGACAAAAGTTTCAAATACAAGACAGGTACAGCCTGAGAGTTCCAGTTCCATAGTGGGTGCAGGGTGGCAGCAGCTGTAGTACAAATCTCTCTCGAGGGAAGTTAATGTTAAAATCTCTTAATGGTACGTGGTGTTTGAACTCTGGCTATTTGAATGTCCCCCATGTCGTTCATCCCTGTACTAATGCTGGAAGATGGGCCGTCCAGTTTTGCATCCATCCAAGGGCCAGCAAAAAAGTTGATAAATGTAGGAGGCTAAGGCTAACCCTCCACCCCCACCCCCCATGGCTTTCCCTCGCTTGACCCTCCTTAAGGGTGTAGTACTGGTGAACATTTTTTTTTTTTTTTTTTTACCTGAACAGTTTCCTTAGTCTTATAAACAAGAACCATGCTATTAGGTCATAGAAGTACCTCTAATTATTGTTATCTTTACACACAATTTACAAGAAATATATTTTGCATGAAATTTGTTATAACTTTAAATTTGCATCATTCTTTTGGGCTGAAATTTGGACAGGATATTCAGAATATCACTTCCTTTAAAATGAAGGCTTTTGTTTACAGGAGTAGCCATTGTGGATTTATTGAAGGACAACCAAGTTTTATCTGGTAATTGGCATAATTAGCTAATTAGTGAACATTTGATATAATTTCACAAAATCCTCATCAGGTAGTAGAGTAACATGTATAATACATGTACCAAGTTTTATGTGAAAAGAATGATAGGTGACAGAAGATAGAAGTAGAAATGTGTGTTTTTTATTGACGGTCTAATTTATGCAAATTATATGCATGTAATATGACGAAGTGTTGAAACTGGTCTGAGTTAAAGCCAAGATTATATCTTTCAAGAAAAACTGAAAATTAGATATTAACTTGACTGTTTTTGTGTAAAGGCCTCAAAGGTACCTATGTAGTTTTCTCAATTTTTCACCAGTACTACACCCTTAACCTCTGACATAAGGGGTAAACTAACCCCACCTACATGAGGTAGAAAGGGGAAATCGATAAAGTTGCACTCTGTAAACATAAACCTAGTCCACCTAACTTGCACCCCTTGCCCCTCAAGTCTGTCTACCAAACTCAAGTGGAGAACCCCTTTCCCCTTTAAGTGCCCCTACCAAATGCAAGTTGAGAACATACTCACTTCCTCATCCTCGTCGGTATTCCCGTCAGTGAAGCGACGGATGGGATTTGGTAGTAACAGGTGGTAATTTGAGAGAGACCTGCAGTGCCTCATGCTCTGTGTTCACACACATTTTTATCTCACCTGGAATGAAGTTCAGGGGAGCTTATGCGATGGTGCGTCAGTCCGTCCGTAAACCCT
Source organism: Myxine glutinosa (assembly GCF_964187855.1). Lineage (NCBI taxonomy): Eukaryota > Metazoa > Chordata > Myxini > Myxiniformes > Myxinidae > Myxine > Myxine glutinosa. Next base: position 8,887,156 of record NC_136262.1, on the reverse strand, counting down.
TGACACTTCTCCGAAAATGCGGATGGGATTGCGACCAAATTTGGTACAAACTATATTTGTTTTGTTGTGATTAAAGTTTGTTCCACTGGTGTGTACCCCGGTTTAGAATAGGTACACAGTATCCCTGTGTGTCGTAAGAGGCGACAAAGGGTTGGCGTCAGGAAGAGCATCCGGCCATAAAAACATTGCCTCAAAAAGAGAACCATGACAATTACGACTACATATGGGCAGGGTACAGCCCGAAGTACCCCGTGGGGGAGCCCACTCCCTCGTCAAAACAAGGTGGGGAACCCGATCGAAGCAAGGGTGGAAATCATTCCATTTATGACGACGAAACGTCTGGTGCCCGACGTGGAGATCGGTTTCTGAGGTTTGGGACATGGAATGTAGGGACAATGACAGGGAGATCAGGAGAAGTGGTGGAAGTATTGGTCAGAAGAAGAGTGGACATATGTTGTGTGCAGGAGACGAGATGGAAGGGAAGTGGTGTGAGAATGGTGAAGGGTAGGCAGGGACAGAAATACAAGTGTGTGTGTGGCAAGGGTGCCCGGAGGGCGTGAATGGTGTTGAGTGTCCTGTTTTCTGAGGAGTTTGTAGACAGTGTGGTGAGTGTGACGAGTGAATAAAAGGTTGATGGTGAAAATGATGATTGGAAAGCTCTTGGTGAACATCTCAGGATATGCTCCGCAGGTTGATCGGAGCGATGAAGAGAAGGACAAGTTCTGGTGTGCTATAGAGAAGCTGATGGAAAACGTGAAAGATGAGGAAGTTGTTGTGGTTGGAGGAGACCTAAATGGACATGTGGGAAGGAGTATGGACGGTTTTGAGGGAGTTCATGGGGGTTACGGATATGGTGTGAGAAATGGAGAAGGTGAAAGGATTTTGGAGTTTGCTGATGGAGCTGATTTGTTGATTTGTAAAACTCAGTTCCAGAAAGAGGATAATAAGCTTGTTACATACACGTCAGGGGGGTCGTCGACGACAACCATTGATTACCTGCTGGTGTGTAGGCGAGATAGGGGGCACCTCCGGGACACAAAGGTGGTCCCGGGGGAGGAGGCTGTTTCACAGCACCACTTGGTTGTCTGCGACATAAGGGTGAAAGGTGCGAGGAGAGCTCAGCGGGTGAAGTACCAACCGAGAATGAAGGTGTGGAGGTTGAAAGAGGTGACAGTGAGGGAGACATTAAAAGAGAGGCTGAGTATGGAAGAGGATGATGTGGTTGAGCTTGAAAGTGGTTGGATGTCAATGAAAGATAGTCTGTTGGGAGCCGTTGGTGAGGTATGTGGATGGACAAAAGGACCACCGAGGCACTCGGAAACATGGTGGTGGGATGATGAAGTTGGAAAGAAGATTGACGAGAAGAGGAAGAAGTTCAAGGAGTGGCAGAAGGCTAAGGATATGGGGGCAGAAAAGGCAGAGCATGAAAGTTAGAAGGCTGCAAAGAAAGAGGTAGCAAAGGCGCAGGAGGCATGTAGAAAAATGTTCGGAGAATGCTTGGATTTGGAAGAGGGCCAGAGCGGTATTCAGGATTGCAAAGCAGATAGCGAAAGAGAGGTGTGATGTGATGGGGGTGAGTTGCTTGAAGGATGAAGTGGGACAAATCATTGTGGACCCAGATGGAATTAAAGGAAGATGGAAGAGATATATGGAAATACTGTTAAATGCAGAGAATGAATGGGATGGCAATATAGAGAGCAACCCAGTTTTAGGACCGGCAGAGAAGATAACCGAGAAGGAAGTTGAGGAAGCGATAAAAGCAATGAAGAATAGAAAAGCGGGAGGGCCGACGGGAGTTGTGGGTGATATGTTGAAGGCAGCGGGAAGTTGGGGTGTGAAGAGAATGACAGAGATCTGCAATGTGGTGGTGAAAGAAGGCCGCATTCCAGTGGATTGGGAACTGAGTACCCTCGTCCCTCTATACAAGGGGAAAGGTGACCCTCGACTGTGGCTCGTATCGAGCAATAAAGTTATTGGAGCATGGAATGAAGGTATTGAAAATGGTGTTGGAGAGGAGGATAAGGAAGAAAGAAGATTGACGAAATGCAGTTTGGATTTATGCCAGGAAGAGGAACGACAGACGTGCTTTTTATTGTGAGGCAGTTGGCAGAAGTATATGGAGAAGAGGAAGAAGTTGTTTCTTGGGTTTGTTGATCTGGAGAAAGCATTTGATAGGGTTCCACGTGAAGTAGTGACATGGGCATTGAGGAAGTTAGGAGTGGAGGAATGGTTGATCAGAGTAGTGATAGCAATGTTCAAAAGAGCACGCACAGCTGCAAGGATGAAGGACGGGAACAGTGGTGAGTTTGAGGTGAAGGTGGGAGTGCATCAGGGGTCGGTACTAAGTCCACTACTATTTGTAGCTGTGATGGTGGAGGTGCTGGCTCAGAACGTAAAGGAGCGTTTACCGTGGGAGTTGTTGTATGCAGATGATCTGGTGTTGATTGCAGAAAGTATGGATGGACTGAAGGAGAAGATGAGCAAGTGGAAGGAATGTATGGAGACAAAAGGTCTGAAGGTGAATATCGGAAAAACGAAGGTGATGGCAAGTGGTAAAGCATGTGGTGAGGTTGAAAGAACGGCGAAGTGGCTGTGTGCAGGAAGGGTGTCGGAGTGAATTCCATTCAATGTACAATGTGCGCTGAGTGGGTTCATCAAAAATGTAGTGGTTTGAGAGGGTCATTAACCAGTGTGGGAGCTACATTCAAGTGTAAGGTGTGCACAGAGGGAGCTGCAGATGGAGGAAATGTTGAGTTGGATCTTGGAGACGGGGTGAAGTTGGAAGGTGTGAAAACATTGTTACCTAGGAGACATGCTGAATGGAGAAAGTAGATCAGACTCGGCAACGGTTGCTTGAGTGAGATGTGTATGGAAGAAGTTTTGGGAACTGAGTGGCGTGCTGACGAGGAGGGGAGTGTCGTTGAAGCTGAAGGGAAAGGTGTATGCTGCATGTGTGAGAAGTGTTATGATTTATGGGAGTGAGACATGGGTAATGTTCATAGAGCAGCAACGAAGGCTGGAAAGGGTGGAAATGCAAATGGTTCGGTGGATGTGGAGTATCGTTGAGAGAGAGGAAGACAAATGATGAATTGCGAAAGATGATGGGAATAGAGCCTGTGATGGGTGCTGTGAAGAGAAACAGGTTGAGATGGTTTGGTCAATGGTCATGTGTTGAGGAAGGATGAAAGTGACTGGTTGAGAAGAGTGATGGAAATGAATGTGGAAGGAAGTAGATGACGGGGAAGACCGAGAAAGACTTGGCTAAAGATGGTCGAAGAAGAAATGCGGGCAAGGGGGTTAAACAAGGGGAGATGCAGAAAATAGGGCAAAATGGAGAACATTGTCATGGGGACCGCAAGGCTAACCCCTGCTCTTGCAGGGAAAATGGCCTTAAAATGCCTGTTGTGATTAAAGTTTGTTCACGGCATTAAAATATTGGGGTCGGAGGGGGTCTATGGGGCCCTCTGAAAATGGTGAGATTGTTTTACACGACATCGCAGTTTCACATTTTTTGTCCAAAGGAAGAATCTTGAAAACAGATCAAAAGCATGAGGTCAGGTAAAAGGTCCTAAAAGCCGAGCTTTGTGACGGTACAGCTTCCACGCCTTACAAAAAATGTCCGATTTCACTTTCGTAAATCGAGTGAGTCTCAGATATGAATATTTGAAGAGGAAAAGTAGACCAGCGCATTTAACAATGCCTCAATCTTCAAAAAGTCATATCTCTGGAATAACTTCAGCAACGATGTTAAAATATAACATGGAAGGAATTTTCCAGAGCATCTTTCAGAGATGGTAATCTCAAAACTAAAGAATGAATCAAACAAATATTGCACATTAAAAATGTCTTGGTTTTGGGGTTTGTACAGAAGCACAGACATGATAAAAGTGAACATGATCAACGTTAAGTATCAAAATTCAAAGGACAATACATTGTGGCAAATTAGCATCACTTTTCTGCAGGTAAAGTTGAATAAATCTCAGGTACGAGTATACTGAACAGGTCATTTTGAAAAAGACATTTTCAAGCAAAATCGCTTCCCCAGTTACTGCAGTTTTAAACGAGGAGCATTTCGGTGTCAAATTGCTTCGTTTGGAGCTAGCAAAGGCACACAAACCCCGGCGAATTAGGGAAACGTGAAGCGGTGTTCCACTTTGCTCATGCTTTTTACCATAAATATAGTGCAAGGTGGGAAGGGGTGTGGTGCAAGAAGGGGAAGGGGTGTGGGGCAAGAATAACCGAGACAAATGTGGGTGTGCCATGAAAGACTATTATAGGTCATGTCTCGACCAGTTTTCACTTTGTCACCTCATGGATACCGTGCGCCAGGTAGGCCACGTTGTTGGATGACACTCCAGCAACCGAAATACGGCCATCGCTGGTCATGTAGATGGAGAAATCTTTTATGATTCGACCAACCTGTGGAAACAAAGCTCTAATAAAAGTTTGGGTTTTTCTTTTTCTTTTTAATAAATCCGGTTTATAAAGAATGCAAATTTAAATTTTTCACAAAGTTGAAATGGAGATCAAATGGTGGAGGGAGCAAGAAAAGTGACAATTACCTGGTCAGGCTTTAGGCCGGTGAAGCAGAACATTCCAATCTGCTCCGTGATGTGCTTCCAGTTCCGAGACGATCCTTCTTTTTGCAGATTTTGCACCAATTCCTCCCGCATGCCAATGATTCTGTCTGCCATGCCCTTCAACTCCACCAACCTGAATGAGGACACGACTCTCGGCTCGCGTCGCTTGGGCAACGTCCTCGAGCGCTCGTCACGGGAATAGGTACATGGGCCGGGTTTTACTCACCACTGCTGGCGGAGTTCGGGGGTCGTGAGGATCATGCTGGCAATACGAGCGCCATGCACCGGCGGATTCGAGTACATGGGCCGAATGAGGATCTTCAGCTGCGATTCAACGCGTTTCGTCTCGTCTGGGTCTGCACATACCATCGAGAAGGCTCCAACGCGTTCACCTGTCGCACATACCAAAGACCACTTGCAGGTGTAACATTACGCAAAGATGCAGGACCTCGACACGTGAGTCGAGAGAACTTGGTGAAATAATCCAAGCATTTCAACACCTGCTCGTCACCACATTCAGATACTGCACTTTGTGAGCAATTAATTAATTATCTGGCCAAGAGTTCTTACCATAGAGACCCATGTTTTTTGCGTAGGATTGGCAGAGTGCAACATTGTGTCCATTTTCCACAAAGTGGCGCACAGCCCACGCATCACGGTCACTGTCGCCACTGGCGAAACCTTGGTATGCCATGTCAAAAAACACAAACAGTTGCCTCTTCTGTGTGAGAAGGAAAGAGGTGAGGTTAAAATTTGAAAATGGCAAAATGATTATTCAAGCATGTAAACAAGGAAAAAAATATATGGAGAAATGTCCTAATGAGCTCGGTAATAACTGTAAGAATCCTCTTGTAGGTATCCCTCAGTTTACGGGTTTTTTTCACTATAACAAAATTGCCTTTTTACGACGTTTTTCGATTTACATTCGCATTTTTCACTACAAGGAAATTCAGATACTGTACAGTAAAGCGACATGGAGTTTGCTTCAAACAGCGCTCCGCTCCTTCAGTGAGCCACGGTCCGAGTACGGTAGAGCCGTGAGTACGCCGTCACGATGAGCTCAACTGCTAACCCAGGGAAACGTTCTCACCAGGTTATAACGTTGGACACGGAGATCGGCATTATAAAACGTAATGAGAAGAGCAAGAAACTCACCATCATTGCTCGCTTGTGGTGAGTACACACACCTTGAAAAAGTTAAGGATTTCGTATTTATTTCGCATCAAGTACGATTTATTAAATTCATGTAAATGTCTTCGTTCCAGGTTTTTGTTCGTATTATTTGTAACAGTATTTAACTTGTATTATAGTGAAAATATTACGATACTGAGGCCGAAAATTTTGGGTCCTGAACGCATCCCCTATTTTTAGCTCACCTGGAACTAAGTTCCGGGGAGCTTATGCGATGGCACGTTGTCTGTCCGTCTGTAACCACTTGCAACTTCTCCGAATCCGCTGAACGGATTGTGACCAAACTTGGCACAAATGATACTTGTTGTGTTGTGACTAAAATTTATTCACAGCATTAAAAAAAAGTCGGGATCTAAAAGGTTTAACCGGGGGTCAAAGTGGATCCAGGTTTGACCCCCCAAAATAGGAATTTGCTTTTTTATCAGAAACTAAACACGCAATTCCGATGAAACTTCACCACAACCTTCATCCCCCATGATGTACTAAAGTTTGTTCATGGCATTAAAAAAAAAATCTGCCCCTTTGGAGGTCTATGGCAGGTTTACCCCCCAAAATAGGTATTTTCTTCTTTGTTTGTTTGAAGTCTTATGATTATGTTAGTGTGATTCCACATGCTGTGCTGTCTTCTAGCAACCATTGAAATTGGTTTAAAATACTTTGTCAGTGTAGTATACCGTTTATTCTACCAGGTGAGCACCAGGGGTATTGGCCCTATGTTTTTTGGCCGTGAACCTTGTGGGGCAGGTTGGTTGTGTGATAAGAAGTGATTAGATTTTGGTGAAGATCCTGATCTGGATGCTATCATTTTTGTCCCCCGTCGCACCGCGGAGCGAAAGGGGGACTATGGTTTTTCCCCTCCATCCGTGCGTAAGCGAAGGACCGCATTCGAATTTGGTGTGTGGATGCAACCCACGTCAAAATCCAAGATGGCCGCCGCCATGTATGTCTGATGCCATGTATGTCTGAACCTTGTGAGCGGAATATCTTGAAAAATAAGCGCCGTACCAACTTCTAATGTGGTGTGCGGGTGTATCTAGGCACAAGGAAGAAAGCTATTGAAAATTGGGTCGCCACGTCAAAATCCAAGATGGCCACCACCATATATATGTCTGAACCTTGTGAGCGAAATATCTTGAAAAATAAGCGAAGTACCAACTTCTAATCTGGTGTGTGGGTGTATCCAGGCATAAGAAAGAACCCTCTTGAAAATTGGGTCGCCACGTCAAAATCCAAGATGGCCGCCACCATATATATATATATATATATATATATATATATATATATGTCTGAACCTTGTGAACGAAATATCTTGAAAAATAAGCGAAGTACCAACTTCTAATCTGGTGTGTGGGTGTATCTCGGCATAAGGAAGAACCCCTATTGAAAATTGGGTCGCCACATCAAAATCCAAGATGGCCACCACCATATATATATCTGAACCTTGTGAGCGAAATATCTTAAAATAAACGAACTACTAACTTCTAATCTGGTGTGTGGGTGTATCTACGCATAAGGAAGAACGCTATTGAAAATTGGGTCGCCACGTCAAAATCCAAGATGGCCACCGCCATGTATGTCTGAACCTTGTGAGCGGAATATCTTGAAAAATAAGCGAAGTACCAACTTCTAATCTGGTGTGGGTGTATCCAGGCATAAGGAAGAACGCTATTGAAAATTGGGTCACCACGTCAAAATCCAAGATGGCCGCCTCCATGTGTGTCTGAACCTTGTGAGCGAAATATCATATCATAGCATGTTTTCTGCGTCTTCCACTTTGTCAACTCATCACTTCCCCGATGGGGGACCTAGGCGTAACGCTTGTTTAAGTGATTTTTCACCATTGAAAGATAGGGCCAAAACAATATACAACACGAATTTGAAAAAGTTGTGGACAGATTATGATGAAATCTGGTGGATGAGTTGGTTCGGTGACGAGAACAAGCCGATTAGATTTTGGTTCAGGTACGGATTCAGATCCGGCCTCCCAGTGGGATACAAAACGTAAACAGTTTCGCCTGGCAGAGGTACGTGCTCTACAGAGTGCTGTTTTAGTTTACCTTTACAAAAATGGGAAGAGCGTTTTTGATTGACCTTATGTTGTCAGCCTGGTGTTGGCTTAGCGGTTAGGGTGCCGGCTTGTGATCCTTGGATCCTGGGTTCGAATCCCGGTCGATCGCTGAATTAACGCCAGGGGGGTTGATTAACGCCAGGCCTGTCATCCTTCCGAGGTCGGCAAATTGAGTACCAGCTTGCTGGGGTGAATGATCACGGTGTGTACCCCGATTTAGAATAGGTACACCGTATCCCTGCGCATCGTAAGAGTGTGACCAAGGGTTGGCGTCAGGAAGGGCATCCGGCCATAAAAACATTGCCTCAAACAGGGAACCATGATTGTCATGGGGCCCGCAAGGCTAACCCCTGCTCTAGCGGGGAAAATGGCCTCAAAACGATCATTCTTATGTTGTCCAGGAACGCATCATTTTCGAAAATCGAGGGATACCTTAGTTATATTTCATTACTGCATTATTAACATTATAACACATTAGTTTATAGGACCACAAGTCAAACTGCATTGTACTGTCACGATGTGGGAATATCATGCATGCGTAAACGGGCCTTGGCAATCTGGCAGATCTCCTTCCACTGTTCCGGACGAGGATCGACTCCCGTGGGGTTGTGAGCACAGGCGTGCAGAAGGAGGATACTTTTCTCGGGCATTTTCTGAAAAACCACAATACGTTTTAAAATGTAAACTTTCCGCTGGCAGCACATGTATTAATACAATATCAGCACATCTCATGTCCTAAACGTCCAAGGTACAACCAAAGCATTGGCATTCAATAGCGTTGAGAGCTCACCCACCCCCAATCTCTCTCTCACGTTTTAAAAAAAAGCTTCATAATTGATCAACAAGGGTTTGGACACTTAAGCAATTATTTTCATGTAGCTCCAGAGTTTTACTGAATTATGTCCTATCACATGACACAATAGTCCATTTGCTCACTGGAAATAGTCTTTAAATACAGCCAGGCCAAAACTCACCGCAATGTCTTCTAGAGCACCAGCGCAGTCGAAGCCGCAGGTACTCGGGTCATAATAACGGTAAGCTTGTAGGTTCAAACCGGCATCACGCATAATCGGAGTATGGTTACCCCACGAGGGCTTGGGTAAGTACACTGCATTGCTTGCCTTGTGAAACCGGGCCTGGAACACAGAGAAGAGTCTGGCGTTACCGGGGAAACCTTTCGAAGGCTGGCGCTATCGATGGCAATTGTTTTTAAACATTTACCCCGTATGCTTCAAATATTGTAAAATGAGAACATGTACTCACTGCCCTAAATAAGAGGAGTGGGGAAAATAAATGTTAGGCAAATGTCACATATTTGATCTCTTGATCCGAAATTCATCACACGCAAATGAGTCACAAAGAGGAATTTTGTTCAGCTACACAAATTCTGATCATATAAACAAACACTCGTACATAATAGTTGGGTACCTTGGTCCTGAGACAAGTACTTTATTTTGATAAATTATGTGGCGCCTCATGCAATCGATGAGTACACTTCGAATTACTAGGCGTGCGTACCTGTTGCTTCGCTGATGGGTTTAATCAAAGGACAGCATGTCAAACTGCACACACATTTCATGCCTATCTGGGAGTCTCAATGAGGATGTAAAATGAAGTGAAACACGAAAAAGGATCTTTGATAACACCTATCTGTTGTTTTTCCTGCTTGTCGTCGTGGCTGTGGATGTTGTTTTGTGCTTCTTCTGTGTACTCTTAATTATCTATTTTTCTATTGCTTTGAAAAGTATTACTAGATATACTTTTGTGTTCTTCTTCCATATCCATCTCGCTGTATTCTAAAGGGTTCCTGTTGTCGTAGAATAATAAATGTTACCGTTGTAACTACTGCATAAAAGCTCCAAGTGCAGCTGCTTCTTCTTCTTCCATTCCAGAAAGACGCTTTTCAAAACAGGTATCTTTATGTTTAAACAGACACAATGTTATGTTCCAAGTAAATTGATAATTAACATTCCAGCCAGTTAGATTGATTATTAGCTTTACAAGAATACCGTATTTATAATTAGACGAAAGCGGGAACCCTTTAGAATAAAGCGTGATGGACAGACGGCATTCAAACTGAATGAAACGCTGAAAAAAATAATTAAATAATACAACAGCAGAATTCAAATGCTTTTTACAGATGGAGTTATTTATTTAAAAAAAATTAAGAGTTAACTTCAGCAATATGGAACTTTTCAAGGTAATCGCTCAAGAATGCATTGGCGCACAAGCTCTTAACCCCTTATTAACCCTTTGAGTATGGATGACGTCCAGTGCCGCAACTCGCGAAAAAGTTGTGTACGGATGACGTTACTACACGTCATCGACTATACCTATAAATAGATCGTCAGTACGTGGTTGCATTCCCGTACCAAAATGCCAAATTAATCCCGTACCGGGGGTATTTTTATCAAAAAAAAAAAAATCCCGCACTCAAAGGGTTAACAATGGCGATCTGGGCATAATATATCTTGCATACAAGACAACAATTTACATGTAGGCCAATAAGTATTGAATGTTGTGTGTGAATTCGTCTTTCAAGATCTTTCTTCAACGCCATGATGTATCGGTTTTGTTAGCTACGATGGCTCACCAAGCTCGTATACGTATCAAAGGTATTGTGTGAATTGTGCTAAAATTACAGTGCAGGCCCCATGGATGAAGTGATGGAGAATACAGCTTAGAACTACTGGAAAAAAAGAAGAAAAACAAAACCTGTACAAACCCAAAAGTGATCAGCTGTTATATTTTTTTAAAAATTGCCCCGAGTGGGCCGACAGTCATCTCTTGAGGTTGTAGTTCAGACCTCTGCTGATTTGGACCCCCGATCCCCCGATACAGAAATCGAAAAATCCAAGACTGAGCAATTCTGAAAACCAGAGTAGAAGGGATGTATCGAGTTTCAGAGCAATCAGTTGGTAAATAAGGGAGAAGTAGGGATCCAAAGTTTTGGGGTAACCAGAGCAGAGGCGGAGGCATAACAAATCTTGACATTATCCCCTCCCTAACAAAAAAAAAAAAAAAAAAAAGGAAGTGCAATAGGTTTATATTAATTATAAATAGGAAAGTTACCACGTACAATGATAAAAGAGATCATGGCTAGTTTTCTAACCTCTAACCCTCTGAGGATATGTGGGCTTCTCTAAATCAACTTCTTCTTCAGCCACTAGCAAGTATTGGAAATACATCAACAATTCCTCCCAATCACCATAGCATGAGAATGACATTCCATGGGACGTCATGGTTAGCACTTCCGCTCCAAGTCTGGGAGATCAGTGGTCCAAACCCGATCAAGTCATACCAAAGACTAAAAATGGTACGTGCTGCTTCCTTGCTTGATGCTCAACACTTAAAAAGGATGGAGCATGGACAAAACCAAAGGTTGAAATTTATAACTTAGGCTTGATGGGCCTAATGGCCTCCTCCTGCGTTGAAGTTCCTTGAAAGGGAACTCGTATTTGTTTATCCAATATACCAGCAAGACTGGAACTGTTTGTGACATGGCCCTTTGCTGAGGCTGAACATGACATTTAAGATTTCATGATCTCTCTACATTCCCATTTGAGACAGAACAACGATGTGTATGATGATGAAACACAAAGACTTACCAAAAAGGCAGCTCCAATGCGAAGTGCTCCTGTGCCAGAGATTGACTGCACCGTTGTGCTCTGCAATCACAAAAGAATGTTAAGCAAGTGAAATCATCAAGGTACATTAAAAATGAGAAAAATTAAATGCAAGTACCTGTGCAGGCTTTTGGGCCCAGTCATGTATGATGGCAGGTAAACCACTTCCCTACATCTGATGCAATATCAGCAGTTACAAATACAGACTATCCTCGACTTGCATAAGTAAGGGTTCTGTTCCTGGGACCCTTACGTTAGTTGATTTATACGCAAGTCGAATTTAATTGAGTAAAATCTAAAATAAAATAAAAACAAATAAAAGGATTGGATAGTTAATTGAACATTTACATGTATAGTACTAACATACAAGGGGGAAAAGGAAGGCCGAAAGGCAGAGCAGGGATGCCGAAAGATGGGCATATTCTCCCGAAATTGAAGCATGTAGAAAGAAAAAGGAAAGGGTAGTCAGGTTCACTATGTTTTTTCATTCAAAATTTTTGGAGATTAGCAAAACGATACATTTTTGGAATATTCAGAGCATGAGGAATCCAAAAATTAATGTTCGCATTTGCGTAGACACGTTTGCGAAAATGACTCAGGTCTGTGATGAAGATCTGTAAAAGCATATTCCTGAACGGTATAGACCTAGTAGATCCTGTGTATAGGACTTATAGTTCAATCTGATACTAACAAGGCTGTTTTCTTGCTTTATAAACCCATACCTATAACTTCAAAGGATTTTTTTTTTTTTTTTTTTTTTTTTTTTTGTATACAAGGTCGAGGCTCGTGAAAGAGCGAACATTAATCACACAGAAAGACAAACCGACACATAAAACATATAACATAGGGAGCGGTAGACAAGATGGGGAGAGAGGGGGAAGGACACAAACACAACATTTGAGAGCAGGGACCGAGAGACATGGAGACATCGAGAGATCTGAGAGAGGGCGAGGGCTTTGGGGGGGGGGGGGGGCGTGGGAAGGGGGCGGTGGGAGAGGTATAAAACATATGGACACTGCCAGGACTTCCAGGAAAGAAGTTGGAATTTCAAACAAGTTGGATCTGGGGTGAATTAGCGGGGGTAGAAAAGATCAAGGTTTTGGATGGGACACTGCATATGGACACTGCCAGGACTTCCAGGAAAGAAGTTGGAATTTCAAACAAGTTGGATCTGGGGTGAATTAGCGGGGGTAGAAAAGATCAAGGTTTTGGATGGGGGAAGATAAGAGATGGTGGTGAACAGCTGTTTTAAAGACCTGGAGGGAGGAGTGGGATTGAAGGGAGTGAGGGAGTTTGTTCCAGAGGCGGGAGAAAAGAGGAATGAAAGAGTGAAGGTGAGCAGAGAGCCGAGATTTCGGCAGTTTAACCATCAGAGGGTTGCTGGCAGATCTTGTGCGACCTGTAGGAATATTTGGGGGACAGAGCACAGAGAGAGCTGGGGGTGCAAGGCCGGAGAGGAGTCGGTAGAAGACAGAAAGACCACCTACCTGCCTGCGGTGAGTGAGTGAAAGGCCCTCAGAGATAGCTTCATCGCGGGAGATTCCAATAATTCTGAAAGCTTTGGTTTCAACAGCGTGAAGCCGAGCTAGGTGTGAGGCAGGAGCACCGGCCCATAGGGGAGAACAGTATTCCATTGAGCTGCGGATGAAAGCCTTGTATGTGGTGAGGAGCTCAGGTGTGCCGAGGAAGGACTTCGCACGACGGAGGATGCCCAGTCGGCGACTGGCTTTGGAGGCCAGCTTGGAAATGTGGTTTTCCCAAGAAAGATCATGGCAGATAGTGAGACCCAAAATCTTGAGCGACAGAACTTCTTGGAGAGGATTGTTGAGAAAGTAGATGGGAGGGTTGTCCAGTCGATCTTTTCGGAGAGACATAGTAAGAGTGTGAGATTTGTCAGGATTGAAAGACATGTTCCACTTGTTTGACCAGTCTGTGATTTTGTCCAGGTCTTCAGAGAGTGAGGAGGCAGCAGACTGCCGATCTGAGGGAAGAGGAATGGAGCGGCAGAGAGTGGAGTCATCAGCAAAGAGATAGAGAGGATTTTCGAGAGAGTCAGAGAGATCATTGATGAAGACCAGAAAAAGCACGGGGCCCAGAACACTGCCTTGGGGAACTCCAGCCTGAACAGGAAGAGGAGATGAGAGAAACCCATTCAGGGCCACACGTTGACGACGACTAGAGAGGAAGTCCGCCAGCCATGCGTGGAGATTTCCATGGATACCAAAGGAGGAGAGTTTGGTGAGCAGAGCGGGGTGCCAGACCGTGTCGAAGGCACGTGATATGTCGAGGGAGACAGCTCTAATTTCCTGTTTGGCATTGAGGACCTCCATCCATTGTTGAGACAGCAGACGCAGCATGTCCAGAGTAGAGTGACCTGGTCTGAAACCAAATTGATGATCAGAGATCAAGCCATTGGAGAAGAGGAAAGATTTCATATCCGAAGCAATGATGGATTCCATGACATTGCTGATAATTGGGAGAAGGCTGATTGGTCTGTAGTTGCTAGGATCTGTTTTTGCACCTTTTTTGTGCAAAGCGGTGATGTTGGCTGATTTCCAAGCAGATGGCAGTTGACCTTGAGCAAAAGAGAGGGTGAAGAGAACAGAGAGAGGGTGAGATAGAGCAGCAGAGCAGGATTTTAGGACCCGTGGGCTGATGCCGTCGGGTCCAGTTGCAGAATCAGAGTCGAGGGTTGACAGAAACTTTTCCACCTTGTCAGGAGGAAAGGACACGGAGTCCAGGAGCAGCAGGGTACGACTGGGTATGGTGGGTACAGAGAGGGATGGGTTTGGGACACAAGATTTAGAGGCAAACACAGAGTTGAGGCATTCAGCTTTTTCACGTGCGGAGTCAGCTGTGTAGCCGTTTGAGGTAAGGGAGGGGATGGAGGGGGAACAAACACCAGAAACGGATTTGACCAGGCGCCACCAGGATTTGGAAGAGGGAGACAGATAAGAGAGTTCGGTCTTGAGAACGGAGAGATATTGTTTCCTGGCTCTCCTGAGGGTGGACACACACTTGTTTCGGGCTTTGTGAAAGGAAATGAGATTTCCTTCCGTTGGATTTGCTTTCCAGGAGACGAAGGCAAGTTGTTTCTGGGCAACAGCCTCACCACAAGATTCCGTGTACCATGGACGGGAGGAAGGGTATGACAACTGAAGACGAGATGGGATAAATCTGTGCATGAGAGAGAGCAATTTACTTTGGAAGAATTCCCAGGATGAGTTGATGTCAGAGGTGGTAGAGATGGGAGACCAGTCCAGATGATTTATGGCTGCTTGAAGACCGTGCCAGTTGGCCTGAGTGAAATGCCAGACTCGTCGACGCTGAGCAGGCTCCCTGAGGATGGTCAGAGAGATGTCCACTTTAACAAGGACATGATCAGATGATCCGATCGGAGCAGAAGAAGAGCAGCAGACATTTTCAGGGAAGTTAGTCATAACCAAGTCCAGAAGAGAAGATGTTCCGTTGACTGAGATCCGGGTCGGGAAATTGACAGATTGTGTCAGTCCCAGTGAGTCGCAGAAGTCCTTTGCTGAGGAGCCATGGCTGGTGAGAGAGGTACCCACACCCAGCCAACTGGCATGATGACAGTTGAAATCACCACATATGAGGAAGAGAGAGTTGGGATGAGTAGATAGAAGTTGGTCCATATCATCAGACAGCGAGATGTAGATGGAGTCATCACTGTTTGGTGGACGGTACAACACACATATGAACAAGAGGTGGGAGCGAAGGGGAAGCCGTAGCCAGAGGTATTCCTGGGGGTGAGGTGGAGAGAGTGCAGTGCAGGGCGAGTGAGGAAGAGAGTTTTTGATAAAGATAGCAACCCCGCCTCCAGGACGAGGCTCAGGTCTATCATACCGGAGGAGGGAGTAGCCCGGGAGAGATACTATGGAATCAGAGACATCATAAAGGAGGAAAGTTTCTGTTAAGCAGATCACGTCTGGTTTGACAGAAGCAACCTGTATGGAGAGATCAGTTAAGTTTGAACGAAGGCCCCGGATGTTTGAGGTCCATACCGTTAATGAAGAGGAAGGGGGAGCATCAGATACAGAACAGGGGGGAGGAGGGGTAGGGTAAGATGTGGAAGAGGTGGAAGAGGTAGGGAGAGCTGTTGAAGGTGGACTTGCAATATCATGTCATGTAATACAGTTACATCACAAATATAAAGACAATGGTTTTCAATTACCTTTGTTTGTTGCTTTTCTATAATCCTGAGCACTATTTTGAGGCCTTTATTGGATTCCTTGACCCAGAAAACGTAGGATTAGCATATTTAATTAAGTTTCTAGGTTGACTAGAAGCCGAGATAGCGCAAAATATGTATTTTATGGCGGCCATTTTGAAAATCCAAAATCTGCGTGTGCAAATGCCGACATTGATTTTCGGATTCTCCTTGCTCTGATGATTCCAAAAATGTATAGGTTTGCTAATCTCCCAAATTTTTGAACGAAATTATATTTGTTAACATAGTGTACCTGACTAAGGTGTAGAAAGACTGAGATTCGAAGCTTTGTGAACTGAGAGGGTTAGGAACCCAGTTCGGGGCTCATATTCCAAGAGATAGATGGCTTTAATAAGAATTTTAGGTAAATATGGTTTGACAACCATTTTCTATGTAAAAAGAGGTGCTGATTCCAAAAAAAGCAGTCTTATTAATCCCAAGTAAGACAAAATTGCCATTTTGGCCTTTTTGACCCAAATTTTGACCGTATTTGGCCAAAATCCACTTTTCTTTCTGAAAAATATAATTTTTACCCAAAATTAATGTGTAATATATCAAATGAAAGCGCTTTACATGTAGAATACATATTTGAAGTCAAAATGGAGATAACTGATGTCGTTTTTGAGATATTATTAAAATTGGCCACATTAGATCAATTTTTTGATTTCAGTAGTTGAGTATAATATATATATTTGTACGTGTTTTATTTCAGATGGATGATCGTATAGAAGTGCCGTTGCAGTGTGTGCTGCATATGATTGGTGATAAAGAACACGATGATGATGCAGTGGTTCCATTCACTGAACAGACATGGGGAACGCTGCTGACATAGCCCAAGACAGAGAACAGTATCAGAAGAGATCAAAGTACCTTGTTATATGTCATTAACTTTGAAGCTGAACCACTGCCTCACTATGGCTTTCACAGTGGCTGTTATAGTAAATTTACAGCTTATCAGATACAATCAAAAGAAAAGAAAACATCTTCTGATAAAGATATTACTGTTGAAACAAGATCTATGGTGGAGAAACCAGCAATGGCAGCTATCTCAAGTACTGGAGTGCTGGAGAAAAAGTGTATTTTCTGCAAAGGTCCAAACCGCAAGCATTTCAAAAGCGGTTTTGAAACACTAGCTCCATGTGAGACTATACAGGCACAGGACAGTATTATAAATGCTGTCAGTCAGCAGGAAGACAAACAGTTTCTTCGTGAATATGAAGCACATTTACTTTGTAGCTAAGGAAGTTAAGTACCATAATACGTGCAGAGGCAGGTATATTTCTAAGGGTGCCAAGGTCCAAACAAAAGATGAAGCCGCAACATACGCAATCAAACGAGAAACTGCTTTCATAAGATTACTGTTATATATAAACTCTGAAATCTTTCTGAAAGAATCCTCAAAGAAATTGGTGGATGTCAATGAAACCTACACTAAATTCCTTGTAGGGTTTAAGGAGGGTTTAAGGAAGAAGAAGGGTTTAAGGAGCCTAACCCAGAGCCATACCATCTTTTGTCCAAAATCAAAGAATATTATGGCAGTAAGCTTCTGGTTGGCCAAGAAAGTAAAAAACAAGGTATCTATATCTCTATTGCAAAGGATGCAATGGACAACGAAATAAAGAATGTAGCTTTGTTCCTCAGAGCGAAGATCCAGAAGCTCAGTGAGAATAACACTCTTCCAAACCACATTACAGTAGAAGCGATCCTTGAAGGTCAGTGTACGAATATACCTGCTGAACTATCAGTGTTTTATCGGATTATGTACACTGGCTCAAAAGATGAAGCCAGTGAGAGTGTTGAGCGTTATATTGAATCATCAGCTGAAGATGACATCTACAAAGCTACTGGTGGAAGAGTGAAGCCATCTAAACACATATTGTTTGGAATGGGCTTGGAGTATTACTGGTTCCAGGAAGGTTCAGGAAGTTGTTAATCACTTCGGCCACTGTATAGGATATTATACTGCAGAAGAATATGAGACTCAAATTGCTGCCAACATTATTGAGAAGAAACAAGTTCTTCCCGATGGCCTAGAACCAAGCAAGGGACTAAGTACGAACTCAGCATGGGACAACTATGATGAATCAATGTATCATGACACACAGGGCATCAGTATCCAAAATGAGGTTCCAGTTACATCATCATCAACAGAAACAGCGACAACATCCACTACAAACCCACCATCAATTACAGCATCAGCATCATTGTCTATGAAAGCACAAAGCAAGAGAAGTCTTGAAATACCAAATACAGAACTAGAACCAGTGAGAAAGAAACTCAAGATATCACAGTTTTCGTTTGATATACAAACCATGGACAATCCTGCAAACTACAAAGCTTGTGTTGCGAGAGATGTTGCATGGACAATATCTTGCAAAACAAACAAACAAGTACCAATGTGGTCTGGCTGGAACTCCACAATAACCAAAGATGATTTACCATCTCAAAATATAGGCTATTTGTCAAACATCGGAGCCCATCCTACACTACATGATGTAGTGAATGAAACGATGAAAAGAAATGTGACCCTTGCTGAAGAGTGTAAGGAAGATTTCATTGCAACAACCTATGACTTGGCTATAGCCAAGCCAGCATCTCAATTGCAGGACACAATGCGACCTAAGTTTGACAATGTCTTCATTTGCTTTGGGGCTTTCCATATTATGTTCCGCTATCTGTCAGCAATGGGGTACCTAATAGATGCATCAGGTGCAGCCCACATTTTAATGGAAAGTAGTGCCCTCACCAAGGGTTCCCTCAATGCCTTTCTGTCAGGAAAATACTACAATCAGTCAAGAAGAATGCATGTGCTCCTAGCCACTGCTATGCGGATCAAGCACATCGATTTGTTCTTGCAACTGCAAGAGCCAAATGACAGCTATGCACATTTGATCGAAGCTCTGAAGACTGTTCAGGCATTGCCGTCACCTGAGAGGATGGAAGATTTGGAGGAAAGTGATGATTACATAGCATTCATGACAACCTATGAAAGTTTTTGTGATGAGACCAGAGCTGGTAAACATGGTGTTAATGCAGTTCTGGAGAAACTACATTGACATGGTTGATATCTACATGCTGTTCAGTAGAGCTGTCCGAACAAATGATGTGGATCTTTTCATCGTCACGCTTGGGAAAATGATTGACACTTTTTTTGCTGCAAGTCGCCACAATTATGCGCGCTACATGTGCTTGTATTATCACAGACTCTTGAACATAGCTACTACCCATCCTGGCATTAGGCAACAACTTGAAAGCGGCGCTTTATCAGTGAGGTTGTCATCCAATTCCTTTGCCAGACAACCAGTGGATCAAGCACTCGAGAGTACGATAAATGCAGATGCAGCTTCACGATAAACTGGAATAACTTCTTTCCATCAAAGCCAAGGAGCAACCAGGTGCTGGACAGTTACTAGATCAGCTAGAAGCACCATAGTTAGGCATCTGTTTGAAAAAGCAGCAATAAAGAAGGATATAAATCCAAGCCATGAAACACGAAAATCGAAAGTCAGTAAATTCCTAATAAACTTGGAAAACATTTCCCAGATTATTGATACTACTATGAATCCTTTTGTTGAGTCCTTGCTTGAAGACACCAATCTCTACTGTATAGCTGATGGCAAGAAAATGCCAGATAAAGTAAAAGATGACATGCTAAATCTCTTCGCCTTGGGGAAGAAGTGGAAAGATGAGTTCGTCCAGGGATGCTTTGATGATCCTACCAGGTTTGAGAGGCCACTGCAAAGAAGAAAAGTAAGCAACTTTGCCAGTTCTGCTATCAAAAGCAAAATCCGAGGTAAAGATGAAAGGTTGTTGAGCTGAAGACAACACGAGACTTGATGGGCAGATTGGTCTATCTTGCTTGTACCAGAAATATTGAGCTTGAAAAGGTGTTTCCTTTTCCACTTACCCCGGTCCCCCTCTCCATGGCCAGCATTTTTGGCACAGTGAAGAAGACACCTAAGTACAAACTCTCCAAGCACCTTGAAGATTTGATTACACACACAGAGCCGACAGTGGTTAATGCATTTCTTTGTGATGCCATGTTTATAATCCAGTCATTGCCCACCAACTTGCCTCATAATTTTGGGAAAGTAGCAGAGCTGGTTCTGAAGATTATATGCAGTACACAGGCAGATGAAATACACTTTGTCTGTGACAGTTATGTGAAAAGCATAAAGAATGCTGAGCAACAGGCAAGAGGTGCAAATGATGGATCATTTAACATCACTGGTGCAGATCAGTTAAGTCCTAAAGATTTCAGATATGCCTTGAGATCACCAAATTTCAAAACAGCACTTATCAAGTTCTTCATGGAGGAGTGGAAACTTAACAATTATGCAGCTATCATAAAACAAAAAAAAGTTGTTGTTGCACATGAAAATCAGCGTCTTCAGTATACAGCTACGCTAACAGGAAATGTAGAACACAATGAGGTACCAGACTACATATGCTCACTTGTGGAGGCAGATACTAGCCTGGTGTACCATCTCAGCATAGTGTCAGAAGCATCACCAGGACAGAATGTCGTTGTCCGTGCAACAGACACTGATATCATGGTTATCCTCCTCTATCATGCCAGACAACTAAAGGTCAATGTGTGGATGGACCTTGGACATTCTGGTGATAACACTAGAAGGTACGCCCATATCACTGCACTAGCAAACCACATTGGTCCAGTACTTTGCAAGGCATTGCCAGGATATCATGCTCTGACAGGATGTGATTACACATCACCCTTCTTTAAGAAGGGAAAGGTGAATCCACTGAAGAAAGCTGAAAAGAGTCCTCTCCATCTTGAAGGCTTAGGCAGTCTCAGAGAGAACACCACCTTTGTTGATGATGACAGCCTTGTTGAACAATATGTCTGTTCACTCTATGGTCAGGGAACATTATCTGTGAATGAGGCAAGGTTGAGAATTTTCCTGCAGAAATACAAACCGACCAATCCAGACAGTCCATTGGAGAAAATAAAAGGAATTGATGCAGGCATGCTTCCACCCTGCAAAGATGTTCTGGTACAAAAATTGGCACGGTGCAACTATGTGGCATATCTCTGGAAACATGCACATCTAAGAGATCCACGAGAGAATATTCAACCCACAGATCATGGCTGGAAGGAGGTTAATGGACTCTTCCTACCAGTATGGTTTACTGGCAGTCAAATGCCAACTATACTTTCTGAGACCATTGAACCAGAAGATATTGCAGATGGAGATGAGGATGGTGAAGACCATGACAGTATTACTGATGCTGATTCAGATGATAACGATGACAGTGATGATGAAGATGGAAATGACGGATTTTGACCAAATACGGTCAACATTTTGGTAAAAAGAGGCCAACATGGCAAAAGCGTGTCATGTATTATTAAAATGTCTGTATCTTCCCTAAAAGTTAATCATTTTCAAATCTGATTTCACATTTGCAATCTCCATGATGTAAGGTATTTTTTGATATATAATATAAGGAATTAATAGATGTTTATATTTTTCCTACAGATCATAAACATAATTAATTTTCAGAAAAATATGAAAAAAATCAAAACTTTTACTCCAAAATTAACAATATCACAAAAACGACATCAGCTATCTCCGTTTTGACTTCAAATCTGTATTCTATATGTAAAGCGCTTTCATTTGATATATTACACAATAATTTTGGGTAAATATTATATTTTTGAGAAAGAAAAGTGGATTTTGGCCAAATATGGTCAGAATTTGGGTCAAAAAAGGCCAAAATGTCAATTTTGTCTTATTTGGGGTTAATAAGACTGCTTTTTTTGGAATCAGCACCTTTTTTTACATAGAAAATGGTTGTCAAACCATATTTACCTAAAATTCTGATAAAAGCCATCTATCTCTTAGGACTTAGGGTATCAATCTAGCAGATTACTAGCAGAGCACCCGTCCTACAGGCAATCCTGTTCCAAGCATGCAACGTGTTCTTCTGACATATACCTTTATTTGGGCGGTGTGTAGGCAACTGGAAGCTCCCTCAATCGCTCCCCAAAAAAACCAGTTACATGCAGATAATTCAAAACACCTCACTGCACTGGAAAACGTGGGGCCAGGAATACTGTACTGTAAAAGGTAAGGACTTGTAATACCTTCTCCCACCTGGAGGCGGCGCTATACGATACACATTTAGATAAAGAAATTGCAGCCCTCCACTCCCCTTCAAGTTCACCGACAAAAAAAAACAAAAAAAACCCCAATACATTAATTGGGGTTATGCTAATCCTATGTAGCAAGTCTGGATGTAATCAAATCTAAATAATTGTTATACATGTCATGTCTCCCCCAATGTTGATTACATATTCAAAGTTTCATTTAAAAAACGTTTTACAAATGTGCTCGCAATTGCATTTATTTGGTATTTGACCTTCCTGCACCTTCTTCTTGCCACGTGTTGATCATAACTAACAAGTTTAGTGAATTTCTGCATAACCGCTTAGGAGATAGCGTGACGGCGGACATACAGACAGATTGCAATATGCCCCCATTTTCCCCCCCAAAAGTGTGGGGATAATAAGCGGTGGTAGTTTCATTTTGTGGGGATAAGTGGTGGTTGTTTAAAGTATCTGGTGGGAAGTCCTTTTGATTCAGGATGGTCGCTGTACACTTAAAAACAAAACTTCCAGCGTTGTATTTTGCAATCAAAGCATGAGGAGTTTTGTGCAGCTTCATCCTCTATCAGAAAGCACATTAATTTTACCATATAAACACTCTTCCTGTTATTACAATGGAGGATGTTAAACCTTTTTTGTATTTCAGGTACTAATCAACAAAAGAAATTCAATGTAGTGTGTCCTTAGTTTAATAACAAATCTACCTCGATGTCCCCGAAAGAGCGAACAAGACCCCAACTGTTTGCTCCATTTCAAGGTCCCTTTTCCTTTGCCCTCCAAGACCTGAACGCTCCCTTCCTTTCATCTCTTCCACAGCCAATTACCAACCTGCCTTTTACGACATGTCCCATATATTCCTTTGCCTTACTCTGCCATCACGGAACACCGAGCTGTCCGCTCCGAAAGCAAGCTGCGCCGAGGCTCGTGCAAATTCAGCCAGGCCTGCAATACCCAGGTACTCCTTGTCCAAATTCTTAGCCATCATTGCTGCTTCTGCCTGTGAACACAAAACATCAAAATCACATTTCCTTAAATACCAGGCTCTAGAAACAAAAATAAAAAATCATGGAAGGAAATATTCTGCCGTTTGCAAATCAATGACAATTTCAAACCTCATTTATATGCGACAACACAAGCGCTCTCTCCCATAAATCAATAACAATTCGCAATAGGATGATAAATAACTAACAAACAAGAAGACGTGATGCAGAGCACGATACTTGCAAAATCCACCCCCCCCCCCCCCCCCCAAAAAAAGTTGCCATGGATACATCAAATTGTCAGTTCATCAAGATTAAAATTGACGATCTTAATCAAAGCTCGGGTCAATAGGTTTAAAATTAATGATTTTTCAGATGAAAAGGATATTAGAAGTTTGACCTTGAGTTGACCTTTGACCTCAAAAATAGTTGTTTCCTAATTTACTGACTCAATATTCAAATGCGTTTCAATTATCAAGTCAATCGGATGAAAAAATGGCAATTTAGAGAAATTTGGCCTCAAGATGACCTTTGACTTCAAAATCAATAGGCTTCTTACTTATGACCAACTCTACCATCTGGTGAAGTTTTGTGAAGATCGGTTTAAAATTGTGACCTGTAGGCGATTGACAGACAGACAAATAACCAAACAGACAAACAGAATAATGCACAAGACCAACCAATATACTCGAAAAATCTTCGATTTTGCAAGTAACAAAACAATTCGTAATACAATGATAGACAGTTATCCCGGAATGAAAACCTTCAGAAAGTGGCACCTTTTTGACGGAAGGCAGTACATATGGTCGACCGGCATCATCACGATAAGCACCAACACCGAGGTTCATCTTCTTTGGGTGTTCATCCCGCTTGAAGGCTTCGGTTACTCCCAATATGGGGTCTGGCGGTCCGAGTTCCACATTACTCCACCATGAGCTGGAGACACGCAGCAATCGAGTCAACAGACTGCTCAAGTATTTATTTTCAAAAACGCAAGAATCACGTCAAATTCCATAAGAGCTTTCTTCATGTTACATTCATTAATAAATGCAATGAAAAGATTCAGCAAATATTTGCAATATCTCCACATTTTACCAACAATACATTCATTAATTACTACTCAACAATACAGGACTTTAGAAATGACGCCAAAATGCTAAACTACAACAGCACTTGGTAGAATGCATACCTCTGCCAGGCTGGATCCAGATTCGGTCATGAACTAAAATCGAATCGATCCATTCCTTGTCGCACATCCAACCTGCCCACCAAATTTCGTCCAAATCCGTCCATAACTTTTTGAGATATTCTTCTATATATCGTTTTGGCCCATCTCTGAATGGTGAAGAATCACTTAAAAATTATAAAATCCTAATCCAGATCTAGATCTTCACCAAAATCGAATCAATTCTTCCTTGTCGCACACTCAACCTGCCCACCAAATATTTTTCCGAATCCAGCTGCAACTTTGAGATATCCTGCTCACAGACAGACAGCCAAAGGTGAAAAAAATAACCAGCGTCCACCTGCGGTGGCGTAGGTAACCACGTGTTATACCACTCAACATAAGGACAAGGACATCATGTACATACAGGAGCACGTGTTATACCATTCAACATAAGGACAAGGACACAGACACAGAGTACAGGATGTGACAAAAAAAAGGAAACACCTGTGTAATGAGGGACACCAAGTATATTGAAAGCAACAGCTTCCACATAGGTGTGGCCCATGTGCTAATTAAGCAAATAACATCCCAGCATGCTTAGGGTCATGTATAAAAATGCTGCACAGGCCCGGATGCCTATAATTACGGCTGGCATGACTGCAAAAAAGGAGCTCTCCGACGAGTTTTTGCCTTTTGGAGCATCCTGTTAGCCTCGTTACATTTGTTCTGCACATTTTTCTTATCATTTTTGTCTTGCTTGTCCTGCGTTTTCATTTGTTTTTCCCTTCCTGCTTTTCTCTGGCCTTCCTCATGTCTGGTAACCATCGCTCACCAGGCAGGAATGGAGCCTCGCACCTCCCTGCAACCACCTCCCTCAATTCCCCTCATCACTCGTGTTGTCCCCACCATCCCCAGGGGGAAGTAGCGTTCCGTCAAGTGACGTATTTGGTCGAATTGTATTGATGGACATGTTGGAGTTTAAGGCTGAAAATATATTCTGCCTCATCTCCTTGGCCCCGCTGGTTTTATTTGTCCTTCTCTTCCAAAAGGCTTTCCGAGTTCTGGGATCGGTGGACCTCCGCTCGGTCATCTAGGTCTCTGGCTGATTGGGCGGTCGAGGCCCTCTCTGACCATGAGAGTGTCGTCATGGTCTACCTCTACAGTGAGAGCGTTTCTAATTATGATGTAAAGTTTTGATTGTCTCGATATGTTGATGTTAAGACCCCACCACATTTTCTCCAAAATGATTTGGAAATATGGACTTGCACTCGACAGTACAACGTTACGTTACGGGTCGAGGAGGATGGCACGGTCATCCACATCTCTGACGGGATCGTTATTGGGATGGAACATGGACAGGTATCTTACGCAGCTCAGCCAAAAGTATCCCACAGGTGCAGTCAACTGGGCCACCTTGTTTCTGGGTGCCAAGAAGAGTTTCGGTCTCAGTGTGGCCAGTTGGGACATTTGAGGGAGCACTGCACCTCAGCCTATGCAGTGCACCGGGGTACACCTTCCACTTCTGCCCCCTGACCTACGCTAGCAGGATGCGTACATCTGTGGGTTGGGGTGTTGCCCCAGAGACAAGTATGGGGGTTGTGCCTGCTGTGCCCGTTACGTCCTCCCCTGCCCCTACAGTTGAGAACGAGAGTAAGGAGGGGGAGGATGAGAAAGTAAAGAAGGAGCAAGGAAAGGAAGAGGAGAGCAATTTGGACCTGGATGTGGTCACGCTGAGTGTCGGGCCCACTGAGGTTTTTTTTTTTTTTAAACCTTTTTTTGTAAGAAAAAGGCTGAGGCCATAAACCGCAGCGACTTTGAAAGAAGGGTGGTTGTTGGGGCATGTTTGACAGGAGCTTCAGTGACAAAGACAGCTCAACTTGCTGATGTTTCACAAGCAACGATGTATGAGGTGATGTCGGCATGGAACTCGAGGGAAAACACATCAGCAAAAGGCGATAGTGGGCGGAAGCACATCCTCCAGGATTTTGACATACAGTATATGCATTAATTTGAAGTGCAAGGCAAAGCAGGCGATCAACTGCAGATCAATTGATTGTAAATTTCAACCTGAGACAGGAGCAGTGAGTTTCATTTAAAAAAAAACATTCCGCTGAGAACTCCAGAGTGTGATACCATACCTGGGTTGCGATGCACAAACCGCTCATCACACCCGGCAATGGACGTTTGCGAGTCCAGTGGTGCAGAGAGGACAGGCACATGGACCTGGAGTACATGCAGTACCATGTCTTATACCACTCAACACAAGGACATGTAGGACATACAGGACATACAGGACATGTTATACCACTCAACACAAGGACATGTAGGACATACAGGACATGTTATACCACTCAACACAAGGACATACAGGACATGTTATACCACTCAACACAAGGACATGTAGGACATACAGGACATGTTATACCACTCAACACAAGGACATGGACATCAAGTACATACAGTCCACATGTTATACCACTCAACACAAGGACATGGACCTGGAGTACATGCAGTACCACGTCTTATACCACTCAACACAAGGACATACAGGACATGTTATACCACTCAACACAAGGACATGTAGGACATGTTATACCACTCAACACAAGGACATACAGGACATGTTATACCACTCAACACAAGGACATACAGGACATGTTATACCACTCAACACAAGGACATACAGGACATGTTATACCACTCAACACAAGGACATACAGGACATGTTATACCACTCAACACAAGGACATGGACATCAAGTACATACAGTCCACGTGTTATACCACTCAACACAAGGACATGGACCTGGAGTACATGCAGTACCACGTCTTAAACCACTCAACACAAGGACATACAGGACATGTTATACCACTCAACACAAGGACATGTAGGACACACAAGACATGTTATACCACTCAACACAAGGACATGTAGGACATAAAGGGACATGTTATACCACTCAACACAAGGGCATGGACCTGGAGTACATGCAATACCACGTCTTGTACCACTCAACACAAGGACATGGACATGGACCTGGACCTGGAGAACATGCAGTACCACGTCTTATACCACTCAACACAAGGACATGTAGGTCGTAGGACATACAGTACATGCTATACCACTCAACACAAGGACATGGGCATGAAGTAATGAGGCTGTGGAAGAAGAAAACCTCCAAATGGGATTCCAGGACAGAGCTGTATCACCATCAGATCCAAACATCCACATTTGGAAGACACCATGAGGTCACTGAGATCCACAAATTGCGCACAAGACAGAGCTGTGACCTTGGAATGATGCAATGTTTCCGCTTCCAGACAGTATCCATCTTGCTCCTCCAGAGGATGTGACGACCGATCGGTTTGACCTTGACAAAGATCAACCCAAAAATAGACAAACTCGACCACGCCGCAAACACCGAGCCATCTTGTCACTGTCGGTGCTCCCTCAACATTGCTCGATGTGAATTCGCACTCACACACCCAAACTCGAATGACCTTTGACCCCCCCCCCCCCCCCCCCCCCCCCGCGTGTGTACCCGACATCTGACCGATCATCACGGTGGACCGGTCGCTCCTCAACACACACACGTGGGTTTAGCGGTTACAATGGAGAAACTGAGTAATTAGTATCAGTAATCAAAGAAGGCTCACCTCGCTCTCAAGGCGATGCTGGGATGACGAGGGAGCAGAATAGCGGGAATGGAAGCGCGCCGGAGCAAAGCCATGATTGAATTTAATGGCACGAAGATTGGAGCCGAGGAGGAAGTGAGGAGAAGGAGCCAATGTGAAGAAGAAGAAGAATAAGAGGAAGAAGAAGACTACCCGAGACTCCAGAGGTTAACGGAAAATCCAATCAAAGCGTCAATCATTCGTCACACACCAGAAACCGCTATAAAAAGGTTGTTTCCATCACGTGACAATTCATTGAACGCAGTGAAACGTGAGAGGAAAAACGTGCAAAGCCGTGTGATTTCGTCATAAAATAGTTCTTTATTCCTTCTTAAATTATCGATATTTCTCATGAAGCTGTTATTAACGTCAAGAACCAAACATTTACAGAATGTCCTCTGTTAATCGGATTAGAAAGCACAATAAAGAACCTTTAAATGGACGAACAACTTCATGGTGGTCATTTCCAACTTTATTTACTGACGCTCATTTCACTGCCATGACCCATTGGCACATTGTAAAAACAATGGTAAACGTATGTGCGTGCGTGTGTAAGCGAAGGACCGAATTCTAATTTAGTGTGTGGGTGCAACTAGGCATAAGGAAGAACGCTTTTGAAAATTGGGTCGCCACGTCAAACGTCAAGATGGCCGCCACCGTATATATGTCTGAACCTTGTGAGTAATATATCTTAAAAAATAAACGAACTACTAACTTCTAATCTGGTGTGTGGGTGTATCTAGGCATAAGGAAGAACGCTATTGAAAATTGGGTCGCCACGTCAAACGTCAAGATGGCCGCCACCATATATATGTCTGAACCTTGTGAGTAATATATCTTAAAAAATAAACGAACTACTAACTTCTAATCTGGTGTGTGGGTGTATCTAGGCATAAGGAAGAACGCTATTGAAAATTGGGTCGCCACGTCAAAATCCAAGATGGCCGCCTTGCGTCTGCCACTTTGTCAACTCACATCACTTCACCGACGACGGGGGACCGAGGCGTAACGCTTGTTTTTGCTGGCGATTATGATTCCTCCTACAATGCTTTGAGTACCTGCCAGCTGAATTCACTGCACGAACGACGTGAACTACTTTGTAGTAACTTTACATCTTCTTTGTATAGTAGATTCCCAGACTGGTTACCAAACAAACAATCGTCACTTAGACAATTACGTCACAGCAATAAGCTTATAGAAATTAGGTGCAGGACTGAACGTTACAGAATGAGTGCAATACCTTATATAGTTAGACTTTTAAATACCATGAATGTGTTCTAAGTAAGATTAATCTCTTAACACATATTCTCCAAGTGAGATTCATAACAGATTTACCTTTTCTTTCCCTAGTTTGATATTTCAAGGAATTTTTTTATCTTGGAACGTGGTACTTATTATTGCAGCTATTTTAACAATGTGTATTTTATACGTATGTATTTTAAACGTGTGTATTTTATACGTGTGTATTTTAAACGTGTGTATTTTATACGTGTGTATTTTAAACGTGTGTATTTTAAACGTGTGTATTTTATACGTATGTATTTTATACGTGTGTATTTTAAACGTGTGTATTTTATACGTATGTATTTTAAACGTGTGTATTTTATACGTGTGTATTTTAAACGTGTGTATTTTATACGTGTGTATTTTAAACGTGTGTATTTTATACGTGTGTATTTTAAACGTGTGTATTTTATACGTGTGTATTTTAAACGTGTGTATTTTATACGTATGTATTTTAAACGTGAGTATTTTATACGTGTGTATTTTAAACGTGTGTATTTTATACGTATGTATTTTATACGTGTGTATTTTATACGTGTGTATTTTATACGTGTGTATTTTAAACGTGAGTATTTTATACGTGTGTATTTTAAACGTGTGTATTTTATACGTATGTATTTTATACGTGTGTATTTTATGACAATGGGTGTATTTCACAATAATGTGTGTACCTTAAACGATGCTTATTTTTCATGTTATTAATGCCTGAATATGGAGTTGTACTGCAGTAATTTTTTTTATTCATTTTAATTATTTGTATGTTATAGTGATTGCAAATTATTGACTTATTTATTTCATGATCTCGTATTTTATGTTATTGTTGCGGATTTGAGAATCCTGTTTGTAAATATCACCCTGTGTAAATGTAATGATCCTTGTAAATACCTCCGTTAATTGTAAAGGTCAAAGGTCGTCCCCTTAGTTAATCCATCGCATGCATGTAGAAAATCATAAGCCCTTCTCTATAGTTATTTCTTATTCTATGTTAGTTTAAGGCTCTGTTCCCATTAGTTGACTCTGCATTGCATCAAATCGAATAAGATAGATCCCCTTGTTCAAATTCCCCCAAAACCTCCATTTCCAACTGCATCATTGCCATTCGCATTGCCAACTACCTTTGCCGCCATTATGGCGAGGTCATCTCGGAGAAGAAGGTGGGAGGAGTCAACCAAGCGCCAGGAACAAGGCGTGGCTTTGCCAACGCCTCATCAAGGGGGCGGGATCAGTGAGCCCTCGCGACCAATCCAGGCCGAGGCGAGCTCACCGATGGGCGTTTCTAAAAGGCCGGCGGCTTGATCGCCACGCGCCTTATAAAAGGAAGTTGAGAGGGACTGCTTAAGCAGATGACCGAGGAAGCCCCCACGAGCAGATGACCGAGGAAGCCCCCACGACCAGTTGACCGAGGAAGCCCCCACAAGCAGATGATCGAGGAAGCCCACACAGCAGATGAGTAAGGAATCCACCGCAGCTGAATCCACTGCAGCTGAATCCACCGCAGCTGAGTCCACCGCAGCTGAGTTGAGTTGAGAAGGAGTTGAGCTTTAACGGCAGTTCGACCCGCGGCCGCGAAGCAACGCCGCCGTACGAACGAGAGTGTGGAGAGTCGGCGGCTGCCCACTCCCGGCCCAGCCGTTCTCCTGCGTCCAGCTGAACCTTCCTCCCCTTCCAGCCATTCGTTCCTGACCTCATCCATCCTTTTGTGTACGTGAGTTTGTTTTGTTTGTCTTGTCCCTGGGGTATAAGTAAGCCTGAATAGATAAGCTAGTATTGCACTGTGTCTCCTCCTTCTGTCATTATTTTCGTTTCTGTCCATCTCCTTGGTTTCTTTGACTTGTATATAATTAGTATACATCGGAATTTTATGTGAAAAAACAAAAAATATTTTTTCACATAAAACGGCTTTTTTGCGCGCAAAAAAATTATTTTGCTATTTTCGGAGGAAAAAAATATTTCGCCCTTTTTCGGGAAAAAGAAAATAAAATGCCCTTTTTGGTCGAAAATGTCTGGCAACGCTAAAAAAAAATTAGGGAATTTTTCGAAATTTTTAACTGCGATCAAAATTTTAAACTGCGATCGAAATTTTTAACTGCGCTCGATCTCAAAAACAAAACGTTGCGTCCACTTGCGTGCGTTGCGTCCCCAGCGTGTACAGCAGTGAGGCGGTGTACTACAGTGAGAGAGTGTACACAAAGTGTGAACAAGTCTCCTATCAAGATGAGTGCTGCTCTTCGTGACAAGTGGCTGAAGGAATTCAACGCTGGCGGCGATGGGGCCACCTTCAAGTACGTGTCGAGTGACACGGCTTTCTGTCGAGCTTGTGAAAAGACTTTCCGGGCGAAGCAGAAGTCTGAGCTGGCCCAACATGTCCGAGGAGACCGCCACAAGAGCAACTTGGCCTTGAAGAGGACGGTCACGCAAGCCACCATGGAGGACTTTGGTGGCGGAAAGAGGCACAAGTGCGACGTCGTGGCTCAGGAGCTGTGCCAGGCCATGCTGGCCGCTGGCATCCCATGGTCGAAATTGGAAAACCCTGCCCTCCGGTCGTTCCTGGAGAAGCACATCACTCTCCAGATCCCCGATGAAAGCTGAATTCGAAAGCACTACCTCGACAAGTGCTACGACGAGGCCTTGGCGGGGATCCGTGCCGACCTCGGACAGCAGCCCATCTGGCTGTCCGTCGACGAGACGACCGATTCGGCAGGTCGATATGTGGCCAACATGATCGCGGGACGCTTGTCCAAGGAGGGGTACTTTCGTCCCCACCTCGTCCAGTGCATGTTTCTGGAGAAGACCAACTCCGGGGAGATCGTGCGTGCAGTCAATGACACGCTGCGCTATCTTTGGCCTGATTTCAAGCCGGAGTGCCTCAAGGTCCTCGTCAGCGACGCCGTGGCCTATATGATCAAGGCCGGCCATGCCCTGAAGGAACTCTTCCCGGACTTGCTGCATGTGACTTGCGTTGCCCACGCGCTCCACCGTGTCTGCGAGACAGTCCGAGAAATGTTCAAGGACGTCAACGACCTGATTGCCACGACGAAGAAGGTGTTCGTCAAAGCCCCGTCGCATGTTGTCTTTTGGAAGGAGCAGCAGCCCAATCGTTCTCTCCCCCCGGAGCCCATTCTGACTTGGTGGGGGACGTGGATCGACGCCGCGGTGTTTTACGCCGAGCACTTCGAGGCCGTCAAGGATATTGTGGACCAGCTGAACGATGACGACGCGATGGCAATCCGGAGTGCCAAGGACCTGTTCGGAAAGGCGGACATCAAGCTCAGTTTGGTCTTCTTAAATGCCCACGTGTCGTTCATCCCGAAGATCCTTAAGCAGCTGGAGGAGGCCGGCATGGAGCTGGCCAAGGCCTTCCAGCTCCTTGATCAGGCCAAGGAGGAGCTCGAAAAGATCCGAGGCTGCCGTAAGGAGATCCTGCTCACCAAGTTCAAGGCGGTGCTGCAGCGCAATCCCGACATTGGTGTGCTGAGGACAGTGGCTTTGATCCTGGATGGAGATCAGCACGGATCTGAGGTTGGTGTGCCGGCTGGAGTCAAGCTTGCTGACATCCCCCTCTTGAGGTACTGCCCCATCGTCAGCGTCGACGTGGAAAGGTCCTTCTCCGTCTACAGAAACGTCCTCACCAACCGCCGACACCGCCTCACCAAGGAGAACATTACCAAGATAATGATTTCAAACACCTACTTTAACCGTTCCTAAAAGGGTCTTGTCAATTTCTTCTAGTCCTCTACTTATCAAACAATGCGGTTGCAATAAAGGTACCTGAACGTCATTTTTTACCTGTTTACTAGCCCAGAGTGCTTAATGTTGTGCAGGAAAAAGCTTACCATTTTTTGTTCTTTTTTTGACAGATTTCTGAAAAACTCGGTAATAATAAAAAATGAATAAAACGGGGGAAAAAAATATTTCGGGATTTTTTCACATAAAAAAAAAAATTCCGCTTTTCAAAACATAAAAGGCCTATTTTCTTAACATAAAAATCCGTAGTCTAATAATTAGTAATAAATTCCTGTTCTTCCTACTCTACCTTCTTTTTTGCACATCCATTCGTTTTAGAGGTTTCCATCATTGAACACCTGTGGCACGATTTGGCCAACGTTTAGAATCGGGTCTAGTTTTTGTTAATGGTTCAAACCGCGGGCTGCTAATCCGCTCGGCAAATAACATCTT
Source organism: Myxine glutinosa (assembly GCF_964187855.1). NCBI lineage: Eukaryota > Metazoa > Chordata > Myxini > Myxiniformes > Myxinidae > Myxine > Myxine glutinosa. Next base: position 8,854,054 of record NC_136262.1, on the reverse strand, counting down.
GTCCGCGGTATCGAACGGGGTTGCCCCCCTGCCTCTCTGGAGGGAGCGGGGTGGCTTCAGGAGCGGAAACAGCCAGTGAAAATAAAAGGGTGGATTAACCCCCCCCCCCCCGCTAAGGGGGAGCGCCTTACTCCGTTTCCGTAACAATTGGTGTCAGGAGCGGGATTCGGACCTAAAGTGCGCTTAGCGCACTCAAATTACGAGTGGCCAAAATTTTATTTAACACCACTAAATTTAAAAATCGTGCCATGGATAGTCAAGGCGACCGGATGCCGGTGGGGGTAGAGTTAGAGGGTTTAGAAGTGACCCAGGACCCCAGGGAAATGTATATGGGGGAGAGAGAGGAGGAGAGCAATGAGGATGTGGTTGCGGGGGTATCAGGTGAACAAGATGGCGCCCTCGCGCACGAGGTTTCAGACGCACAAAATGGCGGCGCCGCGGGGGTCGAGCCTGCGGTGGCGGCTGGGGCCGCTGTGCCAATCGGGTTTGATTTTAGGTTATTCCTGACCCAAATGGATGCAAAGATGGATAAAATGAGGGACGAAGCAAGGGGTACTAGTGCCCAAATTGGGGAATTGAGGAATGACATGGGAAACCAAGTTGTAGGATTGGAAAACAGAATGGGGGAGCGATTAGAAAATCAAATCGGGGGATTAAAAACGGATATGGGAAATCAAATTGGGGGGCTAGAAGCCAAATTTGAGGGTTTAGACAATAAATTTGAGGGTTTAGACAACAAATTTGAGGGGTTAGACAACGGGATGAAAGGGGTGAAGAATGGGTTAACGGGGTTAGAAAACACCATGGAAGGCAAATTCAGGGAAATAGGGGAGCAATCCACCCGGGAAATTAAACAAATGGGAGATCAGATAGAGGAGGTGAAAATCGGGTTGGAAACTAAATTGGATGCCCAGAGGAATGATTTCGAACAGATGAGGGCAGCATCTACCAAAGAGATGGGAGAAATGGGGGAGGAGATCAGACGAGGTGTGGGCGAGGAGTTTGCGGGGGTACGCAAGGCGGTAAAGCGGGGTGAGGAGCGTATGGAGAAAGAGGTGAGAAATAGTACGGCTAGGTTACAGGGGGGCATAGAAGACCTGAAAAGGGGAGTAGAGCAGCTGACGGTGGGACAAAAGGAATTTGGGGGAGCAAGTGGAGAAGAACACTGCGGTAATCGGGGGGTTGAAGGTGATACAGACGGAGATAAAAAAGGAACTCATAGCGACAAAGAGGGAATGTCAGATGGTACATGAGGGGTTGACAAAGAGATTGGACGAGGTGACAGAGGCAATGGAGACGAAAGAACGGGAAGTAAGGACGCACATAGAAACGACCAAGGTGGCATTAGAGGAAGAAATTGAGGGGGCGCACCGGGAAATAAAAGAGGTAAAGCAAAAATTAGAGTAAGTGGTAGAGGGGGTGAGTGAAATTAAGAAGAGACGGAGGGAAACTAAGAGAGAGATAAAGGAGGAGGTGATGGAATTGGTGCAATGTCTGTGCTCAAATCGTGATTATGTGCTTACTAACCAAATAAAGAGTTTGCAGGTGGCAGAGGAGGAGCGAAGACGAGGTGCCGAGGTGAGTGGCGATATAATCGGAAATGTATATGGTGTGAGGAGAGATTCAGGGGGCTTGGGTGTTGGTTTAGACCCGTGTGTTCGTGAGAGACCAATGGTGAGGTGTATGACTGGTCCGGAGTGTATGGAAAGAGGAGGTGTGCAAGGAGGTCCGACTATGGGGAATGCGGAAGGTATTTGTGAGCCAGCGTGTGCGGCGGTGATTGGGTGTGTGCAAGATTGCACCCCCATGAGTGGTACGGAGTATGTACCGGGAGAGAGTGCGACAGGTGCACGAGAAAGGTGTGGAACGGAGGTGTGTGTGAGGAAAAAGTGCGCGCCGAGGAGTGAGTGCGCTGTCGAGAGTAAGGGTGAATGCGCGACCGAGTGTGGTGGTGAGAGTAGTGAGAGTGACACGGAGCACGAGTTGGTTGTGGCAGGTGAGAGAGAATGTACACCTGGAATGAAAGGATGCACACCTGGAATGGTCGAGCGCGTGTGGGAATGCACACTTGAGTTGGTAGTGAAGCACGTGATTGGGTGTGCAGATGAGTGCACACCCGTGGTTGTCACAGAGGATGTGACTGAGGGGTGGGCGCGAAGAGGTGTGTTGATGAGGTGTGCGAACGACGAGTGTGTGCCAAGGTGTGCGGTGGTCAGGTGTGTGACAAAGTCTGTGAGCGTAATGAGTGTACCTGGGGGGTGTGTAAGAGAAGGTGCAATGACGGAGTGTATGGAGACACCTGGATGTGTGAATAAGGAACGGAACGCGTGGTGTGAGCATGCAAGTGAAGCATCGACGTTAAACGGAGCAGCGTTTAGATCGACTTTTAGCCAAAGCGAGCCCTCGGTTCGTGCCGGGCTTTGACTGCAGCAGGAACCAGCGGGGATCGTAACCACGGTGGTTTCGAAAGAACCACCGTGTGCGATCCACGCCGGGCCTCGCTCTGAACGGTCACGTCCGTGCTCCGCTAAGCGGAGCGGGCGGGCCGGTTCGAGGACAGGTAGGAAGGGTCCACACGGCGACCACTTGTGGTCGCGCCGTTCCGGCCGGCCGAGATTGGGGCATCGGACGGTTCCGTGCCGAGATGGTGCGTGGAATCTCGGCCCGAGTAAGCCTCCTTCCCTGCACCGAATGCCGGACGGACCCAACGGCCGGGAACGAACCACCCGCATTCATTGCTCGGCTTCGTGAAGCCGGGCTTTGAGAATGAATTGACGCCAGAGAGGGCGGTATGGGGCACATGAGCACTAGCTATGGGGTTTATGGCAGTGTAAGCTCGCAGAGGGAGGGTTAGGATAATGTATAGGGATTTAGAGAAATGACCATAGGTGACATAGGTAAGTAGCGACATTGGACAGGTAGTCGGGGACATAGAGAGGTTAGAATGGATGATAACGACGTGGGATGTGCTTAGTTTAAACTTTAAAGGGAAGACGGGGAGCACCAAGTTAGAAAGGAAACCAGGTAGATCAGATGATGCTGTGTGTGTGAGAATCTTAGCGGGTGAGCATGTTGAGCAAATGAGGAATTGCTAGGCAATGCTCGGGAGAGTTGTATTGAGCGTGGAAGTGTATGGAGCAGTGTATGAGTGAGTAATGGTGATTGTGTGTTGTGTTGAGCAAATGGACCTGGAGGAAGGAGGGTGCAGGTGGCACCAGGTGTGATTGCACAGGTGTGCAAATGAACAGGTGTGTGGAATACATGGAGTATGGAATACATGGAGTATGGAATGGATGGTGTGGAGGGAGTATGGTGGAAACTGTGGAGTGGAGTGGATGGTGCGAAGGCAGTGGATGGGGAGGATGGACCCCATCACGAATACCCGGGGAGGGTAGTTTAAGAGTTAGGTAGAGGGAGTAGGTAAATTGTGGTTGGATATTGGCATCTGTGGTGCGTGTGGAAGAATGGTGTTTGGATGGGTGCATTAGTGTCGTGGAAATGACAGGGCGTGTGGCTTGTTAGTGTGTGTAGTTAAATGGGCACTCCGCCACTGTTAGGATGTTGGCCAGGTGAGGCCGCAGGTGGGCTCTGGGAGCCGGTAGAGTTGTTGTGGATGGGGCCCGAGGATCCAAAGGACGGACCCGGGTAGCCCAGTGCCAGAGAGGGCACCGAGGGGGTGTCAGAGAGGGCCTTCCCCAGTTAGATAGGTTCGGTAAGGAGCAGGTAAGCTCGGAGGCAACTGCAGTGGTGGAGGTGTGCAGGTGGGTAGACCTGCTGGGAGAGCCACACAACCCAGTCCTGAAATTGTGCAAAGGCACAGGGAGTTGAATCGGGGGAGTGAGACCCCAAATTGATGAAGCACCACAGTTTGGTCAATGGGAATTTGGTTCTTAAAACCGCATAGAGTAAGATGGCCAATGGATTGGCAGGGAAAGACCCCGGGTAGTGTAAAGTGTGTTGACGTCATTTAGGAAGTAGTTAGGATTAAGAATCTCCTCGCACCATCTACATCCACTCACCTGGGGTGAAAAAACTCCACACCGTGCCATGGTTGTTATTGTTTTTTTTTTGTGCAAATATTTGGATTGTGAGACGCATCATGACGTGGGTGTGACATTGTGTTGTTGTTCCATCTCTTCCTCCTTAAGAGGGATTGATGATGAATTGGTGATGGCAAATTTTGGATTAGTGGGATTGTGACGAATTTGGTATAGGGGAAATATGGGGAAGACGTGACGGTAGTGACGAATTATTAAGGGTGTAGATTTTTGTAAATATGGGGTAAGGGCAAGGGTAGAGTAGGTAACAGGGGGGGTGACGTACGGTAGGGACGAGCCTTTCTCCGCTCAGTCTCCAGACGCACCTCACTCTGCATTGCCTTCGTTGATGTGTACCCTTGTGACCTTACCCCTCGCTCACCTGTCTTCTCTGTCTTCCTTCCCCAACCCGAGGATCGTGCTCTCTGGGCACTGAGGGGAGTGTGCGGGGGGGCCGCGTAGGTGTGCCCGAATCCTCGCAACCAGCTGCCTGCATCCATGCACCACTTATGGACCACAGTCTGTGGCCAAGCACCACTTATGGACCACCAGTTTTGTGGCATGGCCCCTCTGCTGGGACCGGCCAGGTTGGCCAGAGGAAGATCTTGCTTGCGGACCTCGGTGAGGTGGCACCAAGCCTACAGGTGAACCACCCATAGTCGGCCCCTGTGGGCCATAAATAAAAAAAGTGGACACGTTCTGTGCTTTTTATTATTATTGCAAATAGGCCGCCAGCAAGAAGAACATGAAGAAAGACAACATCAGGAAGAACAATGGCCAGCAGAGGGAGCCGAAGAACAAGACCACCAACAGGGGTTTTTTTTATTTGAACTGTGGTGACTGTGCACTCCGGTGCGTTTTGGTGAGTGGTGCTTTGGTGATTATTGGTGCTGGTGGGTCGATGCAGTGCATGCTGTCTCCTCCCCTCCCACAGGATTTGTTCTTTTTTTGTTCCCAAAAGGAAAAATCACAGGTCCTGGGTTGTGTTTTGTAAATAGTCCAAGTAACGTCACTTGTAAATAATGCTCCCCACCGTACATGTTTAGTTTGAAAACCATTCCGCAATTCGGTTATCCTGTGGGCGTGAATCTGTTAGACAGGGTGCAATGCAGCAGAGGGACATACTTATTTGTGTTTTAAAACTGTCACACTCAGGGTCAGGTTAATTGCAGAGGGAATTACACCTACGTGCCACACCAAGTTAAGTTTTATAGGCCCGGGACGTGCCTGGAGGATGAGGGTGCAGTGTTGCGGGTTTGAGAATCCTGTTTGTAAATATCACCCTGTGTAAATGTAATGATCCTTGTAAATACCTCCGTTAATTGTAAAGGTCAAAGGTCGTCCCCTTAGTTAATCCATCGCATGCACGTAGAAAATCATAAGCCCTTCTCTATAGTTATTTCCTATTCTATGTTGGTTTAAGGCTCTGTTTCCCATTAGTTGACTGCATTGCATCGAATCGAATAAGATAGATCCCCTTGTTCAAATTCCCCCAAAACCTCCATTTCCAACTGCGTCATTGCCATTCGCATTGCCAACTACATTTGCCGCCATTATGGTGAGGTCATCTCGGAGAAGAAGGTAGGAGGAGTCAACCAAGCGCCAGGAACAAGGCGTGGCTTTGCCAACGCCTCATCAAGGGGCCGGGATCGGTGAGCCCTCGCGACCAATCCAGGCCGAGGCGAGCTCACCGATGGGCGTTTCTAAAAGGCCGGTGGCTTGATCGCCACGCGCCTTATAAAAGGAAGTTGGGAGGGACTGCTTAAGCAGATGACTGAGGAAGCCCCCACGAGCAGATGACCGAGGAAGCCCCCACGAGCAGATGACCGAGGAAGCCCCCACAAGCAGATGACCGAGGAAGCCCCCACAGCAGATGAGTAATGAATCCACCGCAGCTGAATCCACTGCAGCTGAATCCACCGCAGCTGAGTCCACCGCAGCTGAGTTGAGTTGAGAAGGAGTTGAGCTTTAACGGCAGTTCGACCCACGGCCGCGAAGCAACGCCGCCGTACGAACGAGAGTGTGGAGAGTCGGCGGCTGCTCACTCCCGGCCCGGCCGTTCTCCTGCGTCCAGCTGAACCTTCCTCCCCTTCCAGCCATTCGTTCCTGCCCTCATCCATCCTTTTGTGTACGTGAGTTTGTTTTGTTTGTCTTGTCCCTGGGGTATAAGTAAGCCTGAATAGATAAGCTAGTATTGCACTGTGTCTCCTCCTTCTGTCATTATTTTCGTTTCTTTCCATCTCCTTGGTTTCTTTGACTTGTATATAATTAGTAATAAATTCCTGTTCTTCCTACCCTGCCTTCTTTTCTTCACATCCGTTCGTTTTAGAGGTTTCCATCATTGAACACCTGTGGCACGATTTGGCCAACATTTAGAATCGGGTCTAGTTTTTGTTAATGGTTCGAACTGCGGGCTGCTAATCCGCTCTGCAAATAACATCTTGTCCGCGGTCTCGAACGGGTTGCCCCCCTGCCTCTCTGGAGGGAGCGGGGTGGCTTCAGGAGTGGAGATGGCCAGTGAAAATAAAAGGGGGGATTGACCCCCCCCTCCCCCCCCGCTAAGGGGGAGCGCCGTACTCCGTTTCTCTGTAACATTATGTTGTAAATCATTCACAATTCAACTTTGGCTGCGACGAATTGATAATAAAACCATGATTGATTGATTGAAACCTTTCCAAGGCCCCTTGGCTCTCTGGATGGTAAGTACTTGACCTCACTTGCTTCACACCCAACAGGTGTACCACTTGCTGAAAAAGCTTTGACATGAAGTTGGAACCCTGATCAGTCTGGATGACCTTAGGTCGGCCAACCAGGGTGAAAAGTTTAATCAAGGCTTTCGCAATAACTGTCACAGTAATTTTCCTAAGAGGCACTGCCTCTGGAAACCTAGTGGAAGCACACATGATGATCAGCATACACTGATATCCAGCCTTAGTTTTCGACACAGTCAATAATGTCCCGGCTGAATGGTTCTTCAAAAGCTGGATTCGGTTTTAAAGGCACTGAAGGGGTTTTCTGATTAGGTTTGCCCACCAGATGACAAGAATGACAAGATTTACAGAATTCCACCACATCACGTCGCAATCCTGGCCAGAAAAAATGTGCCAGAATTCTTTCAAACGTCTTGTTCACTCCAAGGTGCCCAGCCAAAAGTGTCTCATGTGCCAAACTCAATATCTCCTTCCGGTACGGTTGTGGCACCACAATTTGGTAATGGACTTTCCACTCGTCATTCTTTACACTCGCTAGTACCTCCAGTAGTCTCCATTTTCTCATAAATATTTCCGCTTTCATGAAGTAACCAACAGGTACCTTCATTGCAAGATGTCCTTGTCGCGAGGGCCAACAAATTTCAATATGCTCATCCATATGGAAATTGTTCAGAGCCAGCTTGCTGCTGCCCAGAAAAAACTGGTGAACAAAGACAGGCAAATTTGTGCATTGGTACAACGGATTGACGAACTTGAACATCTCACTCCAGTGGTCATGCCGGTGGACCCGCCACTACAGAGCAGAAGTTGCAAACAACGCAAGCGTTGTTGAGGCAGCGGACCAAGAATCTCGCAGGAGTGACAGATAGCTTGCGGATCTTGTGGGTGAAGCTTTGTGGGGAGGGCTGTGACAAGGGAGCAAAAGGCGAGAGCTTTCGCAATGAAATTGCTGCCTTCCAAAAGCAGCTGGACCAACTACAGTTGCAAATGTTCGGTAGTATTTGCGACAGGTACACTTGTCGAATACATGCAGCTAGGGCTTCTTTGGAGCAAATGGCCTCAGCAAAGGTGTTTGCAGGTGTACCTGGAAGCATCTGAAGCAACTGCGGCGGGAGTGGAGCGCCGACTGTTTGGGGAAGGGTTGCAGGAGCAACAGTAGCAGGAGCAACAGTTGTAGGAGCAACAGTTGTCGGAGCAACAGTTGAAGGAGCAACAGTTGACGGAGCAACAGTTGTAGGAGCAACAGTTGCAGGAGCAGCAATTTCAGGAGCAATAGCAAGAAGAACTGGAAGAAGTTGCAGTGGAAGTCCAGGGCACCTAGTTCCTACAAGGGGTGGGTACAGCTATCAGCACAACCTTGATAGTCAAGGTGCTTGCAGCGACCTTGGCTGCTTGTTCTCCTGCTGGTGTTCCACCAGCCACTGTGACTGCACTAAAGGAGCAACCTATCGAGATCGTGAACAGTGTTCTACATATGCAGGAGCACTGGGCGGCAATACGGCGGGAATGAAAAAAACGGCACCTAGATCCCCACTAAATGCTGTAGACTTGAATGCAACTTTTGCTTGTTGGTGCAGCTACACTACATGGGTGCCAGCCACAATGTTGCAGGGAACCCCAAACTGGAGAAATGTATAGTCACCCTGGCTTGTGTGGATGTATGTACAGACATGGTTGCCCACGCTTTCTATATTTTTAATGATGGTTGGCACCATGGAAGCCATATGTCAAGTCTCCATCCTCCTGCATTTCCTCTGTTGCAACAAGATAACCTACCAGAGTCGGATGATTGATTACCCCCAATAAATATCTCATGTAGTCGATACAATAGATGCCATATACGTGCAGCAACAGCATCTGGTCGAAGACTTGGAGTTCCCCCTGCAACTCGTCCATTGGCACCTTGGAAACGTCGACTTTGCCACAACGATTGCTGATACAGCTGTCTGTTGCCAAAGGCTGTCCAAGTGTCCATGTATGGCTCATCGGGAGCATATTGCTGGCACCAGGCCTTGCCCTCTGTGTCTTTTTCGATTCGGTGGATGGTGGAAACAATCGCACCTTGGGTGTTCTTGTGGACGGTTTGCACAATACTGGCCTGCAGGTAGCTTTGCTTGGTAACATCTGCCTTTTTGTCTATACTTTCATGAATGGCCATCTGGACATGGCCCACGACCATACACATCCACCTGTGTACACCACATCCTCGTGGCGCAGGTAGCTAAAAACATATATGTTGTCGGCTAGACCACTACAACCAATCCCCGAAGGCTCTCGATGCCTTCAGTGTCTCCAGAAAGTATTGTCGCGTTGCCTGGTAGTTAAGATCACCAGGGACGGATAGCCGAACCAGCTTTATCTCCGAGGCGACCTCTGAAAATGACGGTTATTTTTGGCGTGTGCGGGAATGAAGGGATGCGAGGTGTTTAATTAACAGAAAACAGGGGTTTATTCCGAAACCAGCACCATGCAAACACGACAGTAAAATGTACACAAATGGTTTATAACAAAATAAATCGCGGACGGAAATAAAGGTTCAGGTAAAAACTAATTCCTGCGACGAGACGCCTCCACACATTGTCTCAACCACACACACGGGGGAAAATAAAATGGAAATAAAATCCATTTTCGTGCCGGCACTTATTTGTGTCCCAAATGGTCTTTTTGAGAGAGAGAGGTGGTGATGGTCAATGTTCAAAGCCTCCCTCGTGGGAAGCTCAAAATGGCGGCAGCGCCGCATGTCGAAGGCACTCACTATTGAGTCTGAGGCAAGCTCGTGAGGACAGCCTCATTCGTTATTAACTGCCTGAGGGAACACAACGTGACCTTCAGCTCCCACCACAACAAAACCTCCTTCACAATTGTTGCACCAGCTCTCTTAAAAAATGCCCACACTTTTTCAGCACCAAGAAAAATGGCTAGCTTCTTGTCCAAGCCAGAACCGATCTCACTCTTCCTCCTTACTCGCGAGAGCCAATCGTGTCCCTCGGGGTGTGGCTGCCGGCTTTCCAAACCGCTCACCGATTTTCCGCCCCTCCTGGGCGTGGCACCTGCCTTATTAGGTCCATTGGGGTAGGAGTAGGGGGAAAAGGGGGGTATTGAGGCACATTAAATTTAACATTGAAGTCAATGGGGAAAATTAAGGAAACTTATTGACTCGCACCCCCTCTCTCATAAAATTACACCCCTTTTTCTCTCAAAAAATTGCGTCCACTTTTTAGATTTCACCCTCTTTTGGGACAACCTATTTACAAATATTAAATCCTCAATCGACCTGCCTACTACTCATAGGTTCTAGCTCACCTCAAATTTAACATTGAAGCCAATGGGGAAAAGTATGGAAACTTATTGGCTCAAACCACCTATGTTGAAAAATTGCGCCCCCTTTTCTCCCTCCTAAGCCCCGCCCACTTTTTTTAGTAAGCCCCGCCCACTTTCCCTATACCTTGCCCATGGCTTAAAAAATTACACCCTTTTTCTCCCTGCATTTAACTTATTAACTCCCCCCATTTTTCATTAAACTCATACAGAGGCCCAACGAATATTTGTGTTTCATTTTTAGGTAATAACTTAATTCTCTTAGAAGAACAATCACCATCTAGAATATTGACAAATGTTGTATTAGAATTTAACTCTCGGTTTAGGTATCGCCGTTGAGCTGAAATGAAATGATAGACCTCTCTTAATGTTCTTGTTTGAGCACCTCCAGAGCCACATATCATTTTGAGATTGTATTAAATTATTTTCCCCTCAATCTCATGGCAACCATTAAAGTTTTCAGTCCACTCAAGGATGTTGCCTCTTAGAGACTTTAACTTATTCGTATTTAAATTTATTCGCTTATTTGTTTTATCTACTGTTACCCCTGTTATTTCTTCAATAATACTTATTTGATATTTCTCACATTCATGATGTTTTCCATTTATATACCAATATAAATTTATATACAAGGCTGTATATACCTCCACTCTTTCGTTTGGTTAATGCTTGGTTCTATCATTTATATACTAGTAAAAAAGGCCGTGGTAGCCCGTTAAAATCCCTAACCCCCCTTTTTATCTTATCACTTATACTTATATATTTATCTTATCACTTATATATTTATCTTATCACTCATATATTTATCTTATCACTTATACTTATATATTTATCTTATCACTTATACTTATATATTTATCTTATCACTTATACTTATATATTTATCTTATCACTTATACTTATATATTGTTATGTCTGGGGGTAAAGCAATATCTAGAGCCAGGTAGATCTGTATAGGTAGGTATTCGACTGTCGCAATAGTGAATCTACCTGTAATTAGTTCTTCATGTTTAGGCGTTTGTCGGGATAAGATGTATGATTGTGGATCTACCAGGAGATTCGAGTGTTAAGTAGTTAGGGATTAAAGATAACGCCCCTGTGAGTCTCACCTAGTTGTCAAACCTTTGTCCATTATGGCACTGCAGACCACATAAACATTAGTTATGACCTTTAGTACAACACTAACTGATGCCCTTCCCCCTGACATGACTTAGGAAGAAATCGGGCTGGAACACCGCCACAATTGGCCGCCACCATTTACACCTCCGAAAGGCCTACCAACCTCGCATAGCACGTGCTATTACCGAGGAGCAGGAGTGGGGAGAGCGGCAGTGGTGCAGTGGGCGTGCCCTGGACGAGCCGGCGAGTCGTGGGAGGCTCTGATTGGCAGAGCAGTGCGCCAATGTGACGTGATCGGCCAGAGATATTATCGAGGGTCAGACGCCATTTTCGGCAGTCGAGTTGAGGGAGTCGAGTTGAGTGCAGTTCGAAGGAGTTCACGGCTTGAGTTGGCACTCCCGGTGCGATCCCGAGTTTGGAGAGTCCTTCTGTCCCTGGTCGAGTGGAGAGTTGCAGCTCTCCACCAAGCTCGAGCAGCTTTAGTCCCGGCCGGCAGCCCGAGTGGAGTTCGCTTGCTTTGTGCAGCCCTGCGTTGGACCTTTGGAGCGAGGGAGCTCGTGGTGTGCCGTTGAACCGACGAGGCCTGGTGGCACTCGGAGGCGGACGGAGAGGGCCGTGGGGCCGTGTTACACTGAAGACGACTAGAGCCAGACAAGCCCGAGCTCCGCGTTTACACTTTACATGACGAGACATTTTATTTTGTATTCATATTCCCTCGTCTGTATCTGAAGTGTGTGTGGGGACGTCCTGATTAGGATATTTTATTACCGGCGCGTGCTTTTTCACTGTCTTTGCTTTTCATTTAATAAATCGTTGTATTATTTTCTGTATATACCTGAACGCAGTTTCCTGTTTGATTTTAATAGATACGGCTGTGGGGCTCTCGTCGTTCCCCTCCATCCTGCGCGCTTTGGTTTTGGAATCCGCTATTGAGTTTTCGCCTTGGGAGTTTAAAGCCTCGTAATCGGCCTCCGCAACTCTGATGTTAATCGCCATTGCGTGACAATATTTATCTTATCACTTATATATTTATCTTATCACTTATACTTATATATTTATCTTATCACTTATACTTATATATTTATCTTATCACTTATATATTTATCTTATCTCTAATATATTGTTGCGGATCTGCCGCTGGCCTTCTCCCCTTTACCAAGGGGGGATTAGTCCCCTTGTCTTTGACTGACCAGGTGCGACCCGAGGCCTATGACGTCCTTTCCGGACAGCGCAAAATGTGGTTTTAGGCCGAATTCACTACTACCTAATTACTCGCGCTGCCCAGAAACGAGGAGATAAGCCTCGCACGAATCACGTGTGTTGGTGGATGCGCCGAGCGGTAGCGAACACGTGATCCGAGCCGTTTAGATGGTGAACCCGATTCTAGCGGTCTTATTCGTATCACGCTTAGTCAATGGCGAAATCACAGAGGCGATCGAATTGGAAAGGAAGAACAAGTTTATTTACACTATTCACAATGATGAGAGCAGAGACACAGGGCAGTCCTTAAGCAGTCTTATACTTAATATCCCAGAGACTACGGGCCCGTTTCACACACACACACACACACACACACACACACACACACACACACACACACACACACTCACACGGGGATTGCAGATGAAGGTCAGCACGTCCAGGGGTGGAGGGCACGTCCACGGATGGTCAGCTCTCTCCGGTCCCCAGCTCGTACCGCGAAGATGGATCCCGTAGCAGGCAGAGCTCTCCGCGTGTCATTGGCGCACACGGGATAATACGGGGCGAACAGAAGGGGCGGCTCTGGCGCGGCTGGCAGTAATTCACTGGTGGCTATTGCCGCGTTTACTTGCGTGGCTGGTCAAAAAACCGATTCGCTATCGGCTGGTTTGGCTGTGGCCGCGTACGTAATAGGTGAATACAGTTCAATAGCCTCGAAGCGCTAAGCCTCGAAGTGCTCACAATGCGCTCCCAACCAGCCCTCTTCAAGTCCTTCAAGCAAGTGCCTTCCACCAAGTCCTTTGACACAAGTCCTCCCCCTCTGCGAGTCCTTTTATCACGCCCTTTCCCAATGAGTCCTTGTGCATAAATCCTGTTCAAGGGCGTTTGTGCCAAGACTTTTATAGGCACGCCCCGCTAACCTTCTAGCAATCACCAGACGTGCCTTACCACGCCCTATCACGTCATGCCCTTAGAGCCCTGGTTGGCTGGTGGCCCTTACCATCATCGCCTCTGACGCGCTGCCTTGACGCCGCCCCACCCGACCCCGCGCTCCTCCCTCTCAGGCCTACCTCGTGTTACTCGACCAGCGAGTGAACAAAGGGCAGCAAATGCTGCTGGCAGCCAGAGCGTAATAAAAGCTGCGGGTAGCCAAAGCGTAACAAATTGAGGAATCAGCCAAATGGGGCACGGGATCAATTATGCCCATAGAGGTGGAACTGGAGGGTGGACGCAAAATGAAGGGACCTAAACTCATATCTTTACACAACGCCGATATTACAAGGGGAAATGGCCTATACTTACACATACTATGACATAACTAATACTCTAAGGTGGCCTATGTGTTGCTCGTGGACTAACTATGGGGGGCAACCCTTTAACCTTTAATGATCAATATGTGCCAATCTCAAAAAACCGCAGCATTATCCCCCTCCTTCGTCAGGCTCGTCCCCGAGCCATACCCACACAAGTGAGAACGACCGGTTTTGAGCAAGGTTCAGGACTACTCTTTAAATTACGTGTGACACTTAGATGTGGTTTCCCTCTACATTTAACCTAACACCCTGTGTGCGACAGTTTCACAACACTAAATATGTACCACCTACTGCGTTGTGTACTAACTAACAGACTCACACCCACAGCTAACCGAATTGCGGAAAGAATTCTCAAACTAAACATAAAGCCGGTGGGGAGCATGTTATTTACAAGACTAACTACTTATTTACATCTCTATAACCCAGGGCCTGTTCTTTTGTGGAAAGAAAATTTGGAGGAGAGAAAACAACAATGCAATGCACCAATACACCGATACACCAACATGCACAAAAATGCACAGTAATTCACATGTCATATTTTCTGCTTGGCTGCTGCTTGCCTGCGTCTTCTTGCTTCCTGCTTCGTCTTCGGTGTGCCATAATAAAAACTTGAAGGTCTTCTTTCCTGACACACCAAAGTATAAAATGCACAAACCGTGTCCGTTTTTATTTATCAGCAGGGCCAATCGTAGGTGGTCCATCTGCGTGACATCGACGCCACTTAAAACCAGTGGTCCGCAGGTGCAAGGTAACGTTTGCAGCAAATGTCTGCTCAGCAAAGATGCCAGGCCACAGAACGTGTGGTCCATAAAGTGTATTGGTGCGGCAAAAGGTAGCAGGGGCACCGCACCAGTGTAGCCAGGCGCCGCTGCACAGTTCAGGGTTCCTGCACACTCCCCTCCAAAAAAATGGGTCCATGGGTGGGGAGGAAGACAAAGCAGAGTTAGCGGAGGAAAGGGCGCAAGGGTACACACAATGCAAGGCAATGCAACATGAGGGGCACGGGAGAGCGAGCAGAGAAATCTCGTCCATAACCGTTCGTACCCCCCCCCCCCCCAACCCCCATGTCAGCCTACACTACCCTTGCCCTTCCCTGTATTTACACTTTACAAATTCGTCTCTACGTTTTGTCTCCCCTATCCCCCTCTACTCCAAATTCGTCTTCCAATCCCTCCCAAGAAGAAAGAGATGGAATACCCACAATGTCACTCTCACGTCATGATGCGTCTTTACCATCCAAATCGTTTACAAAACCCGGTGCGGAGTTCCGTCTCCCTTGGTGAGTGGATGTGGATGGTGCGAAGAGATTTCTGGTCCTAACTATACTCTAATAACATTAACTTTTAAACTAACCCGGGGTCATGCCCTGCAAATTGGCATCTTTAAACTACAGTCACGTGAAAAAGTAAGTACACCCCATGTAAAGTTTTGACTTTTTCAACATATTTCAACATACAGCTATTTGATCTTCATTTCAACAATATTGATAGATAAAGGTGATATAATACAACAAATATCATGAAACATTTACATTTTGTAGTCCATTGTATAATTTAAATAAACATAAATGCAAATTTAGCATGTGGAAAAAGTAAGTACACCCTTGGCTCTAATAGGTGGTTTTGCCCCCTTTGGCAGAAACAACCTCAAGTAGGCGTTTCTTATAACTGTCTACCAGTCTCTGACATCGACTGGGAGAAATTTTTGCCCACTACTCCATGCAGAATTCTTTCAGCTGTGCGATGTTTGAGGGGTTTCTTGCATGCACAGCTCGTTTCAAATCCCCCCACAACATCTCGATGGGATTTAGATCCGGGCTTTGACTTGGCCATTCCAGAACCCTCCATTTCTTTCTTTTCAGCCATTCCTTGGTGGATTTACTGGTATGTTTAGGGTCATTGTCATGATCCAAGGTCCACCTTCGGTTGAGCTTCAACTTTCCGACAGATGGCCTCACATTATCCTCAAGCACCCTCTGGTTTAATGAAGAATTCATAGTGGATTCTAGGATGGTGAGCTGCCCATGCCCTGATGCAGCAAAGCTGCCCCAAACCATAATATTTCCACCACCATGCTTTACAGTTGGTATCAGGTTCTTGTGGTCAAATGCTGTCTTTGGTTTTCGCCAAACATGTCTTCTGGTACTGTGGCCAAATAGCTCTACCTTTGACTCTTCTGTCCAGAGCACATTGTTCCAGAAGTGCTGGTCTTTGCCTCGGTGTTCATTGGCAAACTTTAGTCTTGCCCTGATGTTCTTTCTGGACAGCAAAGGTTTCCTCCTGGCACACCTCCCATGTCGATCAAATTTGTGCAGCCTCTTTCTAATGGTAGACTCGTGCACTTTGACATCAACAGTGGCAAGAGCTACCTGTAGGTCCCGTGATTACATTCTGGGGTTCTTCGAGACTTCTTTCAGCATCTTGCGGTCTGCTCTCGGGCTGAACTTGCTGGGGCGGCCTGGCCTGAACAAGTTGGCAGTTGGTTGGAATCTTCTCCACTTGTAGATGATCGTCCGGACAGTCGAATGATTGATTTCAAATTGTTTGGAGATCTTTTCAAATCCCTTCCCAGACTCGAAGGCATCTATAACCTTCTTTCTGAAGGCCTCAGAGAGCTCTTTTGATCTAGGCATGGTGACGCCGCACACTTCAAAAACAAAGAGCAAACCAAACTAAATGTCTGAGGTTTAAATAAGACAGGTTCCTCCAAGATCCTCTCTAACGATGTTCTAATCATTTGCACCTGAGCTGGTGCACCTGATTCTAATTTTAGGTATTTGAAGTAGTGATAAATGTAGGGGTGTACTTACTTTTTCCACATGCGAAATTTGCATTCATGTTTATTTAAATTATACAATGGACTACAAAATGTAAATCTTTCATATTTGTTATATTATATCACCTCTATCTATCAATATTGTTGAAATGAAGATCAAATAGCTGTATGTTGAAATATGTTGAAAAAGTCAAAACTTTACATGGGGTGTACTTACTTTTGCACGTGACTGTATGTGGTTCTAAAAACCAATTCCCCTTGACCCACCCTGTGGTGCTCTTCCAAATTTGGGTCAGTAGTGTATATATGTTGCTTCTGGGACACTCTCATTTTCCCATTGACTTACATGTTAATTTTTCCCCTCCCTCATTGCCCCTAAACACCTCTATTTCTCTCACCCTGTTCTTTACGAACCTTCTCACCTTTTGACATGTTATCCTTATTCATTAGACCACTTAAACAATGGTCCATCTGTGTGAACCTGTGATCCTTCTGACCTTATGGACCTTTTAACCTTTTACTCTTAATATCATCTGGTGAATCATCTTTGGCCCACTCAAACAACGACCCGACAAATATTTGTTTATGCGTGGGAAATAATTTAATTCTCCTCCAACTTCCATCACCATACTCAAACCTTTTTAAAATTAATTATTCGCTTTTGAGAAATGACGTTGTTTCACTGACTTGGATAACTTCCCAGAAAGTTTTCATTGTTTCGTTTCCTGTTTTCACACACGCCTTGAGATTCCTCGAAATGCTGTCCGCCAGTTCTCTTCCCTGAATACATTTTACATTATAAAAAGCCGTATTCAGTTCAATTTTAAACATTGTGAATCGACGAAGATGAACGACAACTTGTCTTATTCCAGTGATGAAGAATACTCACAAGGGTAAGTTTCATTCAGAATTGAACTGTTGGTGAGAGCTTTGTATGTGATTAATTTAAATTTATATGACATGATATATATTTTTTTATTACAGCAATTCAGGTTTTGAAAATGACCTGGTCTTTTTTTTTTCTTTTTTTTTTGTATACAAGATCGAGGCTCGTGAAAGAGCTAACATTAATCACACAAAAAGACAAACCGACACACAAAAAACAAGGGGAGCGGCAGACAAGATGGGGAGAGAGGGGGAAGGACACAAAAGAGAGGGGGAAGAGGAGGAAGGACACAAACACAACATTTGAGAGCAGGGACATCGGGAGGACTTGGGGGGAGGTGGGAGAGGATTAAAACATATGAACACTGCAAGGACTCTGGGGTGAATTACCGGGGGTAGAAAAGATCAAGGTTTTCGATGGGGGACGATAAGAGATGGTGGTGAACAGCTGTTTTAAAGACCTGGAGGGAGGAGTGGGATTGAAGGGAGTGGGGGAGTTTGTTCCAGAGGCGGGAGAAAAGGGGAATGAAAGAGTGAAGGTGAGCAGAGAGCCTAGACTTTGGCAGTTTAACCATAAGAGGGTTGCAGGCAGATCTTGTGCGACCTGAAGGAATATTGGGGGGACAGAGCACAGAGAGAGAGCTGGGGGAGCAAGGCCGGAGAGGAGTCGGTAGAAGACAGAAAGACCACCAACCTGCCTGCGGTGAGTGAGTGAAAGGCCCTCGGCGTTGACTACATCGCAGGAGATTCCAATGATTCTGAAAGCTTTGGCCTCAACAGCGTGAAGCCGAGCAAGGTGTGAGGCAGGAGCACCAGCCCAGAGGGGGGAACAGTATTCCATTGAGCTGCGGATGAAAGCCTTGTATGTGGTGAGAAGCTCAGGTGTGCCAAGGAAGGACTTCGCACGACGGAGGATGCCCAGTCGGCGACTGGCTTTGGAGGCCAGCTTGGAAATGTGGTTTTCCCAAGAAAGATCATGGCAGATAGTGAGACCCAAAAGCTTGAGCGACAGAACTTCTTGGAGAGGATTGTTGAGAAAGTAGATGGGAGGGTTGTCCAGTCGGTCCTTTCGGAGAGACATTGTAAGAGTGTGAGATTTGTCAGGATTGAAAGACATGTTCCACTTGTTTGACCAGTCTGTGATTTTGTCCAGGTCTGCAGAGAGTGAGGAGGCTGCAGACTGCCGATCTGAGGGATGAGGAATGGAGCGACAGAGAGTAGAGTCGTCAGCAAAGAGATAGAGAGGATTTTCAAGAGAGTCAGAGAGATCATTGATGAAGACCAGAAAAAGCACAGGGCCCAGAACACTACCTTGGGGAACTCCAGCCTGAACAGGAAGAGGAGATGAGAGAAACCCATTCAGGGCCACACGTTAACTACGACCAGAGAGGAAGTCCGCCAGCCATGCGTGGAGATTTCCATGGATACCAAAGGAGGAGAGTTTGGAGAGCAGAGCAGGGTGCCAGACCGTATCGAAGGCACGTGAAATGTCAAGGGAGACAGCTCTAATTTCCTGTTTGGCGTTGAGGACCTCCATCCATTGTTGAGAAAGCAGAAGCAGCATGTCCAGAGTAGAGTGACCAGGTCTGAAACCAAATTGATGATCAGAGATCAAGCCATTGGAGAAGAGGAAAGATTTAATATCTGAAGCAATGATGGATTCCATGACTTTGCTGATAATTGGGAGAAGGCTGATTGGTCTGTAGTTGCTGGGATCTGTTTTTGCACCTTTTTTGTGCAAAGCGGTGATGTTGGCTGATTTCCAAGCAGATGGCAGATGACCTTGAGCAAAAGAGAGGGTGAAGAGAACAGAAAGAGGGAGTGAAAGAGCAGAAGAACATGATTTTAGGACCCGTGGGCTGATGCCGTCAGGACCAGTTGCAGAATCAGAGTCGAGGGTTGACAGAAACTTTTCCACCTTGTCAGGAGGAAAGGACACAGAGTCCAGGAGCAGCTGGGTACGACTGGGTACGGTGGGTACAGAGAGGGATGGGTTTGGGACACAAGATTTAGAGGCAAACACAGAGTTGAGGCATTCAGCTTTTTCACGTGCGGAGTCAGCCGTTAAGCCGTTTGAGGTGAGGGAGGGGATGGAGGGGGAACAAACACCAGAAACAGATTTGACCCGACGCCACCAGGATTTGGAAGAGGGAGACAGATAAGAGAGTTCGGTCTTGAGAATGGTGAGATATTGTTTCCTGGCTCTCCTGAGGGTGGACACACACTTGTTTCGGGCGTTGTGAAAGGAAATGAGATTTCCTTCCGTTGGATTTGCTTTCCAGGAGACGAAAGCAAGTTGTTTCAGGGCAACAGCCTCACCACAAGATTCCGTGTACCATGGACGGGAGGAAGGGTATGACAACTGAAGACGAGATGGTATAAATCTGTGCATGACAGAGAGCAATTTACTTTGAAAGAATTCCCAGGATGAGTTGATGTCAGAGGTGGTAGAGATGGGAGACCAGTCCAGATGATTGATGGCTGCTTGAAGACCGTGCCAGTTGGCCTGAGTGAAATGCCAGACTCGTCGACGCTGAGGAGGCTCTCTGAGAATGGTCAGAGAGATGTCCACTTTGACAAGCACATGATCAGATGAGCCGATTGGAGCAGAAGAAGAGCAGCAGACATTTTCAGGGAAGTTTGTCATAACCAAATCCAGAAGAGAAGATGCTCCGTTGACTGAGATCCGGGTCGGGAAATTGACAGATTGTGTCAGTCCCAGTGAGTCGCAGAAGTCCTTTGCTGAAGAGCCATGGCTGGTGAGAGAGGTACCCACACCCAGCCAACTGGCATGGTGACAATTGAAATCACCACATATGAGGAAGAGAGAGTTGGGATGGGTAGATAGAAGTTGGTCCATATTATCAGACAGTGAGATGTAGATGGAGTCATCGCTGATTGGTGGACGGTACAACACACATATGAACAAAAGGTGGGAGCGAAGGGGAAGCCGTAGCCAAAGGTATTCCTGGGGGTGAGGTGGAGAGAGGGCAGTGGAGGGCGAGTGAGGAAGAGAGTTTTTTATAAAGATAGCAACCCCACCTCCAGGACGAGGCTCAGGTCTATCATACCGGAGGAGGGAGTAACCTGGGAGAGATACCAAGGCATCAGAGACATCATGAAGGAGGAAAGTTTCTGTTAAGCAGATCACATCTGGTTTGTCAGAAGCAACCTGTATGGAGAGGTCAGTCAAGTTTGAGCGAAGGCCCCGGATGTTTAAGGTCCATACCGTTAATGAAGAGGAAGGGGGAGCATCGGGTCCAGAACAGGGGGAGGAGGGGTAGGGTAAGATGTGGAAGAGGAGGAAGAGGTAGGGAGAGCTGTTGAAGGTTTTCAGAGATTTCAGAATAGTTTGGAGAAAGGGAAGAATGGGGCGGACAAAAGGTTTGATGGAGATTGGGTGAGGCACAGTGAGGTGTTATTTGAGTAGGGGGAAGAGCAAGGCAGAAGGTTTGGGGAGATGAAGGTGAAAGTTGGAAGGAGGAAGAAGCAGGGAGGATGCTTTGAGGAGGAGGGGTGAGAGGGGAGTCTAGGAGGGGAGGAGCGAGGGAGAGTCTCGGAGGGGAGGGGTGTGGGAGGAGTTTAGGAGGGAGGGGAGGGAAGGGGCAAGGGGGGAGATTTGAAAGGGATGGGTGATGGGGAGGATTTGGAGGGGAGGGGTGAGATTGGATTTTGAAAAGTGTATGATTCATGGGAAACGAACATTTTTTGCAAAATGAGTTTGAGACCTTCGAGTCAAAAATACGTTTGAGGACACTGGAGGAGGGATGGAGTTCTGGATAGTTTAGGGAATGTAGAAAGGAGGAACTGTAAGAGATGGTAGCACCCCCGCACCCTTCCCTCCCCCCTTCCCCTCCCCCCTCCCCCCCCTTCCCCCCGCCCCCCCCATTCCCCTCCCCTCCTCTTCCCCCTCCCCTCCTCCTCCCCCGCTTCCCCCTCCCCCCTCCCCCCCCGTTCCCCTCCCCTCCTCTTCCCCCTCCCCTCCTCCTCCCACTCCCGTGCAAAGCCGGGTACCTCTGCTAGTTATATATATTTTTTGGAATGAATAGATTTGGTGAGCAAGACGAAAGCATCCTTTTGTAGGAAAAGAAGAAAAGGGTGTTATAATATATGAGAGAAAATAGTTGTTCAGGGGAGAGATTATACATTTCTAACCGCGTGATCGCGAACGAAGAACGAACGAACAAAAAGAACAACAAATAAACGAAGACCTGGGAAGGAAATTTTATTTTTTGGGGTTTTTTTTTTTTTTTTTTTTGTGAGTACAGATATTAAACAAGGAGGTACGGGGTGAACGACTGGTACGAAGCAGAGAACGAAAATAATTTCAGCCCATTCGACGAATCGCTGAGAGAAAAACAAACCACAAGGTCGGAGACGGTACGGTCGTCTAAGCCTACGAGTACTAGGCCGCAGAATACTCGATACCATTAACCGACGATTGTGTATACATGTACGAAAAATTAGCACCGAAAATTTTCCAAAAGATACGCTATAGGTACATACACCGAAAGATAGATACAGTCTCGACAAAAACACAATTGAGAAATATCACTTAGCTTCGAAAGCGTGAGCGCATGGAGCAGCTTCGAAAAGACGTGACCTCGCCGTGATCTCGCGAGATCTCTCAAAGTCTTGGCAGAAAATGAAGTTTTTCCGAAAGAGATTTACAACGAGGCGAATGAGCATTAAAACCATTTGCCTGTTTCACCGTTCTTGGAAGATTCATATGCAAGGTAAGATACTAAATATTAATACATTTGTGTTAAACGACGCTGCCTTAGTGTGTGTGTGTGTGTGTTCGTGTGTGTATGTGTTTGTGTGTTCGTGTGTGTATGTGTGTGTGTGTATGTATCTGTGAATGTGTATGTGTATGTGTGTGTTCTTGTGTGTATGTATCTATGAATGTGTGTGTGTGTGTGTGTGTGTATGTATCTGTGAATGTGTGTGTGTATGTGTATGTGTGTATGTGTGTGTGTGTATGTATGTGTGTGTGTGTGTATGTGTGTATGTGTGAATGTGTATGTGTGTGTATGTGTGTGTATGTGTGTGTGTGTGTGTGTGCGTGTGTGTGATGTTTTGTCAAGCTTACTTCAGCATAGTAATTTCTCCTTATTTTGTTTGCAGCCTCGAAGACCAAAGCTTGGAGTGGGACGATTTTGGACTCCATAGGAATGGTTATTTCCTGTCATCCTGTGATATCCTTAATTTTCATTTCAACGATCTGAACGCTAAGCTTGATTTTTTGGAGGTAAGCATGTGTGTATGTATTGTATTTTGGCCATGTGTGTGTCAATGTGTGGGTACACCGTTTCGAATAGGTACACCATATCCCTGCGCATTGTGGGAGGTGATTCAGGGTATATCATTCATTTATTTCTCTCCTTGTTTTACCCCTCTTGCCTTTGACAGAAAGAGATTCCAAACCTGAAGATATCTGCTGCTGTTGAAACTACCTTTGACTTATGTTGGGAAGAGATTGATGATTTGTGCTGGGAAGAAGTTAAATGTGTAATACCTCAAGAAAAATGTCTTAAAAATATAAAGATTTTGTTTAAAATATTATTTATATATATATGCTTTGTCCAGAATTATTTAATTATTAATTACAAGAAAAGAATAAAGGTTAGAAGGAAGGAAGAGTGCGTTCCCCCACCCTTGATCCCCCCTCATCCCACCCCTCCCCTCCCCTTGTGTGTGTGGGGAAGGTGGGGGTGGGATGAGGGGGGATCAAGGGTGGGGGAATGCACGGGGGGTGGGGGGTGATGGGTGTGGGCGGGGTCTGTGTGGGCGGGGTCTGTGTGGGCGGGGTCGGTGTGGTCGTGGCTTATGATTTTTTATTTATTTAATTTTTATTTTTTATTACCACGAATTAAATTAGCTAATCTGGATGGGGTGAATAGAAATGTTGTTTAATGAATTATTAGCTTTGTTTTTTGTAATTCTTGCGAGTAAAATGAACCCAAGATTTCTTCTCGATTTATATCATTTAATTTGTAAGTCCAAGGGTTTGTAGCCATTACATCAACGATTATAAATAATTCATTAGTCCATTTTTGTGTATAACCTTTCTCAAAATGGCTTTTCCATTTGTATATCCTTACAATATCACCAACTTTGAACTTGGGCTTTCTCAAATTAATCTCCTTTTCATATTCTAATTTTGTAAATGTTTCTGATGGTTTTGATTTTGTTGATGAATGAACTGTATTGTTGTAATTATCTACAATATCCTGAATTAAATACACCCATTTTTGAGAACCGAGTTGTGTGAATTTTTTATATAATTTCTCTTTCAAAGTACGATTAAAACGCTCAATAACAACTGCCTTTCCTTCATTAAAGGTGCTGTATAATTTAATACCCTCCCCCTTAAGAAATTTCATAAATATTTTGTTGTAGAACTCTGTTCCCTCATCGGTCCACAGTTTCTTTGGTTTTCTTTTATCCCTATCAAATATTAGCTTAAAGGCTAACATTAAAGTATCACCCCTTTTATTTTTTAAAGGGACAACCCAGGCAAATCTACTCCTCAAATCAATAACGGTTAAAGCATACCTGTATCCCTTATCATTATTTAGTTCGATTAAATCAGCGGACCATATGTGGTCGGTGTATTTAGAATAAACTTTCCTTCTTTTAAACTTTGTGATTATAGGTTTATGTAATTCATGAGCCAAAAGCTCCTCAGTCTTGATAACATCATTGGAGTTTAATAGTTTTTTGGGAAATAACCAAGACCAAGTTTCAATTTAACACTTATCATTTTTTTCACAATAAACCTATCAACTTTCTCTCTCAATGTCGGATTTCGTATCAAAGACAAATTATACAACATTTCTCTGTCTGCTTCATGTTTTTCATCCAATGTGGTGGTATCCCCATAAGCAATATCATGCTTCATACACACTTCATCAACCCTATTTTTTGGTCTGGACCAAGGTTTAGGATTGTTAGCCTCATCTAATCTTTTCTCCAAGTTTGTTCCTGGACCACAGAAAGAATACCCTGGAAGGTGTAATTCCCCTGGAATTCCAGTTGTTGTAAATTTACTTCCTGACAGAAGCTTTTGTATATCTCCTCCTCTTTTAGGAGAGATGAATTGGCACTTTTTAGAGCCACACACTTGACATATTCCTTTTTGACAAACTCTATTATTTTTAGCTTTAACATAAGAGATATTTTTAGATTTAGTTTTCTTTTTACATTTGAGACAATAACTCATATTTATTTATCAGAAAAATTCCGACAGAGTATCAAAACCTTTTTGGTTTTCAACATATACATTTCAATCTTGATTTTTAAAACATAAAGATTCCTAAGGAATGCCTTCACTCTCTCCTCCATTTATTTACAAATAAAACTAACTAAAGTCAATTACACCGACATCATCAACCACATAATCTTTTCCTTCTTCTTCTTTATCCCCACTTTCTCGTTTAAATCTCCTCCCTGAAACTGAAGACATTGACGTCGTTATTCTTGAAAATAATATTTTCATGAGACTTCTCATTTCTTTATTTTCCTCCTCAGTGCGTTGAGTTTGATTTATTTGCTGTAATACCTTCAATCTTTTATTAATCTCACTGATTTCCATCTTTTTATATTTTTCCTCCCTCTCTCTTTGCTCCCTCTCCTCCTTCTCTCTTTTCTCCCTTTCCTCCTTCTCCCTTTCCTCCCTCTCCTCCTCCTTTTTCTCCCTTTCCTCCTTCTCCTTTTTCTCTCTTTTCTCCCTTTCCTCCCTCTCCTCCTCCTTTTTCTCCCTTTCCTCCTTCTCCTTTTTCTCTCTTTCCTCCTTCTCTTCTTTAACTCCTTCCTCATTTATCTTAGCAATTTTTGATATCAATATTTTCACAGCATTCATTCTTTCTTTATTTTCCTCTTCGGTGAGTTGAGATTGATCTTCTTGCTGTAATACATCCACTCTTTTTTGAATCGCTCTGATTTCCATCTCCCTCTCCTCCCTCTCTCTTTGTTCCCTCTCCTCCTTCTCTCTTTTCTCTCTTTTCTCCTTCTCTTCTTCAACTCCTTCCTCATCCCTTGCTACCCTTGAGTTTGAACCCCAAAGAATATTATACATATACTCATCTGGATTTTGAGATATTCTTGTATCTATAATTATTTTTCTCATAATAGGATACCAATAAGATTTGTTGACGATTTCTAAAAGAGTTTTATATTTCATAACTTTGAGAAGTTCATTTTTATTTAATATTTTAAACAAGTCTCTATTTGTGGGTTTAGCAATATCAGTATAACGCCAGTTTTTAATGACAAAATTCCCATGTATATGCTCCAAATCATAAGGTATGTAATACCGAGCACCCTTTTCTTGTAGGTATCCTTGAATACAAAAATTATAATTCTCTTGTAGTCTTCTTCCTGCCATTTATGTATCAGAAATATATGTGAGATTAATATTATGACAGGTAATACCACCCCATCTTCCCACTACCAAATTGGTTTGTATTCCTTGGCTTTCTATCCTTATCTCATGACCTTCCTTCTTTGTCATGCTAACCATCGCTATACTATCATATATCTTTCTTTTCTTAAAACCATGTATTTGTTGTTTATTAATTGTACTTCCACATAAATCCTTATCCTCACCAAGTGGATAATATTCTTCTTTACGAGACTGATTAAAATCATGTAGGTCTTCTATGTTTATTGAAAAAGACCAATTATACCCTAAATCAGGCATATCATACCCCCATTTATTAATTCGCATATTAACTATATGTCCTTCTTTATAAAATTCAATTGTAAGCAGGTAGTTAAATTCAATGAGGAAAGGTGTATGGTCAGTATAACCAGGTGTTGTGGTTGTAAATTTTACTTGTTTAACAAAACGTGCTGTTTTCTTTAAAAATATATATTGTGATAAATCACTAAATCTAATTAAGTCATTCGCATCTGTAGGGTTTGGATAATTGATTAATTTATAAGTATTCTTCATATTAATATTTTTACTTACACTATATTTTTGTCGTTCAGCCTGTGCCTTTGTATAATAATTTGATAAATCAATATCCTGAGAAGATTTTCCAAAGATAGAACCATCTTTTCCAACATAAGTCATTTATATTAGATTTAAAATGATATCATAAAAATTTTCATTATTGTTGAGTTGAAATAATACATATAAACATAATTGACCACAACATTTAGAATTAATTTCTTGAACTTGAAATGTTTGATAAACACCATTCTGCAAGAATTGTATTACTTCAACAGGTGGTGGCATACCATAACTATCAAAATAATATTTATCCTGACTATTATGAATACAAACCCAATGAGAACCATTCTGTGTGTCTAAATTCATAATAATATTCTTTGTATTCTTATTTATATGTATTAATTCATCTCTCATACAAATAACCACATTATCAATTTTTAGTGTTTTACAATACTTAGTAAGTTCTATATTTGACGTTGTATTCTTTCCAAATTGTTTAAACCATTTATCCATTTATTTATGAGAAAGATACAATCCATTACCCCGTTTAGTTAGTTTAACACCCGCTTGAGCGATAGAGGAAAGCATATCTCCAACCAACAATCTAGCTTTATCAGGTAGACTTTCAAGTTTTTGAACAAAATCTACAATTACACCACTTCCACTAATTAGTTTCTCCAACTCCTTGTTATGTCTTTCCAATTCTTTTTGAGCTTTTAGTTGTGCCTTCCTTTCGTTAGCAGTTTTTACCGCTGCTGAAATACCACCAGTCAATGCTCCCGCCGCACTTAAACCAGCAAATAAAGGAATTAGAAACGGGAGAAATCCTCCTCTTGACTTGTCTATTGAATATTTCTTTAACATAGGTTTCGTCATTTTAATTTTAAGAGATCCAACATCATTTAGTGTTTTTACTTGTGTGTGTGTGAGTAAAACATCAATTCTTACAGCTCCTTTTCTTTGAATTGTATTAACATTAATAATACAAGGCTTTTGATTTTGAATACAAGATGTTAATTTATTAAGATTGATTTGATTAACATATACCCCAACCATTTATTTATGAGAAAAAAACCTATGTGATATTAATCATAACACCATTATCTGTATTAATCTGTAATTCTGTTTCCTCCAAAAGCAAACAATATGCATTAACCTCTTCACTCTCCCCTCTTTCAATGTATAGAGAAGTATCCACTCGAATAGACTTTATAGTTTCCTTTTGAGAACTCAGGTCAATTGCATAGATTGTATGAAGTTTTTGAAACGCAACCATATCCAAAATAGGATCATTATTACCATTACTTTCACACACCTTTTGGTAGGACTTGTAGGCTTCCGCATAATCATTTTTTTCCCAATCAATTTCCAATCTATCTCGCGGATAAAATGTGCCATCAAGAGAAACCCGAAGTTGTTTCACCTTAGCATTATCACTCAGGGCATTATTCTTATTAGTACCGTCCTCTCCATCTGGTTTTTAAAAAATGAGCCAGAGGTATCGTGGCTTTCCTTGAAGAACACCCAAATTCCAAGTGTAGGTAGTGTGTTCCAGTTTAACGTGTTGACATCTTCTTTTAAGGTATGATACATTTAGCGGTTTCTTTGAGTTAAGTCTTCTATTTAACATCTCTTCCGTTTTAAGATTAGGAGTATATTCACTGATATACCAACACAAATCATTAATAACAAATTTATTATTTTCTCCAAAAGCATTTTCAGCCACAAAAAGCAATCTATTTACATTATCATTCCTTTGTAGTTGAAATCTAATTTTAAGCCCATACAAAACTTTATCATAATCACAAAATCCAAATATACCTTTCAGAGGTACTGCTACGGTAAAACTATTCTCAGCTTTTGCGTCATCATTATACATTGACTTCCTTTGACTATAACCAGGGTCTGTGTTTGTACCCGTTGACATATCAGGAATAAAACCTTCAACAGCTCCCTTACCCATTCTATCACCAAACGAATATAGTGTAAATTTCATCATTTCAGATGTAGCACAGACATAATCAACCGCTTCAACCTCTTGTGTTCCAATATACAGGCGAACACTATCAAACATTTTCCAGAAGAAATCATTTACGAGTGTAGCATTAGTATTATTCGCAGCCTTAGTGAATTTAAATTTACACAGCAAGAAACTATCAGCTATATTCAAGTAAGTTTGTTGATTATTTATTTCAAAACTTTTTGTTCTGTTTGAATTCCAGTCTGTTCCTGTTATAGCATTTACCTTAAAATAGTCTTCCTTTTTTGTGGAGTTTGAAATGATAATTGTATCATCCAAATCATAGATACTATCAATCGCTTCCATACTTGTATTTATATAGTATTAAAATCGTTGAAACCCTGACCCAAGTATTTTAATGATTTTTTGTCGTTCTTGTGAAGATAGTTGAGTTTTACCTTTTTTTATTTCTTTGATTGCTTGTAATTTATGAGACTCCTTTTGAGCATCTTTTATACTCTTTATAGCACCCGCAACGGAGCCCACGGCAGAAGTAGTTGAACCAATTAGGTCTTTATGTTTAAGGATGGTTGAACCAATACCCATTAGAGTATCAATTATCCCATCTCCTTTATTTCGAAATTGATGACCTACACCTCGTTGTCTCTTAGATTTATAGTATCCTTTACCCACATACCTTGTATAGTATGGTGAAAGGTACATGCCCTCCCCTGTAATTATTTTATATTTTCCCAACTCGTGTTTTCTCACAATAACCATTATTTATTTATTGAAAAACTTCACGTAGGTGAATTCTGATGGATATAATTTCATCATTGAAGGATATCATACGATTATCTTGGTCGGTTATCCTAAAATTTACTCTGTATATGGTTTTTCCTGACACAGGTAAATAGACAAGATTTTTTGGTTCCATATTAAATTTATAACCAATCGGGGTTGAGTATGCACTGAATGAAAATATTGTATTTGTTCTTATTCCATCGTTATAAGCACCATCAATCAAATCACAATGAATTAATACTGAATTTATACCGGAGGATATTTGGATAACATTATCACTGTAAAACGTCCCGTTATTTTCAATCTTTTTTGAAGAGAAACCCAATAGCTCTCTAAACGAATTTTCAATCGTGAAATCAACTTTATAATTATTTTTAAGTTTAATAGTTGATTTTGAAGTGTGTTTTTGAATATCTATTACAATATTTTTTGGTTCATCACCTTTTTCTTTCATAAGGCGAGAGACTTCTGAAGATATTTGAGAAATCTCGTAAGCTCCAGGTGAAACGGTTATAGTTTTATATCCACTTCCTGGATTATAACTAAACTTGTTGTTTTTCTCTGTGATATTAAACAAGGTATTATAAGTTTCCATCGACAATAAAGATGCCTCATATGAGGTAAGGGAGTCAAGTTGTAGTGGGTAAGGGAATGAAGCTGTGTAATCGCTCGTTGTGAAATTAAAACTAAGAATTGTGCTTCTCATCTTATTTAATATCTAATAAAATATCTTTGTATTGACATTTATTAATTATTTTCATATTCATCAACTGATCTAAAATGGCGGATGCTTCATTAAAACAATTGTTGTTTCCAGCCTTCTTACTACCTAACAACAATAATAACCTATTAACTAATTGTGATGGGTCATTTGGAAGAAAACTAACACCCGAACCAAGCTTACTTAAAGCATCAATAATATGTTTCTCCTTCTCATTCTTCTTACTTTTACCAGCAACAGAAACTCCATAATCAAGTGCATTTAGCAACTCAATATATACCCTATCTTCCTCTCTTTCCATATCAAGTGGTTCCTCAAAATATTTTGAACCGCTGAATCTGGGGTTTGTTAGAAGAAACATTAATCTTGGAGTTAATTTAACATTTGGTTGAGTAGAACTCAAGAACATCAATTCATCATTAAATATCAATACCTTTTCTTTCACAAGATGGAACACTGCTGGTTCTTCTGTTGGAATGAGACCTGCTCTGGTTTTTTAATCTGCCAAATATTCATTGTTTTGAAGAGCTTCCACTACATAATTAGGGGGTTGATTTACCTCCTCAAGTTTCTGAAATAATTCTTCATCATTATATTCTAATTTTCCAAGTTCTTCTTTTGTTATCTGACTAAAATCTTTGAGCATTTGAAGTTTTTTCGGAGTAAATTCTACCGTGGGAACTGTAGGGTGTTGAGTTTTTTAAAGCGGTTTAAAAAATTTCTCTTGTTTTCTTTCAAAGGCTTCTTCACCAGTTAGTTTCTGTCTCCGTTTCTTCTTTATCTCTTCCTGTTGCTTTACAACTTTTGAAACCAACTCTTGATGTTCTTTAAACTTTCTTGCTCTTTCTTCGGTATTCATTTTCTGTATTTATTTATTGAAAAATATCATTTAATGAATTGTAAAGGTCAATGGGAAAATTTTCCTTTTCTTTGTCATTATAGTAAATGTGTTGAAATAAATCCTTTTCTTTAAATATTTCATCAAATTCTTTATTGGTATTAATACGAGTTGTTATTTCTTCTTCACTAATACTTGTATCTCTGCTTTTCATACGTTTGCGTTGAGTCTCCTCATCGATATCAAAACCGAATGATAAAATCTTAACTCCATCACCACACAATTGTTTAATAATTTGTCTCATTCCTTCAGGATTAGTTTCTAAAATCCCAAGACCATTAGATTTTACTTTATTTAACTCACTCTTACAATGTGAATATTTTGTAGAACCAAGAGAGACCTCTTCAAATATTTGACCTTCGTTCCTCAATCGCATATGTTCCTCCATTGAAATGTAGTAATAATCTTTCCCTTCTACTTCTCCTGGTCGCTTTGCTCTGGTTGTAGTACCCACAAAACGAATCATAGGGTGTTTTTAAAAAAAACTTACAATCTTTTCATTTTTACTATTCAAGAGTTTAGATTTATGAAAGTTCTTTCCAGAAGCAGATTTACCCACAAGGTTAATAATAATTGTTGTCATTTATATATGTAATTATGTTTAAAATAAAAATACATCCTTTAATATCTCATCTTGTTTCACAACAATATATTTATATTTTCCAATCGTGTGTTTCATATAATTTTCAAATTCTTTTTTACTACATAACGTAGAGCAATTATCTCTCCAAAAATTATTTACATCTATTGAATTTAACTTAAATAAAATAAAAGTATTAGCATTGTTTCTTATTGAGCGTCGAGGGAGTTGAAAATATGACTGACTAAGATAAATACAATTACAAGAAGAATGTCTCCCTCTTGTATAGTAGCTATCCATTACTGTTTGGTTTCTCTCATTAACACAATCATCAAAGATGACGAGGTTCTTTTTTGATTTATCTAAATCTTGAGGTGAAGGTATATCATCCGTATTATCACTGAGAATACAAGTTATGGGTTTTGGTTTAGGTTTCTGTGTATCACAAAATAGTTGTATTATATCCTCAATGTTATAATCATTTAGTTTGTTTTGAAGTTTAAATAAACCGATAATGTCTTCCTTTTTAAGACCTGCATTAAAACCCTGTGAGAGTAGTTGATACTCGGGTTGAAAACTTGACTTCGTAAAAATTATTAAATTATCATAATCTAAAAAGTTGGGGGTAAGGAGCATCTTTAAAAGCAAACAGGTTTTTCCACATCCGCTTGAACCAACTATTAGACATCTCAATGAATTTGGAATGTTTTTATGGTTATTAAATTTTATCTTATTTTCCCAAACGGGTAAAAAATCATTCATTTATATATTTGGAAAACAAGTCATCTAACTTTTTTTGAGCTATTTTAGAAACTCTATATTTTATCCTGAGTTCGGGTTTAATTTCAAAATAATTCATTATTTTATTTATATAGTATCTTGTATTAACATTTCCATTAAAATTATTTTGAATAATAAATATCATTAAACCCTTATACATTTCCTCAATACAAATAGTCTCTTCCCTTGAAAGAAATGGTGTATTATCATCACAATACTTAACATTCATCTCTCTTATTAATCTTGTAAAGTAATTCATTTTTGGTTCTAATTTAAAAGAGTTATATATATTTTTATTTTTTTAATTATCATTAATTAAAATTAAATCACAGAAAATACATTGTTTATATGAACCCTCATTATTAAGCCCTATTCTATCACAAGCCGGACAATTCTCTAATTTATCATATGGAGAGTCTGGAAATTCTAAATATCCTTCAGAACTTATCATATTTATATGGTAAATTTTTACTTAAACTAAACGCAAGTTTATTCATTAATAAATACAATGTTTCAAAGCACAAAAGACAAATTTCAATCAATCTCTACTTCGGTGAAAGATATAGAAAAATATGTCAAAGATGTTAAATTGAACAAAGATAAATATGGAAATTTTTGGGTAAAACCAGTTATGGAAAATAACATGAGCCCCTCTATTTCATTTAAAGGAAGAGCTCTAACTATACCTGGAAAGACATCCATTAAAGTAAATCTAACAAAAGTTTCTCCTCTACTCCTGGCAATTTATTCAAAGCTTGAAAAAGTGATTGACCACGATACTTTGAAAAAGAATGATAAGACCATCAACAATACTCGTGGAGAAATTTGTATTTACTTTAATAATCCAAAGGGTGTAGATCTAAGTAAAATGAATGATGTTAATATTTCTGGTGAAATGTCATTTCGTTCTATGATAGTTAGAGATTATTTAAAGATAACTTTTGATATTAAAAATGTAGAGATTGAATCCGTTAATGAAAGAAAGTATATTGGTATAGATGGAAAGGTTTTTTCTGCTAATTAAATATGAGTCATTACAGCAGTGAAGATTTTACTATTTCATTGAACTCGGACGATAGTGATGATAGTATTTCATTGAACTCGGACGATGGTGATGATAGTATTTAATTGAACACAGATGATAGTTATGATACGAATAGTTTGTGCTCAAATGATAGTTATGAGAGTAGCTTTATTGATGACTCTGAGTATGATTCTGAGTATTCATGTGATAGTTATGACTTAGATGATTCTGAGTGAAAAAGTGTTTTAGTTTAAGCACAGCGATATATATAAAACGGAGCTGTAAAGCTCAAAAGTGTTTTATTTTAAGCACAGCGATATATATAAAACGGAGCTGTAAAGCTCAAAAGTGTTTTATTTTAAGCACAGTGATATATATAAAACACCACGTTTTCTCACGCTATAAATATGGTTTATTGTGATACTTGCGAGAAGGAAGTAAAATATTATAAACAACATATTCTCACCGCAAAACATACATACAACATTCTTAACAAACTTTCCCCTCTTCCACCTAAAACAAAACATTGTAAGGTCTGTAAAACAACCATCCTCAAGAAGGGGTTTAAAGCCCATCTTAAAACTAACAAACACTTGTCAAAATTGTTTACTATTAAAAATACTGATGGTGCTTTCAAAAGACATATCAGGATTCGAATCTTTAACTTCAAACCTCCCGAACCAAAGTCTATAGTTGATGCTGTAGAAATAGTCAAACCTGCTGTTCAAACATTGATTGAAAAAACACTAAAAGAAATGAAACCACTTAAATTTTATATGGGGGTAAAATTAGAAATGACAAAGGATAAAGGAGTTATAGATACACCATACATGAGAACTGAGCCACACTTTATATCTTCATATCAAGATTTTAAAACATCAGGAGTCTATGATGAACTTATTAAACAAGAGCAAGATGTGGATAATTCAATCGTAGGAAGTGGATTCAATATAGGAAATATTTACATAGACATTCATATTCTTAAATCAGATCCTCTAAAAGCTTCTTCTTACATTGATTTACCCAGTGTTATCAAAAATAGAAAAGCAGTTATCAATATCAAAAATAAAGACAATAAATGTTTTCTCTGGTCTATTTTAGCACACTTACATCCTCCACATTTTCATGATGAAAGAGTATCTCATTATAAAAAATATGAGAATACATTAAATACGAAAGATCTAAAGTTTCCGATGACTTTAAATGATATTCCTAAATTTGAAAAGATGAATAATTTATCAGTTAATGTTTATGGTCTAACAGAAACAAACAACATTCAGGTTTTAAAGCTTTCTGACAATTGTAAACAAACTCATATTAATCTTCTATATTTTAATTCAGAGGAAAATTCACATTATACATACATCAAAGATATTACAAAATTAATAAAACCACAAGTATGTAAAAGAACAAATAAAATATATATTTGTATGCGTTGTCTTAACTTCTTCCATACACAAGAAAGATTAGATAAACATTCAAATTATTGTGGTGAACATAAATCAACGGTAATCAACATGCCTAAAAAAGGCTCAAAGATCACATTCAAAGATGAAAAGAAAACAATAAAACATCCATTTGTTATATATGCTGATTTTGAAAGTATTTTAGAAAAAATTGATACTGCTTCTCCAGATCCAAAAGAATCATACACAAATAAATATCAAAAACATACTCCTTGTGGTTTTTGTTATTATATCAAATCATCCGTTGGTGATAAATATAACAAGTTAGAGATGTATAGAGGCTCAAATACCCCAGAGGAGTTTGTGAAACGACTAGAAAAAGACTGTGTTCGATTAACCAAGATAATGAGAGAAACCAATAAACCAATGTCCTTAACAAGTAAAGAAAAAAGAGAATTTATAAAAAACAATGTCTGTCATATTTGTGAGGAGAAAATTGGTAAAGGTCTAAAGGTTAGAGACCATTGTCATCTCACTGGTAAATATAGAGGTCCGGCTCATCAAAGTTGTAATATTAATTATCAACTCCCCTCTTTCATTCCTGTCTTTCTTCATAACAACGCTCATTATGATACACATCTATTTATCAAGGAACTCTCAAAGACTTCTGGAAGTATCTCAGCAATTCCAAACACGGATCAGAAATACATTTCATTCACAAAAACAATTCACACATCTCCTATTACTCATATCAGATTTCTTGATACATTTAAATTCATGGCAAGTCCATTGGCTAACTTGGTTCAAAATCTAAAAGAGTTTCCATGTCTTTCAGAGTATTTTTTAGATAAAGATTTTCTAACACAAAAGGGAATTTACCCCTATGACTATATGGACTCATTTGAGAGATTCAATGAAACACAACTTCCTTTAAAAGAAAATTTCTATAACAAATTAAATAATAGTCATATATCTGATAAAGATTATGTACACGCACAAAATGTTTGGAAAAAATATAACATTAAGAATGTTGGTGAGTATCACGATTTGTACCTCAAAACTGATGTACTTTTGTTGGCTGATGTGTTTGAGGCTTTCAGAACAATCTGTCATTCTGGATATGGATTGGATCCTGCTCACTATTACACTGCTCCTGGATTGGCTTGGAGCGCGATGTTAAAAATGACAAAACAAGCTTTGGATTTGATAACCGATG
This sequence comes from Myxine glutinosa, assembly GCF_964187855.1. NCBI lineage: Eukaryota > Metazoa > Chordata > Myxini > Myxiniformes > Myxinidae > Myxine > Myxine glutinosa. Next base: position 8,818,345 of record NC_136262.1, on the reverse strand, counting down.
TTGATATGCTTTTGATGATTGAAAAGGCAAAGAGAGGAGGAATTTCACAAGTCTGTTCAAAGAGATATGCTAAAGCAAATAACAAGTACATTCCAAATTATGATCCATCGGTAGCGAGCTCCTACTTGATGTAATATGATGCGAACAACCTGTATGGCTGGGCAATGTCTCAGGCTCTTCCTTATGGAAAACTTAGATGGGTAAAGGAAAAAGATTACAAAAAGGTTTTACAAGATGTATGTATCTCTACACAAAAAGAATTGGATGATTCAAAGGTTGGTTATTATTTTGAGGTCGATTTGAAATATCCAGAGGAACTTCATAACCTACACAAAGATCTCCCATTTGCTTGTGAAAAGGAAAGTCCAAAGAAGGAGTGGTTAAGTGATTATCAACAATCATTTAATATAGGTGAATCAACAGAAAAATTACTTACTACATTATATAACAAGAAAAATTATGTTCTACACCAAAGAAATTTGCGACAATATTTATCAAAAGGTCTAAGAGTAGAGAAGATCCATAGGGTTCTAAAGTTCAATCAAAGTCATTGGTTGAAGGGGTACATTGATTTTAATACACAAAGAAGAACAGAGTCAAAAACAGATTTTGAGAAAGACTTTTATAAATTGATGAATAATGCGGTCTTTGGTAAGACCATGGAAAATGTGAGAAAAAGACAAAATATCAGACTATCAACATCTTGGAAACAAGCATCAAAATTAATTAATAGACCGAGTTTTACTAGAGCTGAGGTCTTTACTGAGAACTTTTGTGCGATCCATTTGATTAAAGAGAGTATTGAAATGAACAAACCTATTTATATTGGAACATCAATTCTTGATTTATCAAAGTCATTAATGTATGATTACTTTTATAATAACTTGAGGAAGAAATATCAAAATGATATTCATCTACTTTATATGGATACAGATAGTTTTATTTTGCAAATTAATACTGATGATGTTTATTCAGACATGAAAAAGGACATTAATATCTATGATACAAGTAATTACAGTCCAGAGAGTGAGTTGTTCTCTTCTAAAAATAAAAAGGTGATTGGAAAGTTTAAGGATGAATTAGGAGGAAATGTCATGAGTGAATTTGTGGGATTGAGGTCTAAGGCTTATGCTTATAAATACATTGTGAATAACGTTGAAAAAACTGATAAGAAGTTAAAAGGCATAAAGAAAAATGTCATTAAAGAAACAATAAACTTTAAGGATTATTATAACTGTTTAACAACAAAGAAAGAAGAGTTTAGAAAGATTAATGGAATAAGAAGTTATAAACATAAATTATATTCAGAAGAGGTGAATAAGAAAGCATTGGGGGCTTTTGATGATAAGAGGTTTATTTTAGAAAATGGAATTGATAGTCTCCCTTATGGTTATATAAGTATATAAGTGATAAGTTAAAAAGGGGGGTTAGGGATTTTAACGGGCTACCGCCGCCTTTTTACTATTATATAAATGATAGAACCAAGTACCAACCAGACTAAAGAGTGGAGGTGTAATCAACCTTGGTATATAAATGGTAAACATAACGAATGTGAAAAATATCAAATAGGAATAATTGAAAAGACAACTGGTAAAAACATTTACAAAACAAATAAGAGAATTAATTTAAATACCGGTGAATTGGGTAAAAAAGATGGAAATATTTTTGAGTGGACGGAAAACTTTGATGGTTGCCAGGAAAATATATACTTTAATTTAAAAATGGTGTGTGGCACTGGAGGCGCTCAAACAAGAACATTGAGGGAGGTTTACCATTTTATCTTAGCTCAGTTAAAATATCTTAATAAAGAACCAAACTCAAACATCTTTTTTGTTAATATATTAGATGGTGAAGGGAGTGGCAAGAGAATTAAATTATTTCCCACGCATAAACAAATATTTGTAGGGTCGTTGTTTGAGTGGGCCAAAGATGATTCACCAGATGATATTAAGAGTAAACGGTTAAAAGGTCCATAAGGTCAGAAGGATCACAGGTTCACACAGAAGGACCATTGTTTAAGTGGTCTAATGAATAAGGATAACATGTCAAAAGGTGAGAAGGTTCGTAAAGAACAGGGTGAGAGAAATAGAGGTGTTTAGGGGCAATGAGGGAGGGGAAAAATTAACATGTAAGTCAATGGGAAAATGAGAGTGTCCCAGAAGCAACATATATACACTACTTGGGTCTCACTCCCCAATTTTTCCTAATGTGCCTTTGCACAATTTCGGGGCTGGGTCATGTGGTTCCACTAGCAGGTCCAACTACCTGCGCACATCCGCCAATGAAGTCGCCACCCAAGCTTACCTTGCTCCTTGCGACTACCCTAAATCGGGGAAGGCCCCTCCTGGCTCTCTCACCCCTCTGATGCCCTTTCTGGCATTGGGCTACCCGGGTCCTTTCCTAGGATCCTCGGGCCCCACTGAACACTACTCTGACTGGCTCCCAGAGCCTACCTGCGGCCTCACCTGGCCGACAGACTACCAGTGGCGGAGTGCCGCAATAACCATATGCACCAACAAAGCCCACACCCCCAGCCATTCCACAGACTCATGCACCCATCCAAGCACTTCACTGCTACTTCCTGCACCACAGATGTCAATATCCAATAAATTTACCTAAACCCTCTACCTGACTTTGAACTACCCTCCCTGGGTATTCGTGAAGGGGTCCATCTCCCCCCATCCACTCCTTCGCACCATGCACTCCACACCACTCATTCCACACCACTTACTCCCACCAAGCATTCCACACCAAATATTCCCCACTTGCACACCATGCAAGTCAATTCACTCAACACAAAACCACATGTCCTCAATACACCACTTATACACTACTACATACACACAGCATCATCTAACTAACTACTTCCCTCTAATACTCGTGCTTTCCCGTCTTCCCTTACAGAAAGGAATACAAGATACCTTACAGAAATACAAGTTTGTGTGGCAAGGGTGCCTGGAGGGCGTGAATGGTGTTGGTGTCCTGTTTTCTGAGGAGTTTGTAGACAGTGTGGTGAGTGTGACGAGAGTGAGTGATAGGTTGATGATGGTGAAAATGACGATTGGAAAGCTCTTGGTGAACGTCATCTCGGGATATGCTCCGCAGGTTGGTCGAAGTGATGAAGAGAAGGACAAGTTCTGGTGTGCGATAGAGAAGCTGATGGAAAACGTGAAAGATGAGGAAGTTGTTGTGGTGGGAGGAGACCTGAATGGACATGTGGGAAGGAGTATGGATGGTTTTGAGGGAGTTCATGGGGGTTACGGATATGGTGTGAGAAATGGAGAAGGTGAAAGGATTTTGGAGTTTGCTGATGGAGCTGATTTGTTGATTTGTAATACTCAGTTCCAGAAAGAGGATAATAAGCTTGTTACATACACGTCAGGTGGGTCGACGACAACCGTTGACTACCTGATGGTGCGTAGGCGAGATAGGGGGCACCTCCGGGACACAAAGGTGATCCCGGGGGAGAAGGCTGTTTCACAGCACCACTTGGTTGTCTGCGACATAAGGGTGAAAGGTGCGAGGAGAGCTCGGCGGGTGAAGTACCAACCGAGAATGAAGGTGTGGAGGTTGAAAGAGGTGACAGTAAGGGAGGCATTAAAAGAGAGGCTGAGTAGGGTAGAGGCTGATGTGGTTGAGCTTGAAAGTGGTTGGATGTCAATGAAAGCTAGTCTGTTGGGAGCCGTTGGTGAGGTATGTGGATGGACAAAAGGACCACCGAGGCACTCGGAAACATGGTGGTGGGATGATGAAGTTGGAAAGAGGATTGACGAGAAGAGGAAGAAGTTCAAGGAGTGGCAGAAGGCGAAGGGTACGGGAGCAGAAACAGCAGAGCATGAAAGTTATAAGGCAGCCAGGAAGGCTGCAAAGAAAGAGGTAGCAAAGGCGCAGGAGGCATGTAGGAAAATGTTCGGAGAACGCTTGGATTCGGAAGAGGGTCAGAAAGCAGTATTCAGGATTGCAAAGCAGATAGTGAAAGAGAGGTGTGATGTGATGGGGGTGAGTTGCTTGAAGGATGAAGTGGGACAAATTGTTGTTGACCCAGATGGAATTAAAGGAAGATGGAAAAGATATATGGAAATGCTGTTGAATACAGAGAATGAATGGGATGGCAACATAGAGAGTAACCCAGTTTTAGGACCGGCAGAGAAGATAACTGAGAAGGAAGTTGAGGAAGCGATAAAAGCAATGAAGAGTGGAAAAGCCGGAGGGCCAACGGGAGTTGTGGGAGATATGTTGAAGGCAGCAGGAAGTTGGGGTGTGAAGAGAATGACAGAGATCTGTAATCTGGCGGTGAAAGAAGGCCGCATTCCAGTGGTTTGGGAACTGAGTACCCTCGTCCCTCTATACAAGGGGAAAGGTGACCCTCTGGAGTGTGGCTCGTACCGAGCGATAAAGTTATTGGAGCATGGAATGAAGGTATTGGAAAGGGTGTTGGAGAGGAGGATAAGGAAGAAAGTGAAGATCGACGAAATGCAGTTTGGCTTTATGCCAGGAAGAGGAACGACAGACGCGCTTTTCATTGTGAGGCAGTTGCAGGAGAAGTACATGGAGAATAGGAAGAAGTTGTTTTTTGGGTTTGTTTATCTGGAGAAAGCATTCGATAGTGTTCCACGCAAAGTATTGACATGGGCATTGAGGAAGTTAGGAGTGGAGGAATGGTTGATCAGAGTAGTGATGGCAATGTACAAAAGAGCGCGCACAGCTGTAAGGACGAAGGACGGGAACAGTGGTGAGTTTGAGGTGAAGGTGGGAGTGCAACAGGGGTCCGTACTAAGTCCACTACTATTTGTAGCTGTGATGGAGGTGCTGGCTCAGAACGTAAAGGAGGGTTTACCGTGGGAGTTGTTGTATGCAGATGATCTGGTATTGATTGCGGAAAGTATGGATGGACTGAAGGAAAAGATGAACAAGTGGAAGGAATGTATGAAGACAAAAGGTCTGAAGGTGAATATCGGAAAGACGAAGGTGATGGCAAGTGGTAAAGCATGTGGTGAGGTGGAAAGAACTGGGAAGTGGCCGTGTGCTGTGTGCAGGAAGGGTGTCGGAGTGAACTCCATTCAATGTACAATGTGCGCTGAGTGGGGTTTATCAAAAATGTAGTGGTCTGAGAGGTTCATTTACCAGTGTGGCAGCTACATTCAAATGTAAGGTGTGCACAGAGGGAGCTGCAGATGGAGGAAATGTTGAGTTGGATCTTGGAGACGGCGTGAAGCTGGAAGGTGTGAAAACATTTTGCTACCTCGGAGACATGCTGAATGGAGAAGGTGGATCAGACTCGGCAACGGTTGCTCGAGTGAGATGTGCATGGAAGACGTTTCGGGAACTGAGTGGCGTGCTGATGAGGAGGAGAGTGTCGCTGAAGCTGAAGGGAAAGGTGTATGCTGCATGTGTGAGAAGTGTTATGATTTATGGGAGTGAGACATGGGTAATGAACGTAGAGCAGCAACGAAGGCTGGAAAGGGTGGAAATGCGAATGGTTCGATGGATGTGCGGAGTATCGTTGAGAGGGAGGAAGACAAATGATGAATTGCGAAAGATGATGGGAATATTGCCTGTGATTGATGCTGTGAAGAGGAACATGTTGAGATGGTTTGGTCATGTGTTGAGGAAGGATGAAAGTGACTGGTTGAGAAGAGTGATGGAAATTAATGTAGAAGGAAGTAGAGGACGGGGAAGACCGAGAAAGACTTGGCTAAAGATGGTGGAAGAAGAAATGCGGGCAAGGGGGTTAACAAGGAGAGATGCAGAAAATAGGGCAAAATGGAGAAGATTGTCATGGGGACCGCAAGGCTAACCCCCGCTCTAGCAGGGAAAATGGCCTTAAAATGCATGTTGTTGTTGTGTTGTTGTTTCCCGTCTTCTCTTACACTAAGCACTTCCCTCGTCATTATCATCCACCTAATCTCTCTATGTCCCCTCTACCTGTACAAATGTCACTACTTAAATCTTGTCCCTACTGTCATTTTTCTAAATCCCTGTCAATATCCTTGCCCGCCCTCGGCTAGTTTTCACTGCCACCCCATAATCTAGAGCTCATGTGCCCCAACGAATGGTAAAGCTACCATTCGCCAACTCTATGGCTAACTGTCCACTCCACTCGAGCCTCTTGGTGCGGAAATACATCGTCATTACAGCTCGGCTTTGAAAAGCCCAGCAATGCATGCGGGTGGTTGGTCTACTGTAGGTTGGGTCCGTCCGGCATTTTCGATTCAGGGGAGGAGGCATGCTTGGGCCAAGGTTCCAGGCGCCATCTCTGCGCAGGGCCTTTCGGTCCCCGACACGGTGGCCCAACCTCCCCGGGTCGGAGCACCGCGCCCGCCAGGGGGAGAAGGTCCGACCTCTCCTTCCCTCCCCTCGAACCGTGCCGTTTCCCTCTTTCACCACAGCACGGCACCGACCTTACAGGGCAGGGCCCGGCACGAATCATGCACGCCGCGGCGGCAACTATCCCCGTCGGTCCCCGTAACACACAAAGCACACCATGCACCGAGAGCTCGCGTCGGCTATCTGTCGCCCTAAACGCTAACCCCCCGGTCTGGGTCGATGCTTGAGCCGCATTCTCACACCACGCGACCCTTTCCATACTCACACACCGAGGCGCTCGAGCGCCTCTCATACACCCCCTGCAATCCGTTATTGAACTTTCTTGTGCACACTCGTTCCCCGCACACTCAGGTGCACACCACTCAGGCACACTCATTTCGCTCACAGACTTCGTTACGCACTTGACCACCGCACACCTCCGTGCACACCTTGGCACACACTCCTCGGTTACATCCTCTGTAACACTCACCATGGGTGTGCACTCTCTCGGTACACACCCACTCAGCGCACCCTTACCCATGGGTGTGCACTCTGTTGCACACCTAATCGCATGCTCTGGTGTGCACTCCCACACACTCTCTGTGTCGCACACACACACTCCACTCTCTCTCTGTGTCACATTCATCACACATACACTCTGATGTGCACTCGCTCTCGCACTCGGTATCACACTCTCGCTCCGGCGCACACTTTTCTCTCACACGCGCGCCATTTTCTCTCGTACTTCTCACTTTTACACAGCGCAAAAAGGACCTTCTACGAACGCCCGGGTGCCGTCTGGATCCCAAGCGTGCGAAAAATCCTTTCGCGCCAAACCTCTTCGCGCCATATACAGCCCGACTCACCTTGGCGCTTCCTCTTCTTCGCTCCACCACCTGAAAACTTTCCACTTGGTTATGCAGCACGACATCAGGATGAAAATACAGACTTTGTACACCTTCCATCTCCATCTCCGATAATGCCTCTACGCCTGCCATCTCTCCAATCCCAATTTCGGTTATTTCTTTGATTTTAATTTCTTTTTCCTTGTTAAGCTCGACGACCGCTGGTGCTAATAAAATAAAATTCTCTACTTCGGCGGTCGCCGGCTTCCCCATACCCCGGGTCGCGATTTCTACCCCAGTCCACGTGACCTTGCCTTTCTCAACTTCACTTAACCCGCGCTCCTCAAGCCGTGCTACCCCGTCGCATACCCTTGTACCTTTCCCGCCTGACATGCGGTCTCTGTCTCTCCCCATCTGCCTTATCTCATACTTGGCTTTCTCCCTCGCCAACCCTTCATTTATTTCCCAGGCTTGGCCATTTACGTACTCCAACTGGCCCCTTAATTTGCTTCCGAATCCCCCCAATTTGACGTCTAACCCCCCAATTTGACTTCCCAATTGCTCACTATTGGCCCTCATTTCTCCCATCTCCTTACTCAATCCCCCAATTTGGCTTCCCAATTCATTTCTCATTCCCCCAATTTGGTTTCCCACTTCGTTTTTCAATTGTTCACTGGTACCCCTTGCTTCGTTCCTCATTTCTCCCATCTCCATTCGTATGACTGCCTGTAGCTGCGCCATGAGGGCGATTTGATTAGAGATTAGATTAGAAATTAGATGCGATTAGATTAGATGCTTATATATTTATCTTATCACTTATATATTTATCTTATCACTTATATATTTATCTTATCACTTATATATTTATCTTATCACTTATCTATATTATAATAGCCGTAGATGATTCTGTCTGTCTGTCTATCTGTTGGGTGTCTGTCCGGGGTGTGGCTTACTCGGTTTGCAGAGTAGCTCCACCCATAGCTCCACCCATTCTGGGAGTGGCTATAAACAAATATCCACCATTTTATTAACTCGCATAGCTTTGAGTCCTGTTTTGTAGGCCCGTGGTGTCTTGCTCTCCCCCAGTTTTATTTCAAATCAAATTCGATAAATCATTTCATTTTTCACAGTCGCTAACATAGTTTTAGACTCGGTTGAAAAAAAACGGGAAGAAAATCCAATGAAAGTTGCCGTTTATAGAACGAAATGAATTCTCAAAGGCCTGTAACTTCAAGGCCATTGAGTCTCTCTCACGCCTTTATCTCCAATCTAACTCACCATATGATTTCATTTTTATCGATGGTTTTACTTTTAGACTCGGTGTCAGCAATAATTGAGAACAATCCACACACGCGGGAAAATGCAGAGATATATTTTTAAAAATCGCGTCATGGTGTATCATACACCGCCCAACATGACACCGCCGGCAATGTGTCGATATATATTAAAAATTCGCTTTTGCTTTTCCGTTATGATATATTACTATTTCGTTTGATGATAGTCGTCACAAAAACGTCAACAATGATGCCGACATATATTTCTTCGTTTTTATTTCATTCAACATATTAGCCGGAAGTAAAATATGTTTCAGGAAATTACCGAGAGATATTTCTTCGTTTTTTTTATTAGTTATGTGCGCATACACTTTAAATAGGTTTATTTGAAATCTTTAATTTTCCACAAACATTCCACACACGCGGGAAAATGCAGAGATATATTTTTTAAAATCGCGTCATGGTCTATCATACACCGCCCAACATGACACCGACGGCAATGTGTCGATATCTATTTTAAATTCGATATATCATTTCATTTTTCACAGTCGCTAACATAGTTTTAGACTCGGTTGAAAAAAAACGAGAAGAAAATCCGATGAAAGTTGCCGTTTATAGAACGAAATGAATTCTCAAATGCCTGTAACTTCAAGGCCATTGAGTCTCTCTCACGCCTTTATCTCCAATCTAACTCACCATATGATTTCATTTTTATCGATGGTTTTAGAGTCGGTGTCAGCAATAATTGAGAACATTCCACACACGCGGGAAAATGCAGATATATTTTTTAAAATCGCGTCATGGTGTATCATACACCGCCCAACATGACACCGACGGCAACGTGTCGACATATATATTAAAAATTCGCTTTTGCTTTTCCGTTAAGATATATTACTTTTTCGTTTGATGACAGTCGTCACAAAAACGTCAACAATGATGCCGACATATATTTCTTCGTTTTTATTTAATTCAACATTATTAGCCGGAAGTAAAATATGTTTCAGGAAATTACCGAGAGATATTTCTTCGTTTTTTAAAATTAGTTATGTGCGAATACACTTTAAATAGGTTTATTTGAAATCTTTAATTTTCCACAATATAATTTACTTGCCATTAATTATCATTTGATGATTACGAGACAAATTCCTCTTGAGGATCGTGACAATTCATGCGCTGCGTGGAAACTTCTATTTCCAAAATGAATGAGACGATCGATGAAGAACGCAGACTTGAACAGGATGCAGCAAGAAAACGAATGAGACGGGCGAACGAGTCCATCGACGAACGTCAATGCAAACTTGCGGGGTCACCCGTGGGAATCCCACGGGCATGGATGTGTGTGACATTTCGACATATTGAGTTAGATGCTGCACATTCATTTTTACAAAATGGTTACTGGCAAGTCATCAGATCCAGAAATGGTGTAAAAACCACCGTTTAGAGGCCATTTTTCCCCGCAAAGCGGGGGTTGGCCTTTTCGGGGACCGTGGTAGTTGTTGTTTTTTTGTCCCCTTTTTGAAGCAATGTTTTACGGCCGGATGCCCTTCCTGACGCCAACCCTTTTTGCCGCCTTCAACGACAAACAGGGAATTACCAGTGAACTGGTACTCAATTAGCCGACCTCGGAAGGATGACAGGCTGAGTCAACCCCCCTGGCATTAATTCGGCGATCGACCGAGATTCGAACCCAGGATCCTAAGCCGGCACCCTAGCCGCTAGCCCAACACCAGAAATGGTGTCATGAACACAATTTATTTACGCACAAGCACAAAAGCAAGACGGGCCGATTTCCGATTCCGACGGGCCAACGGGCGAGACGGGCCGATTTCCGATTCCGACGGGCCGATTTGGAGCAAGAAAAAGAACGAGACGGGAGAAAAAGGAGAGAAACGAGACGGGGAAAGCCGATTGGAGAGGCGAGTGAGGCGCGATTGGAGAGGAGTGTGAGGCGCGATTGGAGAGGAGTGTGAGGCACGATTGGAGAGGAGTGTGAGGCGTGATTGGAGAGGAGTGTGAGGCACGATTGGAGAGGAGTGATTGGAGGGGAGTGTGAGGCACGATTGGAGAGGAGTGTGAGGCACGATTGGAGAGGAGTGTGAGGCGCGATTGGAGAGGAGTGTGAGGCGCGATTGGAGAGGAGTGTGAGGCGCGATTGGAGAGGCGTGTGAAGGATTGGAGAGGAGAGGAGTGTGAGGGATTGGAGAGGTGAGGGATTGGAAAGGAGAGGGATGTGAGGGTTTGGAGAGGAGAGGAGTGCTAGGTGGAGAGAGGAGAGTGTCAGGTGGAGACAGGAGAGTGTCAGGTGGAGACAGGAGAGTGTCAGGTGGAGAGGAGTGAGGGGTCACATATTATGTGAAATAAATAAATTGTGTTCATCACACCATTTCTGGATCTGATGACTTGCCAGTAACCATTTTGTAAAAATGAATGTGCAGCATATAACTCAATATGTCGAAATGTCACACACATCCATGCCCGTGGGATTCCCACGGGTGACCCCGCTAGTACTTATATATTTCTCTTATCACTTATACTTATATATTTATCTTATCACTTATATATTTATCTTATCACTTATACTTATATATTTATCTTATCACTTATACTTATATATTTATCTTATCACTTATATTTATCTTAACACTTATACCCATAAGGGACACTATCAATTCCATTTTCCAAAATAAACCTCTTATCATCAAAAGCTCCTAATGCCTTCTTATTCACCTCCTCTGTATATAATTGATGTTTATAACTTCTTATCATATTCATTTTTCTATACTCTTCTTTCTTTAAAGTTAAACAATTATAATAATTTTCAAAGTTTATTGTTTCTTTAATAACATTTTTCTTTATTCCTTTCAACTTTTTATCACTCTTTTCAATATTACTATCAATATATTTATAAGCATAAGCCTTAGACCTCAATCCTATAAATTCACTCATTACCTTACCCCCCATATTCATCCTTAAACTTTCCAATAACCTTTTTATTTTTTGAAGAAAACAACTTATCACCCGGCTTGTAATTACTTGTATCGTATACATCAATATCATCAATCATATCTGAATAAACATCTTCTGTATCAATTTTCTAAATAAATCTATCTGTATCCATATAAAGTAGATTAACATCATTTTGATATTTCTTCCTTAAGTTATTGTAAAAGTAATCATACATTAATGACTTTGATAAATCAAGAATTGATGTTCCAATATAAATAGGCTTATCCATTTCAATACTTTCTTTAATCATATGGATAGCACTAAAGTTCTCTGAAAACACCTCTGCTCTTTGAAAACTGGGTCTATTAATTAATTTTGTTGCTTGTTTCCAAGATGTAGCAAGTCTTATGTTTTGTCTATTCCTAACATTTTCCATCGTCTTTCCAAATGCAGCATTATTCATCAATTTATAAAAGTCCTTCTGAAAATCTGTCTTTGCCTCTGTTCTTCTCTTTGTATTAAAATCAATATATGTTTTCAACCAATGACTTTGGTTAAACTTTAAAACTCTATGAATCTTCTTCACTCTTCGCCCTGCTGATAAACATTGTCTCAAGTTCCTTTGATGTAAAACATAATTTCCTTTATTATACAATGTAGTAAGTAATTTTTCTGTTGATTTACCTTTTGTATTAAATGATTGTTGATAATCACTTAACCATTCTTTTCTTGGTCTTTCTTTATCAGGAGCGTAAGGCAGATCTTTATGTTTATTAAGAAGTTCTTCAGGATATTTCAAATCAACCTCAAAATAGTAAACAATTTTAGCTTTATCCAATTCTTTTTGTGTAGAGATAACGATATCCTGTAAAACCTTTTCATAATCTTTCTCTTTAACCCACCTAAGTTCTCCATAAGGTAGGGCTTGAGACATAGCCCATCCATACAAATTGTTAGCATCATAATACATCAAATAAGAACTATCTTTTGTAGCATCATAATTAGAAAGATTTGTTGTTAGCTTTAGCATATCTACTCGAACATATTTGAGATATTCCTCCACATTTAGCCTTTTCTATCATCAAAAGCATATCTACATCACTGATTAAATCCAAATCCTGTTTTGTCATTTTTAATATCGCACTCCAAGCTAAACCAGGAGCAGTGTAATAGTGAGCGGGGTCTAATCCATAGGAATTTTTATTATGACAGACGCTTCTAAAAGTCTCAAATACATCCGCCAATAGTAAGACATCAATTTTAAGATACAAATCGTGATACTCTCCAAGGTTCTTTATATTAAACTTTTTCCAAACATTTTGTGCTTGAGTATAATCTTTATCAGTTATATGCCTTTTATTTAATTCGTTATAGAAATTTTATTTTGAGGGAAGTTGTGTTTCTTTAAATCTCTCAAATGAATCCATATAATCATACGAATATATCCCCTTTTGTGATAAGAGTTCAATCCCTTCTTGATTTCTGAAATACTCTGAAATACTCGGAAAGTTTTTAATATTTGACACCAAGTTAGATAATGAACTTGTCATAAACTTGAATGAGTCAACAAATCTTATATTAGTTATAGGAGATGTTTGAATTTTTTTGTGAATGAAATGTATTTCTGATCTGCGTTAGGAATTGCAGAAATGTCTCCAGAAGTCTTTGAAACTTCATTTATAAATAGATGCGTATCATAATGAGCGTTGTTGTGAAGAAAGACTGGAATGAAAGAGACTGGAATGAAATTTATAATTAATATTACATCTTTGATGAGCCGGACCTCTATATTTACCAGTGAGATGACAATGATCTCTAACCTTTAGACCTTCACCAATTTTCTCCTCACAAATATGATAGACAGCCTTTGGCTGCCCAAATTCTGTTTCTTCTTCTTTTGTTTAAGGACATTGGTTTATTGGTTTCTCTCATTATCTTGTTTCATCGAACAGTCTTTTTCTAGTCATTTCACAAACTCCTCTGGGGCATCTTCTCCTCTATACTCCTCTAACTTGTTGTATTCATCACGAACGGATGATTTGATATAATAACAGAAACCACAAGGAGTATGTTTTTGATATTTACTCGTGTATGATTTTTTGGGATTTGGAGAAGAAGTTTCTATTTTTTCAAGGATACTTTCACAGTCAGCAAATATCACGAATGGAAGTTTTATAGTCTTGTTGAAATCTTTAAATGATATGTTTGAACCTACTTTTGGCATATTAATTACAGTGGACTTATGATCACTACAGTATTTTGAATGTTGATCTAATCGTTTTTTTGTTTGAAAGAAGTTGAGACATTGCTTACATGGATATGTTTTACATTTTTTTATTGATTACTTGTGAAGTGATTAATCTTGATAAATTTTTTATGTAAGGATAATGTGATTTTTCTTTCGAAGCAAAGTAGAGAAGGTCAATATGTGTTTCATTATTTATATTATCAGAAAATTTTAATATCTGAACTTTGTTTGTATCCGTTAATCCATATACATTAATAGATAGTGTTGCGGTTTTTAGAACACTCCACTTTGTAAATATCTGTAATATTCCCTTATAAATAATCCCCTGTAAATACTCCCATTTTTGGTGTAAAGGTCAAAGGTCGCACCCTAGTTAGGTCATATTGCAACACGTAGGACACCACAGGCTTCTTCTTTAGTTATTTCATTAGTATGTGTTTCAGGTAAGGATCTGTTCCCAATAGTTGAATCTGCGTTGTATTAATTAAATAAGAGTAGGCCCCTTTTCAAGTCATATTAATATTGCGGCGTAGCCTTCCTCCAAATTGTGTTCCTTGGCTTGCCAGTAGCGTTCGCTGCCTGGCTCAGCCGCCATTGAACACGAGGTCAGGCTTGGAGAAGAAGGGGGCGGGGCGGCAAGAACGAGGTGTGGCCACGTCAACTCACCACCAGGGCTTGGCCGGTAAGCCCCCACCAGCCAACCAGGGCTGAGGTGAGCTCGTTAATAGGCATGGCTCGATGAAGCGCGGCTTGATTTCTAAGCGGGTTATAAAAGCGCAAGTGCCAAGCCCTCTCAGAGAGATGCACGAGGGGAGGCCATTGATTAAGGACTGCGCCGGGGGATGCTGAGGTGAACGAACTGGATTGTTGTTGATTGATTGTCACGTTGTTGGAGCGACCTGCGCGAGGGTACCCTCTGAGGCGAACGTTGGGCGAGAGAGAGTTGGCCCGAAGATTATGTACGTGGCATCCCAGTCCCCCGCATAATTATAAGGTCCGGTCACGCGCCAACAACACGCGAAGCTGCCTGCCATTCTTCGTGGCGGACCCGGAGCCTGGAACCATCTGCTTGGACCCTTCTCTTCCTTCCTTCCCACCACCACCACCCCATTCGTGTAAGTGTGTTTGTACTGTCCTGGGCGTGTGATAATATAAGACTGTTTAAGGATGCCCTGTGTCACTGCTTCCCTTCCCTTCTTTCGGAATTATATATTCCCTTCTTTCGTTTCCTCTTCGTTTCTTGTACGTCATTAATAAATTATATTTGTTCTTGCTTTACTTTGGTTCCTCTCATCCGAACGCTTGCGTCCTTTCCCCAATTGAATATCGGTGGCACGATATAGGAACCGCTATAATCGGGTTAGTTTTATTGCTAACGGCTCGAGCTTCGGATTGCTAAACCGCTCGGCAATCTTCCATCTTGTCCGTGGCTCGAGCAGAAGTATCGTCCTGCTTTACGGAGAGATTGGCAAAGGTATCTGAGAACCCGTTGACCAGTCACCCTGGTCAATCTCAACCCCGCAAAGGAGCGTGATATCTTCTAGGACTCGGACGGCCAGCTTAATAGACAACGGGATTAAACCCCCCTCGGTAAGGGGAGCGCCATAATTCGAGATCCGCAACAATAGATTATTCATTTTCTCAAATTTTAGAATGTCAATCAATGACATAGGAAACTTTCAACCTTTAACATTTAACGTATTCTCATATTTCTTATAATGTGATACTCTCTCAGGGTTCCAATGTGGGCGATGAACGTGAGCGAGAACAGACCATAGGAAACATATATTATCTTTGTTTTGAATATTAACAACAGCTTTTTAAAGTTTTATAACCCTCGGTAAATCAATGTAAGAAAAAGCTTTAAGAGGGTCTGATTTCAGAATGTGTATATCGAAGAAAATGATTTTACTAATACTACAATCACGTGAAAAAGTAAGTACACCCCATGTAAAGTTTTGACTTTTTCAACATATTTCAACATACAGCTATTTCATCTTCATTTCAACAATATTGATAGATAAAGGTGATATAATATAACAAATATCATGAAACATTTACATTTTGTAGTCCATTGTATAATTTAAATAAACATAAATGCAAATTTCGCATGTGGAAAAAGTAAGTACACGCTTGGCTCTAATAGGTGGTATTGCCCCCTTTGGCAGAAACAACCTCAAGTAGGCGTTTCTTATAACTGTCTACCAGTCTCTGACATCGACTGGGAGAAATTTTTGTCCACTCCTCCATGCAGAATTCTTTCAGCTGTGCGATGTTTGAAGGGTTTCTTGTATGCACAGCTCGTTTCAAATCCCCCCACAACATCTCAATGGGATTTAGATCCGGGCTTTGACTTGGCCATTCCAGAACCTTCCATTTCTTTCTTTTCAGCCATTCTTTGGTGGATTTACTGGTACGTTTAGGGTCATTGTCATGTTGCAAGGTCCACCTTCGGTTGAGCTTCAACTTTCCGACAGATGGCCTCACATTATCCTCAAGCACCCTCTGGTACAATGAAGAATTCATAGTGGATTCTATGATGGTGAGCTCCCCAGGCCCTGATGCAGCAAAGCTGCCCCAAACCATAATATTTCCACCCCCATGCTTTACAGTTGGTATCAGGTTCTTGTGGTCAAATGCTGTCTTTGGTTTTCGCCAAACATGTCTTCTGGTACTGTGGCCAAATAGCTCTACCTTTGACTCATCTGTCCAGAGCACATTGTTCCAGAAGTGCTGGTCTTTTCCTAGGTGTTAATTGGCAAACTTTAGTGTTGCCCTGATGTTCTTTCTGGACAGCAAAGGTTTCCTCCTGACACACCTCCCATGTAGATCAAATTTGTGCAGCCTCTTTCTAATGGTAGACTCGTGCACTTTGACATCAACAGTGGCAAGAGCTACCTGTAGGTCCCGTGATGACATCTGGGGTTCTTAGAGACTTCTTTCAGCATCTTGCGGTCTGCTCTCGGGCTGAACTTCCTGGGGTGGCCTGGCCTGAACAAGGTGGCAGTTGTTTGGAATCTTCTCCACTTGTAGATGATCTTCCGGACAGTCGAATGATGGATTTCAAATTGTTTGGAGGTGTTTTTAAATCCCTTCCCAGACTCGTAGGCATCTATAACCTTCTTTCTGAAGGCCTCAGAGAGCTCTTTGGATCTAGGCATGGTGACGCCACACACTTCAACAACAAAGAGCAAACCAAACTAAATGTCTGAGGTTTAAATAAGACAGGTTCCTCCAAGATCCTCTCTAACAATGTTCTAATCATTTGCACCTGAGCTGGTGCACCTGATTCTAATTTTAGTACTTTGAAGTTGTGATAAATGTAGGGGTGTACTTACTTTTTCCACATGCGAAATTTGCATTCATGTTTATTTAAATTATACAATGGACTACAAAATGTAAATGTTCCATGATATTTGTTATATTATATCACCTTTATCGATCAATATTGTTGAAATGAAGATCAAATAGCTGTATGTTGAAATATGTTGAAAAAGTCAAAACTTTACATGGGGTGTACTTACTTTTTCACGTGACCGTATATCCACTACCCACCACAGTATTATCAACATCCTGCTCCTGTTTTACAAGTTCACCATAAACACCTGATGATAAGAAATCTTGGAATGATGTGATAAAGTGAGGGTCTGTTCTCATATAGGGAGTTTCTTCAATACCATCTGTTACTATACCCATTTTTACTCCCATATAAAACTTTAAAGTATTCATCTCAGTCAACGTATCTTTTACAAGTGTTTCAACAGCAGGTTTAACCATCTCAATCGCCTCAGCTATTGATTTTGGTCCAGGAGTTCCAAACTCAAAAACCCTTATCTTAATATGTCCCTTAAATGCTCCATCAGAGTTTATTATTTTTATAGAGTATACAAATGTCTCTTCATTCTTCTTGTGTTTTTTTGATTGAAGGTGTCTGGGAAAACTTTTCTTCAAGACATCCTTAGAACAGACATCACAATGTTTTGTTTCTCTCTCAAGAGGAGATAGTAGATGAAGTAGATTAAATATGTGTTTGTGGGTTTGAAGGTGGTTTTTATAATATTTGTATTCATCTATCTATAATTCCAGTAATCTCTGTGTGTCTGTGTGTCTGTGTGTCTGTGTGTCTGTGTGTCTGTGACCGCTGTTTCTCGACAACCACGGGTCCGATATACTTTTAACTTGCCAGGTATATTGCTGGGGACCCGAGGATGTGCCTTTTCAAGGTTTCATATTAATCGGACAATTACTTACCGAGCTATGTCCAAAAAACGATTCAACCAATCAGAGAGCAGCGAGCTATCACGTGTGCCGAACGTGGCGATCAGACTCTGCCTCGGACGGCACATTTGACAGCGTATTCATTTATTTCACGTTGGAAAACTATGTTGCCGTTAAACTATGTTTTAAAACGAATTCAAACTGCGATTAAATTAAAACGATTCATCGTAACTGCGATTTGCGAACTTCCGGACAGTGAAGACTGTCCGGCAGCACGCTTTCCGGCAGCCAATCACAGAACGCTTTGTTGCGTAGGCGTGGCCGATGTGAGACGAGCGGAGCTGAGCGCGTTACGAGCTGACCGCCATTACGGTACGTAATTCGATTTCTTATGCGCATTATTTCTCCCAATTCAGTCAGAGCGAAGGGCGGAAGCGAAGAGCGTTGTTTTTTTTGTTTACGGGCGTACGGGCGGGGTAGAGCGTACGGGTAGCGTTTTTTTTTTTTTTTGGCAAGGAACGGGCACCCACGTACGGGCAATGCCCTAGTCTATCTATAATTCCAGTAATCTCTGTACGTTTGTACGTTTGTCTGTGACCGCTGTTTCTCGACAACTACCGGTCCGATATACTTGAAACTTGCCAGGTATATTGCTGGGGACCCGAGGATGTGCCTTTTCAAGGTTTGAAATTAATCGGACAAGTACTTACCGAGCTATGGCGATTTAGCCGTTCGCCGTTCGCTTTGGCGTTGCGAATGGACCAAACCATTCATGTAAATAGAGGGGGGGGGGGGGGGGTTCTGTGGTCGTTCGCTTTGGCTTTGCGAATGGACCAAACCATTCATGTAAATAGAGGGGGGGGTTCTGTGGTCGTTCGCTTTGGCTTTGCGAATGGACCAAACCATTCATGTAAATAGAGGGGGGGGGGGGTTCTGTGGTCGTTGCGAATGGACCAAACCATTCACATCGAATCATCGAATCACATCGAATGGACCAAACCGTTCGCTTTGGACCAAACCATTGCATGTAAATAGAGGGGGGGGGTTCTGTGGTCGTTGCGAATGGACCAAACCATTCATGTAAATAGAGGGGGGGGGGGGTTCTGTGGTCGTTACTGCCACGTGGTTTCAAAGTTTTTTTTTGTTGTTGTTGTTTGCACGCATGTTTTTTTGCACCCACGTACGGGCACGCCCTAGGATGTTTACACACACACACCCCTACACAAATTTTTTTTTTTTTTTTTTTTTTTGGCAAGGAACGGGCAGCCACGTACGGGCACGTCCTAGCTTATATATAGTACGGGCATGCCCTAGTAATTACAAATGTCGCAATACGTTGTATTCACCATATTTATATAGTAAAACTTTGTTTAAACTAAAAATCTCGTGGGAACTTGTAGATACTTTTTCGCTTAAAATAAAATTTTCTTGATGAAAATCTCGTAATTTATAGATATTTTTTCGCTTAAAGTAAAAATGGTTTTTCGAATACCCGGGTAGAATCACTTCCCTTTCATCTATATATTTGTGCTTAAAGTAAAAATGGTTTTTCGAATATCCGGGTAGAATCACTTCCCTTTTATCTATATATTTGTGCTTAAAGTACAAAAAAAATAAATATTCAATCTCTTTTGATTCCAAATCACTCCATGCTCTAAATTCTCATTCATTCCATCCCTCCTCCATCGTTCTTAAACGAATCGCTAACTTGAAAATCACAACAAACCCAATTTGTTATATATGTTCATCTTTCATTAATCATCCACTTTCTAAACTCCCCCCTTGCCCCTCCCCTTCAAATCTCCCCCCCAACCATCCATCCCAAATTCTCCCTCCTCCCACCTCCTTCTCAAAGCTGCCTCCTCCCCACTTCGTCTCCCTTCTATGTCATACCTCCACCTCCCCCAACCTTCGACTTTCCTCTGCCCCCCCTCAAACAAACTCTCACTGTGCCTCATTCCATCACCATCAAACCTTTCATCCTCCTCATCCTTCCCTTTCTTGTAACTCTTCTGTAATCTCTGACACACTATCAACTGCTCTTCCTACATCCCCCTCTCACCCTTCATCTGACCCTACCCCTCCCCTCCCCTGTCCTGCACCCGATGCTCCCCCTCTCTCCTCACTAATGGTATGGACCTCAAACATCCGGGGCCTTCGCTCAAACCTGATTGATCTCTCCATTCAGGTTGCTTCTGAAAATCCAGACTTGATCTGCTTAACAGAAACTTTCCTCCTTCAAGATGTCTCTGATTCCTTAATATCTCTTCCTGGTTACTCCCTCCTCCGGTACGATAGACCTGAGCCTCGTCCTGGTGGTGGGGTGGCTATCTTTATCAAAAACTCTCTTCCTCACTCTCCCTGCACTGCCCTCTCTCCACCCCACCCACAGGAGTACCTCTGGCTATGGCTTCCTCTCCGCTCCCACCTTTTGTTCATATGTGTTCTGTACCGTCCTCCAAACAGTGATGACTCCATTTACATTTCTCTGTCGGACAACATGGACCAACTTCTATCAACTCATCCAAACTCTCTCTTCCTCATATGTGGCGACTTCAACTGTCATCATGCCAGCTGGCTGGGTGTGGGTTCATCTCTCACCAGCCATGGCACCTCAGCAAAGGACTTCTGCGACTCATTGGGACTGACACAATCTGTCAATTTCCCGACCCGGATCTCAGTCAATGGAGTATCTTCTCTTCTGGACTTGGTTATGACTAACTTCCCTGCAAATGTCTGCTGCTCTTCTTCTGCTCCAATCGGTTCTTCTGATCATGTGCTTGTTAAAGTGGACATCTCTCTGGCCATTCTCAGAGAGCCTCCTCAGCGTCGACGAGTCTGGCATTTCACTCAGGCCGACTGGCACGGTCTGCAAGCAGCCATCAATCAACTGGACTGGTCTCCCATCTCTAATGCCTCTGACATCAATTCTTCCTGGGAATTCTTCCAAAGCAAACTGCTTTCTCTCATGCACAGATTTATCCCATCTCGTCTTCAGTTGTCTTACCCTTCCTCCCGTCCATGGTACACTGAATCTTGTGGTGAGGCAGTTGACCTGAAACAACTTGCCTTTGCATCTTGGAAGGCAAATCCAACTGAAGGCAATCTCAGTTCCTTCCACCAAGCTCGAAACAAGTGTGTTTCTACCCTCAGGAGTGCCAGGAAGCACTATCTCTCCACACTCAAGATTGAACTCTCAAACCTGTCTCCTTCCTCCAAATCCTGGTGGCGTCTGGTCAAATCCGTTTCTGGTGTTTGTTCCCCCTCCATCCCCTCCCTTACCTCAAATGGCTACACAGTTGACACCGCACGTGACAAAGCCGAATGCCTCAACTCTGTGTTTGCCTCAAAATCTTGTGTCCCAAACCCATCTCTCTCTGTTCCCACCTTTCCCAGTCGAACCCAACTGCTCCTGGACTCTGTATCCTTCTCTCCTGACAAGGTGGAAAAGTTTTTATCAAACCTCGACGCTGATTCTGCAACTGGACCAGATGGCATCAGCCCTCGGGTCCTAAAATCCTGCTCTGCCGCTCTATCTCACCCTCTCTCTGTTCTTTTCACCCTCTCTTTTGCTCAAGGTCATCTGCCAGCATCTTGGAAATCAGCAAACATTACCGCTTTACACAAAAAAGGTGCAAAAACAGATCCTTGCAACTACAGACCAATCAGCCTGCTCCCAATTATCAGCAAAGTCATGGAATCCATCATTGCTTCAGATATCAAATCCTTCCTCTTCTCCAATGGCTTGATCTCTGATCATCAATTTGGATTCAGACCAGGTCATTCTACTCTGGACATGTTGCTTCTGCTGTCTCAACAATGGATGGAGGTCCTCAATGCCAAACAGGAAATCAGAGCTGTCTCACTTGACATATCACATGCCTTCGATACGGTCTGGCACCCAGCTCTGCTCACCAAACTCACCTCCTATGGTATTCAGGGAAATCTCCACTCATGGCTTGCGGATTTCCTCTCTGGTCGTAGGCAACGTGTGGCCCTGAATGGATTTCTCTCATCTTCCCTTCCTGTTCTGGCTGGAGTTCCCCAAGGTAGTGTTCTGGGCCCTGTGCTATTTCTGGTCTTCATCAATGATCTCTCCGACTCTCTGGAAAATCCTCTCTATCTCTTTGCTGATGACTCCACTATCTGCCGCTCCATTCCTCATCCCTCAGATCGGCAGTCTGCAGCGTCCTCACTCTCTGCAGACCTGGACAAAATCACAGACTGGTCAAACAAGTGGAACATGTCTTTCAATCCTGACAAATCTCACACTCTTACAATGTCTCTCCGAAAGGACCGACTGGACAACCCTCCCATCTACTTTCTCAACAATCCTCTCCAAGAAGTTCTGTCGCTCAAGCTTTTGGGTCTCACTATCTGCCATGATCTTTCTTGGGAAAACCACATTTCCAAGCTGGCCTCAAAAGCCAGTCGCCGACTGGGCATCCTCCGTCGTGCGAAGTCCTTCCTTGGCACACCTGAGCTCCTCACCACATACAAGGCTTTCATCCGCAGCTCAATGGAATACTGTTCCCCCCTCTGGGCTGGTGCTCCTGCCTCACACCTTGCTCGGCTTCATGCTGTTGAGGCCAAAGCTTTCAGAATCATTGGAATCTCCTGCGATGTAGTCAACTCCGAGGGCCTTTCACTCACTCACCGCAGGCAGGTTGGTGGTCTTTCTGTCTTCTACCGACTCCTCTCCGGCCTTGCTCCCCCAGCTCTCTCTGTGCTCTGTCCCCCCAATATTCCTTCAGGTCGCACAAGATCTGCCTGCAACCCTCTTATGGTTAAACTGCCAAAGTCTAGGCTCTCTGCTCACCTTCACTCTTTCATTCCCCTTTTCTCCCGCCTCTGGAACAAACTCCCCCACTCCCTTCAATCCCACTCCTCCCTCCAGGTCTTTAAAACAGCTGTTCACCACCATCTCTTATCTTCCCCCATCGAAAACCTTGAACTTTTCTACCCCCGGTAATTCACCCCAGAGTCCTTGCAGTGTTCATATGTTTTATTCCTCTCCCACCTCCCCCCAAGTCCTCCCGATGTCCCTGCTCTCAAATGTTGTGTTTGTGTCCTTCCCCCTCCCTCCCCATCTTGTCTGCCGCTCCCCTTGTTTTTTATGTTTTGTGTGTCGGTTTGTCTTTTTGTGTGATTAATGTTAGCTCTTTCACGAGCCTCGATCTTGTATACAAACCAAAAACAAAAAAAAAAAAAAAAGTAAAAATGGTTTTTCGAATATCCGGGTAGAATCACTTCCCTTTTATCTATATATTTGTGCTTAAAGTAAAAATGGTTTTTCGAATACCCGGGTAGAATCACTTCCCTTTTATCTATATATTTGTGCTTAAAGTAAAAATGGTTTTTCGAATATCCGGGTAGAATCACTTCCCTTTTATCTATATATTTGTGCTTAAAGTAAAAATGGTTTTTCGAATATCCGGGTAGAATCACTTCACTTTCATCTATATATTTGTGCTTAAAGTAAAAATGGTTTTTCGAATATCCGGGTAGAATCACTTCCCTTTTATCTATATATTTGTGCTTAAAGTAAAAATGGTTTTTCGAATATCCGGGTAGAATCACTTCCCTTTTATCTATATATTTGTGCTTAAAGTAAAAATGTTTTTTCAAATATCCAGGTAGAATCACTTCCCTTTTATCTATATATTTGTGCTTAAAGTAAAAATGGTTTTTCGAATATCCGGGTAGAATCACTTCCCTTTCATCTATATATTTGTGCTTAAAGTAAAAATGGTTTTTCGAATACCCGGGTAGAATCACTTCCCTTTCATCTATATATTTGTGCTTAAAGTAAAAATGGTTTTTCGAATATCCAGGTAGAATCACTTCCCTTTTATCTATATATTTGTGCTTAAAGTAAAAATGGTTTTTCGAATATCCGGGTAGAATCACTTCCCTTTTATCTATATATTTGTGCTTAAAGTAAAAATGGTTTTTCGAATATCCGGGTAGAATCACTTCCCTTTTATCTATATATTTGTGCTTAAAGTAAAAATGGTTTTTCGAATATCCAGGTAGAATCACTTCCCTTTTATCTATATATTTGTGCTTAAAGTAAAAATGGTTTTTCGAATATCCAGGTAGAATCACTTCCCTTTTATCTATATATTTGTGCTTAAAGTAAAAATGGTTTTTCGAATATCCGGGTAGAATCACTTCCCTTTTATCTATATATTTGTGCTTAAAGTAAAAATGGTTTTTCGAATATCCAGGTAGAATCACTTCCCTTTTATCTATATATTTGTGCTTAAAGTAAAAATGGTTTTTCGAATATCCAGGTAGAATCACTTCCCTTTTATCTATATATTTGTGCTTAAAGTAAAAATGGTTTTTCGAATATCCAGGTAGAATCACTTCCCTTTTATCTATATATTTGTGCTTAAAGTAAAAATGGTTTTTCGAATATCCAGGTAGAATCACTTCCCTTTTATCTATATATTTGTGCTTAAAGTAAAAATGGTTTTTCGAATATCCAGGTAGAATCACTTCCCTTTTATCTATATATTTGTGCTTAAAGTAAAAATGGTTTTTCGAATATCCAGGTAGAATCACTTCCCTTTTATCTATATATTTGTGCTTAAAGTAAAAATGTTTTTTCAAATATCCAAGTAGAATCACTTCCCTTTTATCTATATATTTGTGCTTAAAGTAAAAATGTTTTTTCAAATATCCAAGTAGAATCACTTCCCTTTTATCTATATATTTGTGCTTAAAGTAAAAATGGTTTTTCGAATATCTGGGTAGAATCACTTCCCTTTTATCTATATATTTGTGCTTAAAGTAAAAATGGTTTTTCGAGTATCCGGGTAGAATCACTTCCCTTTTATCTATATATTTGTGCTTAAAGTAAAAATGGTTTTTCGAATATCCGGGTAGAATCACTTCCCTTTTATCTATATATTTGTGCTTAA
The DNA here is from genome assembly GCF_964187855.1 of Myxine glutinosa. Taxonomy (NCBI): domain Eukaryota; kingdom Metazoa; phylum Chordata; class Myxini; order Myxiniformes; family Myxinidae; genus Myxine; species Myxine glutinosa. Next base: position 8,793,579 of record NC_136262.1, on the reverse strand, counting down.
AGTAAAAATGGTTTTTCGAATATCCGGGTAGAATCACTTCCCTTTCATCTATATATTTGTGCTTAAAGTAAAAATGGTTTTTCGAATATCCGGGAAGAATCACTTCCCTTTTATCTATATATTTGTGCTTAAAGTAAAAATGGTTTTTCGAATATCCGGGTAGAATCACTTCCCTTTTATCTATATATTTGTGCTTAAAGTAAAAATGGTTTTTCGAATATCCGGGTAGAATCACTTCCCTTTTATCTATATATTTGTGCTTAAAGTAAAAATGGTTTTTCGAATATCCAGGTAGAATCACTTCCCTTTTATCTATATATTTGTGCTTAAAGTAAAAATGGTTTTTCGAATATCCGGGTAGAATCACTTCCCTTTTATCTATATATTTGTGCTTAAAGTAAAAATGGTTTTTCGAATATCCAGGTAGAATCACTTCCCTTTTATCTATATATTTGTGCTTAAAGTAAAAATGGTTTTTCGAATATCCAGGTAGAATCACTTCCCTTTTATCTATATATTTGTGCTTAAAGTAAAAATGGTTTTTCGAATATCGGGGTAGAATCACTTCCCTTTTATCTATATATTTGTGCTTAAAGTAAAAATGGTTTTTCGAATATCCGGGTAGAATCACTTCCCTTTTATCTATATATTTGTGCTTAAAGTAAAAATGGTTTTTCGAATATCCAGGTAGAATCACTTCCCTTTTATCTATATATTTGTGCTTAAAGTAAAAATGGTTTTTTGAATATCCGGGTGGAATCACTTCCCTTTTATCTATATATTTGTGCTTGTTTTTCGAATATCCGGGTGGAATCACTTCCCTTTTATCTATATATTTGTGCTTAAAGTAAAAAATGGTTTTTCGAATATCCAGGTGGAATCACTTCTCTTTCATCTATATATTTGTGCTTAAGGTAAAAATGGTTTTTCGAATATCCGGGTAGAATCACTTCCCTTTTATCTATATATTTGTGCTTAAAGTAAAAAATGGTTTTTCGAATATCCGGGTGGAATCACTTCTCTTTCATCTATATATTTGTGCTTAAAGTAAAAATGGTTTATCGAATATCTGGGTAGAATCACTTCCCTTTTATCTATATATTTGTGCTTAAAGTAAAAATGTTTTTTTTTTCAAAATAAATTTTTCATTTTGTCAATTTTTTTTTCAATTTTCTTTTTTTTTTCAAAATCTCTTTAATTTTTGAAATAAGTCCTAGGGACTGTATCCATTACATCAACGATTTTAAATAATTCATTTGTCCATCTCTTTGTATAACCTTTCTCAAAATGGCTTTTCCATCTGTATATTCTTACAATCTCACCAACTTTGAACTTGGGTTTTCTCAAATTAATCTCCTTTTCATATTCTAATTTTGTAAATGTTTCTGATGGTTTTGATTTTGTTGATGAATGAACTGTATTATTGTAATTATCTACAATGTCCTGAATTATAGGTACCCATTGTTGAGAACCGAGTTGTGTGAAATTTTTATGTAGTCTCTCTTTCAAAGTGCAAGTAAAATGCTCAAGAACAACTACCTTTCCTTCATTAAAGGTGCTGTATAATTTAATGCCATTATCTTTAAGAGGTTTTATAAATATTTTGTTATAGAACTCTGTCCCTCATCAGTCCATAACTTCTTTGGTTTTCTTTTACTTTTACTAAATATTCCACTGAAAGCTAACATAAGAGTATTACCCCTTTTGTTTTTCAAAGGAGCAACCCAAGCATATCTACTCCTCAAATCAATAACGGTTAAAGCATACTTGTATCCCTTATCATTATTTAGTTCAATTAAATCAGCGGACCAGATGTGGTCGGTGCCTTTAGAATAAACCTTCCTTCTTTTAAACTTTGTAATTACTGGTCTATGTAATTCATTAGCCAAAAGCTCCTCAGCCTTGATGTCATCATCAAAGCTTAATAGTTTTTTGAGGGTGAAACACATGGAATACCAACCCCAAGTCCAAACATCAATTTAGCACTTATCAATTTTTTCACGATAAACCGATCAACTTTCTCTCTCAGCGTTGGATTTTGTATCAAAGACAAATTATACAACATTTCTCTGTCGGCTTTATGTTTTTCAGTCAACGTAGTGGTATTTCCATAAGCAATATCATGCTTCATACACACTTCATCAACCCTATTTAGAGGTTTAGACCAAGGTTTAGGATTGTCAGCCTCATCTAATCTTTTATCCAGGTTTGTTCCAGGACCACAGAAAGAATACCCTGGAAGGTGTAATTCCCCTGGAATTCCAGTTGTTGTAAATTTACTTCCTGACAGAAACTTTTGGATGTCTCCTCCACTTTTATGCTTAGAAATGAATTGACACTTTTAGAGCCACACACTAAACATATCCCCCTTTCATGAACTCTATTATTTTTACCTTTAACATACGATATATTTTTGGTATTAGTTTTCTTCTTACACTTAACACAATAACTCATTTATTTATGAGAAAAATTCTGACAAAGTACGAAAACCTTTTTGGTTTTCAACATATACATTTCTATTTTGATTTTTAAAACATAAAGAATCCTTAGGAATGCCTTCACTCTCTTCTCCATTTATTTACAAATAAAACTAACTGAAGTCAATAACACCAACATCATCAACCACATAATCTTTCCCTTCTTCTTCTTTATCCCCACTTTCTCGTTTAAATGTCCTCCCCTGAAAGTGATGGGACAGTTATTCTTGAAAATAATATTTCCATTAGACTTTTCATTTCTTTATTTTTCTCGTCAATGCGTTGAGTTTGATTTATTTGCTGTAATACCTTCAATCTTTTATTAATATCACTGATTTCCATATTTTTGTATTTTTCCTCCCTCTCTCTTTCCCCCCTCTCCTCCTTCTCTCTTTTTCCCCTCTCCTTTTTCTCACTCTCTTCCTTCTCTCTTTTCTCTCTTTCCTCCTTCTCTCTTTTCTCCCTCTCCTCCTTCTCTCTTTTTCCCCTCTCCTTTTTCTCACTCTCTTCCTTCTCTCTTTTCTCCCTTTCCTCCCTCTCTCTTTTCTCCCTCTCTTCTTCAACTCCTTCCTCATCCCTTACTACCCCTGAGTTGAGCCCCAAAGAATATCATACATATATTCATCTGGATTTTGAGATATTCTTGTATCTGTAAATATTTTTCTCATAATAGGATACCAATAAGATTTGTTGATGATTTCTAAAAGAGTTTTATATATCATAACTTTGAGAAGTTCATTTTTATTTAATATTTTAATCAAGTCTCCATTTGTGGGTTTAGCAATATCAGTATAAGGCCAGTTCTTAATTACAAAATTCCCATGTATATGTTCCAACTCATAAATTATGTAAAACCGAGCACCCTTTTCTTGTAGGTATCCCTGAATACAAAAATTATAATTCTCTTGTAGTCCTTTCCATGGCATTTATGTAAAAAAAATTAATGTTTCTGAAATATAGGGGAGATTAATATGATGACAGATAATACCTCCCCATCTTCCCACCACTAAATCGGTTTGTATTCCATGACTTTGTATATTTATCTCATTTCCTTCCTTCTTTGTTATATAAACTATTGCTTTGCCATCATATAATTTTCTATTCTTGAAATCATGCATTTGTTGTTTACTAATTGTACTTCCACATAACTCCTTATCCTCACCAAGTGGATAATATTCTTCTTTACAAAACTGATTAAAATCATGTAGGTCTTTTAAGTTTATTGAAAAAAAACAATTATACCCTAAATCGGGCATATCATACCCACACTTATCTATTCGCATATTAACTATATGTCCTTCTTTATAAAATTCAATTGTAAGCAGATAGGTAAATTTAATGAGGAAAGGTGTATGGTCTGTATAACCAGGTGTTGTGGTTGTAAATTTTACTTGTTTAACAAAACGTGCTGTTTTATTTAAAGATATATATTGTGATAAATCACTGAATCTCACCAAGTCATTCGCATCTGTGGGGCTTGGATAATTGATTAATATATAATTATTTTTCATATTAATATTTTTTGTTATATTATATTTTTGTCGTTCAGCCTGTGCCTTTGTATAATAATTTGATAAATCAATATCCTGAGGGGATTCTCCAAAGATAGAACCATCTTTTCCAACATGTCATTTATATTAGATTAAAAATGACATCATAATTTTTTTTATTATTATTGAGTTGAAATAATACATATAAACATAATTGACCACAACATTTAGAATTAATTTCTTGAACTTGAAATGTTTGATAAACACCATTCTGTAAGAATTGTATTACTTCAACAGGTGGTGGCATACCATAACTATCAAAATAATATGTATCCTGACTATTATGAATACAAACCCAATGAGAACCATTCTGTGTGTCTAAATTCATAATAATATTTTTTGTATTCTTGGACAACTTTGTTAATTCATCTCTCATACAAATAACCACATTATCAATTTTTTGTTTTTTTTACAATACTTAGCAAGTTCTACATTTGACATTGTATTCTTTCCAAATTGTTTAAACCATTTATCCATTTATTTATGAGAAAGATATAATCCATTACCCCTTTTAGTTCACCTGCCTGTGCGATAGAAGAAAGCATATCTCCCACTAACAATCTCGCTTTATCAGGTAGGCTTTCAAGCTTTTCAGCAAAATCTACAATAACACCACTTCCACTAATTTCTTTCTCCAACTCCTTGTTATGTCTTTCCAATTCTTTTTGAGCTTTTAGTTGTGCCTTCCTTTCGTTAGTAGTTTTTACTGCTGCTGAAATACCACCCGTCAATGCTCCCGCCGCACTTAATCCAGCAAATAAAGGAATTAGAAATGGGAGAAATCCTCCTCTCGTCTCTATTATTGAATATTAATTTTCTTTAACATAGGTTTTGATATTTTAAATTTAAGTGAGCCAGTATCATTTAGTGATTTCACCTGCTCTCTTGTGAGCAAAACATCAATTCTTGCTGCTCCTTTTCTGTGAATTGTATTAACATTAATAATACAACTACAAGGCTTTTGATTTTGAATACAACACAATAGTTTATAAAGATTGATTTTATTAACATATACATCAGTTGATACTTTAACACTCATTTATTTATTAGAAAAATCTATGTGATATTAATCATAACCCCATTATCTGTATTAATCTGCAATTCTGTTTCTTCCAAAAGCAAACAATATGTATCAACTTCTTCACTCTCCCCCCTTTCAATGTATAGAGAAGTATCCACTCTATTAGACTTTATAGTTTACTTTTGAGAACTCAAGTTAATTGCGTAGATTGTATAAAGTTTTTGAAATGCAGTCATATCCAAAATGGGCTCTTGATTACCGTTGCTTTCACACACCTTTTCGGAAGACTTGTAGGCTTCCGCATAATCATGTTTTCCCAATCAATTTCCAATCTATCTCACGGGTAGAATGTACCATCCAGAGAAACCCAAAGTTGTTTCACCTTAGCATTATCACTTAGCACATTATTCTTATCAGTACCTTCATCTCCATCTGGTTTCTTAAAAATGAGCCATAGGTATCGTGGCTTTCCTTGAAGAACACCTAAATTCCAAGTGTAGGTAGTGTGTTCCAGTTTAACGTGTTGACATCTTCTTTTAAGGTGTGATACATTTAGCGGTTTCTTTGAGTTAAGTCTTCTATTCAATATCTCTTCCGTTTTTAGATTAGGAGTATATTCACTAATATACCAACAGAAATCATTAATAACAAATTTATTATTGTCTCCAAAAGCATTTTCAGCCCCAAAAAGCAATCTATTTACATTATCATTCCTTTGTATTTGAAATCGAATTTTAAGACCATACAAAACTTTATCATAATCACAAAATCCAAATATACCTTTAAGAGGTACTGCTACAGTAAAACTATTCTCTGCTTTTGTTTCATCATTATACATTGCCTTCCTTTGACTATAACCAGGGTCTGCATTTGTTCCAGTTGTCATATCAGGAATAGAACCTTCAACAGCTCCCTTACCCACTCTATCACTAAACGAATATAGTGTAAATTTCATCATTTCACATGTAGCAGAGACATAATTAATCAGCCGCTTCAACTTCTTGTGTTCCAATATACAGGCGAACACTATCAAACATTTTCCAGAAGAAATCATTTACGAATGTAGCATCAGTATTATTCGCAGCCTTAGGGAATTTAAATTTACACAACAAGAAACTATCAGCGAGATTCAAGTAAGTTTGTTGATTATTTATTTCAAAACTTTTTGTTCCGTTTGAATTCCAGTCTGGTCCTGTTTTAGCATTTACCTTAAAATAGTCTTCCTTTTTAGTGGAGTTTGAAATGATAAATCGTATCATCCAAATCATAGATAATATCAATCGCTTCCATACTTGTATTTATTTAGTAAAAAAAGATGCTAAAACTTTTGAAACCCTGACCCAAGTATTTGAATGATTTTTTGTCGTTCTTGTGAATATAGTTGAGTTTTGCCTTTTTTAATTTCTTTGATTGCTTGTAATTTATGAGACTCCTTTTGAGCATCTTTTAAACTCTTTATAGCACCGCAACTGAGCCCACAGCAGAAGTGGTTGAACCAATTAGGTCTTTATGTTTAAGAATGGTTGAACCAATACCCATTAGAGTATCAATTATCCCATCTCCTTTATTTCTAAATTGATGTCCTACACCCCGTTGTCTCTTCGGTTTATAGTATCCTCTACCAAGAAACATACCTTCACCCTTATAGTATGGTGAAAGGAACATGCCTGAGCCAGTAATTATTTTATATTTTCCCAACTCGTGTTTCCTCACAATAACCATTATTTATTTATTGGAAAACTTCACGTAGGTGAATTCTGATGGATATAATTTCTTCATTCAAGGAAATCATATGATTATCTTGATTGGTTATCCTAAAATTTACTTTGTATATGGTTTTTCCTGACATAGGTAAATAGACAAGATTTTTTGGTTCCATATTGAATTTATAACCAATCGGGGTTGAGTATACGCTGAATGAAAATATTGTATTTGTTCTTATTCCATCGTTATAAGCACCATCAATCAAATCACAATGAATTAATACCGAATTTATACCAGAGGATATTTGAATAACATTATCACTGTAAAACGTCCCGTTAGTTTCAATCTTTTTTGAAGAGAAACCCAATAGCTCTCTGAATGAATTTTCAATTGTGAAATCAACTTTATAATTATTTTTAAGTTTAATAGTTGATTTTGAAGTATGTTTTTGAATATCTATAACAATATTTTTTGGTTCATCACCTTGTTCTTTCATAAGGCGAGAAATTTCAGAAGATATTTGAGAAATCTCGTATGCTCCGGATGAAACTGTTATAGTTTTGTATCCGCTTCCTGAATCATACCTAAACTTGTTGTTTTTCTCTGTGATATTAAACAAGGTATTATAAGTTTCCATTGACAATAAAGAAGCCTCATATTCTTTTGTGGGGTCAAGTTGTAGTGGGTAGGGGAATGAAGCTGTGTAATCACTTGTCGTGAAATTAAAACGAAGAATTGTGCTTCTCATCTTATTTAATATGTAATAAAATATCTTTGTATTGACATTTATTAATTATTTTCATATTCATCAACTGATCTAAAATGGCTGAGGCTTCATTAAAACAATTGTTGTTCCCAGCCTTCTTACTACCGAACAGAAATAATAGCCTATTAACTAATTGTGATGGGTCATTTGGAAGAAAGCCGAACCCGAACCCGAGGCTAAACCAAGCTTGCTTAAAGCATCAATAATATGTTTTTCCTTCTCATTCTTCTTACTTTTACCAGCAACAGAAACTCCATAATCAAGTAAGTTTAGTAAATCAATATATATTCTATCATCCTCATATTTCATGTTCAAAGGCGCATCATAATATGATGGTTCTGGTCGGTGCAGACCGTCTTTTGTGAGAAGAAACATTAATCTAGAGGTTAATTTAATAGGTGGTTGAGCAGAACTCAAGAACACCAATTTATCATTAAATATCAATATCTTTTCTTTAACAAGATAGAACTGTGCTGGTTCTTCTGTTGGAATGAGACCTGCTCTGGTTTTTGAATCCGTCGAATATTCATTGTTTTGAAGAGCTTCCACAATATAATTGGGAGGTTGATTTACCTCTTCAAGTTGCCGAAATAATCCTTCATCATCATATTCTAATTCTCCTATATCTCCAAGTTCTTGTTCTGTCATTTGACTAAAATCTTTGAACATTTGAAGTTTTTTTGGAGTATATTCCATCGCAGGGACTGTAGACGAAATCATTTTTTGTTGGGAAGTTTTTAAAAGCGGTTTAAAAATTTTCTCTTGTTTTCTTTCAAACGCTTCTTCACCCGTTAATTTCTGTCTGCGTTTCTTCCTTATGCCTTCCTGTTGCTTTACAACTTTTGAAACTAACTCCTGATGTTCCTTAAATCTTCTTGCTCTTTCTTGTGCATTCATTTTCTGTATTTATTTGTTGAAAAATATCATTTAGTATCTCATCTTGTTTCACAACAATATATTTATATTTTCCAATCGTGTGTTTCGTGTGAGCCTCAAATTCTTTTTTACTACATAACGTAGAACAATTGTCTATGCAAAAATTATTTACATCTGTTGAATTTAACTTGAATGAAATAAAAGTATTGGCATTGTTTCTTATTGAGCGACGAGGGAGTTGAAAGTATGATTGGCTGAGATAAATACAATTATGGATAGTAGCTATCCATAACCGTTTGGTTTCTCTCATTAACACAATCATCAAAGATAACGAGGTTCTTTTTTGATTTATCTAAATCTTCGGGTGAAGGTATATCATCCGTATTATCACTGAGAATACAAGTTATGGGTTTTGGTTTCGGTTTTGATTTCTGGGTATCACAAAATAGTTGTATTATATCTTCAATGTTATAATCATTTCGTTTTTTTTGAAGTTTAAATAAACCGATTATATCTTCTTTTTGAAGGCCTGCATTAAAACCTTGTGATAGTAGTTGATACTCGGGTTGAAAACTTGACTTTGTGAAAATTATTAAATTATCATAATCTAAAAAGTGGGGGGTAAGGAGCATCTTTAAAAGCAAACAGGTTTTTCCACATCCTCTTGAACCAACTATTAGACATCTTAATGAATTTGGGAGATTTTTATGGTTGTTAAATTTTATTTTGTTTTCCGAAATGGGTAAAAAATCATTCATTTATATATTTGGAAAACAAGTTATCTAACTTTTTTTGAGCTTTTTTAGAAACTATATTTTATCCTGAGTTCAGGTTTAATTTCAAGATAATCCGTTATTTTATTTATATAGTATCTTGTATTAACATTTCCATTAAAATTATTTTGAATAATAAATATCATTAAACCCCTATACATTTCCTCAATACAAATAGCCTCTTCCCTTGTAAGAAATGGTGTATTATCATCATAATACTTAACATTCATCTCTCTTATTAATCTTGTAAAGTAATTCATTTTTGGTTCTAATTTAAAAGAGTTATATATATATATTTTTTTTTTTTTATCATCATTAATTAAAAGATAATCACAGAATAAACATTGTTTATGGGCTTTTGACTCTGTATTTAATCCCACTCTATCACAAGCCGGACAATTCTCTAATTTATCATATGGAGAATCAGGAAATTCAAGTATATCGTCTGGGTTTATCATATTTATATAGTAAAAGATTACTTAAACTAAAAATCATCTTCACTATAATTGGTGCTTTCACAATCATCATCATCTATAAAACTACTTTCATAGCTATCGTTAGAACACAAACTCTCAGTATCATAACTGTCTTGCGAAGACAAAGTCTCACGACCACTATCATCACTTTTAAAATCAACGAAATCTTCACTTGAATAATATGACTCATATTTAATTAGAAGAAAAAACATTACCGTCTATATCCATATACTTTTTTTCATTAACAGATTCAACTACAACATTTTTTATATTAAAGGTAATTTTAAAATGGTTCCTAAATACTATTGAGGGAAATGACATTTCTCCTGATATATTGACATCTTTCATTTTATCAAGATTGACATCTTTGGGGGTTATTAAAGAATATAGAAATTTCACAGTGTTTAGAGCTAATAGTTTTATCTTCTTTTTCAGTAGCTTCAGTAAAAAGAGTTTTCTTTTTTGATACTTTTACATGTTTCATTACCTCCTCTAGTTTATTATAAATCTCCATAAAAAATAAATCATTATAAGTTAATAAGTTAAATGCAGGGAGAAAAGGGTGTAATTTTTCCAGCCTGGCATGCCGAGCATTTCAAGCCATGGGCAAGGTTTAGGGAAAGTGGGCGGGGCTTAGGAGGGAGAAAAGGGGGCGCAATCTTTTGAGAGAAAAGGGGGTGTAATTTTATGAGAGAGGGGGTGTGAGTTAATAAGTTTCCTTAATTTTCCCCATTGACTTCAATGTTAAATTTAATGTGCCTCAGAACCCCCCCTTTCCCCCTACTGGTAGGGCTTAGTCCGACTGGCTTGTTCTTGGCTTTTCTCGGCGGTTATTGGAATATATTTTCGACCACTTGGGTGGGACATTCAAGTTCGTCGATCTGTTGTTGCAATACACAAATTTGCCTGTCTTTGTTCGCCAGTTCTTTCTGGGCAGCAGCAAGCTGGCTCTGGACCATTTTCATAGGGGTGGGCATCTTGTAATTGGTTTGTCGTGGCGACAAAACCGTCATGCTGTCTGCACAACCTTGACAGCAGTGGAGACCTTGACAGCTCTTTATGTGAAACCTCGAAGCACGATTTACGCTCGGCATCTTCTAGCGACGTGCAGGCAGGCATCTACGGAATCACTAGAGCAATATGCGCAGGTCTTGCGGCTACTTGGCAAGGACTGTGCAGTGCCGGATCGCCTGGCCGTAGAGGATGATCTAGTACGCGATGCTTTCATAACCGGGCTCCAGTCTCCCGCGATCCATCAGCACCTCTTCGAGAACGAAACGCTGACCTTCAAAACGGTTTTCGACCAAGCCCGGGTCCTCCAATAGGCTCAATTCAGATCTGAAACGTACGGCTGGCCATTCATAACTGCTGGCACTATGGCCTATGCTGATGATCGCGGAGAGTCAGAATCTGCTGCTGAGCGAGCACCCGTGCAGGTTATCGTGAGCCCTGATTCCCGCAGAGAGGGCTCGGACGATGAGGAGAGCGAGCCGAGCACCACAGCCGTGGCAAGCCTTGCTGGGGTGATTGGCAAATGTTTATTTTGTGGAAATCGCCGCCACCCCCACTCGCTCTGCCCGGCTTGGGAAACGATGTGCCATAACTGCGGTAAGAAAGGCCATTTCGCCAAAGTCTGTCGGTCGACCAAAGCCCGACGGACGATGCTCGCAGGAGCATGCATATCTTTGGGCTCACGGAGAGCCCTGAGCGGATTAGCGCGGGCTGTGATTCTGGTTGAATCAGTGATTCTGGTTGATCACGCACTGGCGCATATAATTGGTTGACTATAGCTTTGATATTGTGTACCGACCGGGAAAGGATAGCCATGCAGCCGACGCCTTGTCTCAGCCCATCTGCTCCGAAATGACGGTCGACCATCTGTGTACCATACATAATTCGCTTTGTCACCCAGGCATCGCCTGTATGGCTCATTTCGTTCGAAGCAGGAACTCATCACCGCTTTACACAAAAAGGTGCAAAAACAGATCCTAGCAACTACAGACCAATCAGCCTTCTCCCAATTATCAGCAAAGTCATGGAATCCAACATTGCTTCGGATATGAAATCTTTCCTCTTCTCCAATGGCTTGATCTCTGATCATCAATTTGGTTTCAGACCAGGTCACTCTACTCTGCACATGCTGCTTCTGCTGTCTCAACAATGGATCGAGGTCCTCAATGCCAAACAGGAAATTAGAGCTGTCTCCCTCGACATATCACGTGCCTTCGATACGGTCTGGCACCCCGCTCTGCTCACCAAACTCTCCTCCTTTGGCATCCATGGAAATCTCCACGCTTGGCTGGCGGACTTCCTCTCTAGTCGTAGTCAACGTGTGGCCCTGGATGGGTTTCTCTCATCTCCTCTTCCTGTTCAGCCTGGAGTTCCCCAAGGCAGTGTTCTGGCCCCTGTGCTTTTTCTGGTCTTCATCAATGATCTCTCCGACTCTCTTGAAAATCCTCTCTATCTCTTTGCTGATGACTCCACTCTCTGCCGTTCCATTCCTCATCCCTCAAATCGGCAGTCTGCAGCCTCCTCACTCTCTGCAGACCTGGACAAAATCACTGACTGGGCAAACAAGTGGAACATGTCTTTCAATCCTGACAAATCTCACACTCTTACGATGTCTCTCCGAAAAGACCGACTGGACAACCCTCCCATCCACTTTCTGAATAATCCTCTCCAAGAAGTTCTGTCACTCAAGCTTTTGGGTCTCACTATCTGCCATGATCTTTCCTGGGAAAACCACATTTCAAATCTGGCCTCCAAAGCCACTGGGCATCCTCCGTCGTGCGAAGTCCTTCCTTGGCACACCTGAGCTCCTCACCACATACAAGGCTTTCATCTGCAGCTCAATGGAATACTGCTCTCCCCTCTGGGCTGGTGCTCCTGCCTCACACCTAGCTCGTCTTCATGCTGTTGAAACCAAAGCGTTCAGAATCATTGGAATCTCCCGTGATGAAGCTACCTCCGAGGGCCTTTCACTTACTCACCGCAGGCAGGTTGGTGGTCTTTCTGTCTTCTACCGACTCCTCTCCGGCCTTGCTCCTCCAGCTCTCTCTGGGCTCTGTCCCCCAAATATTCCTAAAGGTCGCACAAGATCTGCCTGCAACCCTCTTATGGTTAAACTGCCAAAATCAAGACTCTCTGCTCACCTTCACTCTTTCATTCCTCTTTTCTCCCGCCTCTGGAACAAACTCCCCCACTCCCTTCAATCCCACTCCTCCCTCCAGGTCTTTAAAACAGCTGTTCACCACCATCTCTTATCTTCCCCTATCCAAAACCTTGATCTTTTCTACCCCCTCTAATTTCAGCCCAAATCCTCTTTTTTGAAATACCAACTTATTTCCTGGAAGTCCTTGGTGTCCTTGTGTTTATACTTCTCCCACCCCCCCCCCTTCCCACGCCGCCTCCCCCCAAGCCCTCTCCCTCCCACACATTCCCGATGTCCCTCACAAATGTTGTGTTTATGTGCTTCCCCTTCTCTCCCCATCTTGTCTACCGCTCCCCTTTTTATATACTTTGGTTCTGTGTCTGTTTGATTTGTTTGTGTGATAAATGTTAGCTGTTTCACGAGCCTCGATTATGTATACAAAAAAATACAAAAAAAAAAACTTACCTTTCTCCGTCGACGAAATACGTCATTTATGCAAGTCGTGCCCGGATTGCGCGGAACTCAAGCCAAGTTTTTACAAACCTCCTATGGGTACATTAATACACACTGGGTGCCCGTGGGAGTGGCTGAACATTGTCTTCCAAGGGCCCTTTCCCGGCGGTGGTGTGCACTGCTATCTTCTCACGATAGTTGACGAGTATTCACGATTTCCGTTCGCATTTCCGTGTTCGGACATGTCGTCCTCTACTGTAATTAGATGTCTCCGGAAGTTGTTCCTAATGTTCAGCTATTCTGCATTCATACACAGTGACAGGGGTACGGTGTTCTTATCTCGGGAAAAAAGCAATTTCTCCTCGAGTGGGGTATTGCTTCTAGCCACACCACTGCGTACAACCCCCTGGGAATGGCTTGATTGAATGTTACAATGGGATTATATGGCGGGCGGTTACTATTGCTCTGCGAACACGTGGGATTTCTTCGAACAAGTGGGAGCGTGTTTTGCCGGAAGCGTTACACGACATTCGGTCCCTGTTATGTACCGCGACTAATGCCACTCCTCACGGGAGGATGTTCAAGTATCAGCATTGTAGTTCTAGCCGGCAGCCTCTACCCTCATGGTTGGCGGAGCCGGGCCCGGCTTTTCTGAAGCGGGCGGTCAGACAGAGCAAATACGAACCGCTCGTTGACCACGTGGAAATATTGGAAGCTAATCCGGAATACACGCATTTTCGTTTGGCCGACGGTCAAGAAACCACCGTGTCGGTTCAGCATCTCGCACCTTGTGGGGAGGTTGACCTTCCGTCCGGCATGAGTGTACCGGCCAAGGTCGACCCGGGTTTCCCCGCCCGGTCAGATTCACACCTGGACAATGCGGCGACTAGCGATGCCGCTTCCGACCCCATGGGTTTGCCTCCTCTGTCACCTGCGCCAGGAAGCCTTCTGAGCCCTCAGAGTAAAACGCCCAATGAGGGGGGCTTGCCACTACTGAGCGTTTGTGGCCTGAGCACTGACAGGGTTTATCACACTCGTTCTGGCAGGCTATGTCAGCAACCTACATGTTGGCTGGTAGATTTTACGCACTGATAGCTGACTCTTGCACCTGCTGGCCGTGATCTTAACGGAGGGAGATTGTGATAAAAATGAAGAAGAAGAGGTTTCGGAGGCGTGAGACTCCTCGCTGGCCTATTTATGTGTGAGCACTTTGTGTACGCGGATAGGCGGTTTCTGCAAGCTGAATGGGTTGTACAGAGATGCGCGCTGGTTCAGCTTGGTAAGACAAGACTGTGATTGATGGCTGATGTGTTGGAAAGCTTTACCCCATTTTATACATGCTTTCATATGCTTTGTGGGACTAATGAGATTTTCGTCTATGTGTGTACGATGTGAAGATTGATTTTAATAAAGCCTCTTGTCTTGGAGCGACGTCTTGAATCATTTTCATGACAGTAGGAGTGGATTTTTTTCTTGCCGGATCATTTGCAGGTTATGGCTGCTGCTCTGCTGCTGGTAACTCTTTGTGTAGCATATCCAGCGAAGCTACGATGTAGGTTGTGGCCACGTTGGCACCTATGGGGCACCACCTATTGTGCAGGTATTGTCGTCCCGACTGCTGGTACCTCGTACAACCTTGTAGGTTGTTGGCTGTGGTTGCAATCCCCTATGTGTGTCTGTGCTTGTATCTCTGTGCTGGCACCTCATAGGTTCCTATGTATGTAAGTGTCCTCAGCATTTGGAGGATTTTGTCTGTTAACTCCAGCCATTTAGAGGGGGAGGAAGTGTGCTGTTTGGCGGATGCATGTGTATTACTGTATGAAGATGCCGGAGAGCCGCCTGCTGGGCAGCGAATGTTAGGAACCATTATAAATAAAGTATGTTGCATGCTTATGCCTTGGGTCTAGCCTCTCGTTACTCGTATTGTCGGTGAACACCACAGATTTGGCTACCTTAGACCATTTAGAAAAAAAACAAGTTTCTATGCACCTTCAAAAATGTCGGCTAAATCCACCAGAGCGCAAAATCCATGGCCGCCGATGGCCATAATTGAAATAAGATTAATCTTATCTTTTGAACCAAATCAAGCATGGATGAGGGGTCGTTTTCCACTGATGTTATGATGAGAAATCCAATAGCATGGTCATTTTATACCTTGGAGGTCATCTTCATCTCTAAATCCAAGATGGCTACTGAAAAACCATAAATGCAATATCTTTGGAACCAGATGAGCTATATGCATGAATGAGATATCATTTTCCACCAATTTCATCGTGGTGAAACTGATGGGATGGTTATTTTACACTTTGGAGGTCATCTTGACTTATGAATCCAAGATGGCGGCCATCTTGACAAATGGTTTTGTTTGCTGCATCTCAGGTCCCAGCTGCTTAAGAGTATTAGACAGTGAAAACGCAAGTCATCAAGCATCTGACTTGGTTATAAACTGTCACTGTCGTTTTGAGTCAGAATTAGTCGTCAACTCTGCAGAACGTTTTCATCATGATTTTTTCGGAGATCTGAGAATGGATGTTTTAATGTTTTGAATTCCCAATTGACTAATTTTGGTCGTCCGCTGTGCTTGCTGTCGAGTACTTACAGTCTGAAATTCCTTTTTTCCAAAGATGAAGATTTGATTTTGATTGATGGTGCTGGCTTTCTTAAACACTCCTTGAAGTCTGGTTGTCTTGTTTGTGTTTCTCCTCTTGTGGTACCACACCACTGCTATCAGCCTCTCTTCCACTGTAAATGGACTGGTGTCTGCCATCTTGGTTTGCTGTATTATTTGAAAAAAACAGAAAACTACAAATACATAGCATAAACAAATCTTGTATAAACAGCTAAAACCGTGTCCTGGGACTCATGACTCACCCTTTACAGTATATTGTCCACCCCTTGCGTTCTCCCCTACCCCTCAATTTTTATCTGCATCCCTTGTTTGTTCATTTCCGTCTATTTTATCACTCTGCCCTGTTACGCCCCTCTTTCTGCTGTTACTTTTGCTCTGTTACATCCTGATTCATTCAGGTGTTCTAGCTCTTCCATGAGCCATGACTGTTTACAAACGAGTGATGTATCAAAACTTGTTAATTGTAGTTCGTTGAGCTCACGGGTTAACAAGTGAGCGGAAATAACTTTGTCATGAACCAAGCTTCATAGTGATTTACCAAGGAAATAGGATAAATTGGTATTCCTTGTTTTCCATAATATCACAAGTCCATGCACTGTGCACACTTCGCACAACATCAGAGGAATGATCAGAATCTCCGAATCTTGACAAGAGGATGATGACGTGGATGGAAACAAAATGTGATCTTTCTTTTTAACGATACGTGTATTTGCAATCGTCAACATTAAAGATTCATCTCAATGTTTACATTGTTTGGGTTCCAGATTCCAAACTAATTTAAAGGATCATTAGCAGCACCTCATTTGCTACTCTGGGTGATCTCTGTAATGTGTTGAACATAATTAAGTAATAAATATAAACGCTTATCATTAAAACTCTTGGCTAATTAGGGTTAGAAAAAGAGATACCTGTGTAATTAACGAGTTGTAACCTTTCATATTCCAATGGGAATCTCAAACAAAGTCCCCACGGATGTTTTCTCGCTATTAAATGGAAGATTTTGGAGCATGGACATTTGTCACGAAAGGAAACGGATTTTTATGTCTGTGTCTTGTTCCACACGACGTTCGTGTAAGAAACTATTTCTTAAATCACAAATTGATTATTTTAAAATTGGAATGTCTAAACTATTACATCATACTTGTATAGTTGTTATTCATCGATAATATAATAATAGTCTTTATTAATCGATAATATCGATTAATTTGTATAGATAGATTCATGTAAGTACTTTAAACAAAGTATGGAATAACATATATAGATATATATACATATATAATATATATATTTAAATTATTTTATTTTTTGGGAAAATTATTATGGTGTACTTAGGATATAACTTTTGAATATCCTAGAAAATATCCTATAAAGAGATTTATATGGCGTAAAGTGTAAGCACTTTAAACAAAGTATGGAATAATATATATATATATTTCAATTATTTTATTTTTTTGGAAAATTATTATGGCATATTTAGGATATAACTTTTAAATATCCTAGAAAATATCCTATAATGAGATTTATATTTTACTTTGTTTATTTGTTCATTATCACATTGTAGTGCAAAAGTACACAATTCATCTTGCTGGAAGATACCGATGGCCTTTTCCCAAAAGGTTTTACAGGAACAAATCTCTGTCGTATTTCGCATCCAAATTTAATTGCAAACAAAGAATTATAACTCACCTTGTGTGCTCTGAAGATTACCTGTGTGCGTGTCACCATGTTAGGGTTCTTATTCCATTTACTATGTAACTTGGTTTTCTAATTGTGGATACAGATATTAACTTTGCGGACAAAAATGAACTGAAATAAAAAAAAATTTAAACTTTGAACGTAAATGATCATTTTTTAATGTTTTTTAATTTTTTTTACGTTTAAATGGTTTTTTTTATTTCCCCCCAAAACAAAGCATCTCAGATTTTTATTTATTTATCTTAAACTTACAATAGTATCCTGTTTTCTCAATATGTTTTTCGTACAAAGTATGCATCAAGTGTAGATTTATATCTGATGAGAAGAAATAATTTTTATTTTTTAATGCAGAATTAAATAATTAATATATAAAGTAAGTTTAATAAAAAGAAAAAAAAAGTATAAACTGCAAATTAACTTAAACACTCTTGATTTTTAGTTAATGTAAAGTGTCGATCTTTTTTTATTTTAAACGGTTTCACGTATTGTCTTTGGTGCGACAATATATTTGAAAAATTCCCCAAAAAAATACAAATAAATTCCAAATGCTCATAGAGTAAGAGTGAGTTGAAGATGCTAATAGAGGTGAGTCCGTGTCCTCATGAAGAAGAAGAAGAAAAATAATATAAAGATGATTGTTTCAATTGTTGTGAAAGAATTACGAAATCACACAAACAAATATATTAAAGAAAATGTTGGAAGCGTTAAAATTTTTTATTGATTAGGTTCATTTATTTTATGCCGAAGGCAACGAATAATAGTTCACACTTTCCTTCAGGTATGTTAACCTTAACCCCTAATCATGACAATTACTATTTGATTTATTTTTGGACATTGTCTAAAGTTCATGGAAGAGCTTGTCCATGTAATATTGGTTGGATAATGGACAAATCGACGAAGTTTTTGGGATTCTAACTTGGGATCCCAGCATGGTCAGGTTACAGGTATGTGCTCAGGTAAGAATGCTAATTACATATCAGACTAAAAGGATGAAATGATGAACTTGCTCTTCACAGCAGCAGTTGATGAAAAGAATTCAAATCACCGCTGGAGTTCTCAGGAATTTCTTCATCCGGAGCCGAAACGATGAACAGAACAATTCCCAGGGCGATCATCATGGACATGTCCTTCATTGCCGGAGACAGCGGTCTGCAGATGGTCCTGTGGTTTTTCACGGGAATCCTGTGTTTTTCCATACTCCTCAATGTCGGGATCGTCGCGGCCTGTTTCTCACGCAGGTTCGACAAGCCGATGCTCGTTTACATCGCGTTGTGCTCCCTTTCCGACGTCTCCTGGGGAATAACGGGAATGTCATTTTACATAAGCTCGGCCTTGTTACGGAGACGACAAATTACCTTCGTCTCCTGTTTGTTCGAAATGTTCTGCTTGTACTTCACGTTGCTCCAGCAGTTCCTGACCATTTTTATCATGTACATCGATCGACATTGGGCTATCTTCTGGCCTTACACCTACCTGGCCATGGTCGCCAACAAAGGTGGTGCCCTGAAGCTCGCGGCTCTTGTTTGGGTATTCGGTTTGCTCTTGAGCCTCGTTTATCCGGTAGTTACATCCCACATGGTGTTTTGTAACCATGTGCTGTTACTGTCGGATGTTACCTGTGTATTCGGACCGGTTGAGAAGGCGTCTTGCGGACAGTCCAATTTATTTGTGATACTCACTGCAATTATCATGTATTCGGTGTTCGCTTTAACAGGTGTGACGGCGACATACTCCACCTGGTGTATCATCCGAAAATGCCGCGATTCATCAACCGAGGCCAATGTCAAAGCCTTGCACACCTGTCTCACACAGCTATTCGTCACCTTGGCTAATTTTACCTCTGTGGTTATAATGAGTGTACTGAAAAGGTTTCTTAAACATCCCAGAGCAAGTTTCTTTTTAGACCTTATCGGACTCGTTTCACCGGCAACAATCGATCCATTGATATTCGGTTTGAGGACTCAAGAAATTCGTTTAATTTTCCTTCGTCTTTATCATAATGTTAGAGTCAAGTTGAACGCACCACAGAAGTTATGCGTCGGCCGTGTTTGATGGTGTTTTGTGGTCATTTCGTCCTGCGTGTACATTCGTTTAGGTGTACAATGATGGATGGAATAAAGACCATGCTCATTGAGGTTTGCTAACCGCCGTGGGAACCAAGAAGAAGCTCACGTTTTGTGGTTAACTCTTCGTCGGAACAAAAAGACGACCGAGTTTTAGCTCCTGAAATGTCAGCGGCTCCTTCGCTTCCCATCAACATCCTCATTATTACCTGCGCCACCAAAGGTGGATGGAGGTTGTTTTCACCCTTGTCTGTTTGTGAACAAAATATCTCAAAAAGTTGTGGACGGATTCGGACGAAATTTGGCAGAGAGGTAGTGCATGTGACAAGGACGAAATGATCAGATTTTGGTGAAGATCCGGATTCGGATCCGGCTAGTAGAATTTTTTAACTGATTCTTCACTATTGGGAGAAAGGGCCAAATACGATGCATATATGGATATCTCAACAAATTGTGGACGGATTTGGACGAAACTTGTTGGACAGGTTGGGTGTGCGACAAGAACAATTCGATTCGATTTTGGTGAAGATCTGAATATGGATTCGGATATGGAAATTATTTAATTGTTTAACTGATTCTTCACCATTGGGAGATAGAGCCAAATACGATGCATATCAGGATATCTCAACAAATTGTGGACGGATTTGGACGAAACTTGTTGGACAGGTCGGGTGTGCGACAAGAACAATTCGATTCGATTTTGGTGAAGATCTGAATATGGATTCGGATATGGAAATTATTTAATTGTTTAACTGATTCTTCACCATTGGGAGATAGGGCCAAATACGATGCATATCAGGATATCTCAACAAATTGTGGACGGATTTGGACGAAACTTGTTGGACAGGTTGGGTGTCCGGCAAGGACAATTCGATTCCATTTTGGTGAAGATCTGAATAAAGATTCGGATATGGAAATTATTTAATTTTTTAAGTGATTCTTCACCATTGGGAGATAGGATACCTCAAAAAGTTGTGGATGGATTTGGACGAAACTTGGTGGACAGGTTGTGTGTGTGACAAGGAAAAATCGATTCAATTTTGGTGAAGTTCCGGATCCGGATCCGGCTAGTATAAGTTTTAAAGTGATTCTTCACCATTGAGTGACATGGCCAACCAGGTGGAGGTATGCTCTACTGAGTGTCGTTCTTGTTCCATCCATGTTCTACCTGTCTGCCAACGAAGATCCACAGCAGCCTTCTCCGCTAAGACGATAGTTCTTCATTCTTCTGAAGCGTAGAATGGTTTGACACTGCTGAACATTAAAATACCATGGACAGGCTTGTGATTGCAACAATCAAAGGTATTTAGAAGTTATAAAAATGGATGTATTAATTACAAGTCATGTATTTAGAGGTTGTAGTGAAAAGCAAAATACGATAATACAATGAAAAAATTACATGGTAAATGAGCCAAATGACATGGTAAATGAGCCAAATGACATGGTAAATGAGCCAAATGACATGGTAAATGAGCCAAATGACATGGCAAATGAGCCAAATGAAATGGTAAATGAGCCAAATGACATGGTAAATGAGCCAAATGACATGGCAAATGAGCCAAATGACATGGTAAATGAGCCAAATGACATGGTAAATGAGCCAAATGACATGGTAAATGAAGGAAATGATCACATTTGTGGTTTGTAAGGTATGCCAGGGTCATTTGCTGGTAGACATTAAAGATCCCACGGTGTCTTCGACGAATTAGGGAATTGAGCTGAGTTACCCTGAACAAATAGCCAATTCCTGCCTTGACTACCACCGAGAAGGTAATGGCAAACAATGTAATGTATTCCTTAAAACGAGACTGTTCCGACATCAAGAACCCGTCCCTCGGGCAGAGACATCGGATGACTTAAGATTGTTTGATAAGAGTGGATGTTCTTGGTCGTGTTACAAAGGCAACACCGAGTAAAACGACATTCTAAGAGAGTTATTTGAGGATAGTAAAGGTAAATAGTAAATGTATAATGATTGAATTTTCACATTTATATAATGAGTATTGATGCGAAGGCTACTGTTAAAAAAGGAAACCATTACAGGTTGTTTAATTACATTGGGTGATTGGAAATCTGTCAAATAATCCATGAAAGTTTTCCTAGGAATTGAATGAGTAACTTGGATATTTATACATTTCCATCGAGAAAAATCATGAATACTTTTATGTAGACGCTGAAACATTTGTACGTGTAAAGTGAGTTGTAAACGTAAAAATTATACATCGAAACGAAAGTTATAAACACAGCAAATAAAAATACTGTACTACTATATTAAATAAGGCTATCATGTATGTGTGTGTATTTATATATGTATGTCGGTATATATGTGTATACAGTCACGTGAAAAAGTAAGTACATCCCATGTAAAGTTTTGACTTTTTCAACATATTTCAACATACAGCTATTTGATCTTCATTTCAACAATATTGAAAGATAAAGGTGATATAATACAACAAATATCATGAAACATTTACATTTTGTAGTCCATTGTATAATTTAAATAAACATAAATGCAAATTTAGCATGTGGAAAAAGTAAGTGCACCCCGACATTTATCACGACTTCAAATACCTAAAATTAGAATCAGGTGCACCAGCTCAGGTGCAAATGATTAGAACATCGTCAGAGAGGATCTTGGAGGAACCTGTCTTATTTAAACCTCAGACATTTAGTTTGGTTTGCTCTTTGTTGTTGAAGTGTGCGGCGTCACCATGCCTAGATCAAAAGAGCTCTCTGAGGCCTTCAGAAAGAAGGTTATCGATGCCTACGAGTCTGGGAAGGGACTTAAAAAGATCTCCAAACAATTTGAAATCAATCATTCGACTGTCCGGAAGATCATCTACAAGTGGAGAAGATTCAAAACAACTGCCAACTTGTTCAGGCCAGGCCGCCCCAGCAAGTTCAGCCCGAGAGCAGACCGCAAGATGCTGAAAGAAGTCTCGAAGAACCCCAGAATGTCCACGGGACCTACAGGTAGCTCTTTCCACTGTTGATGTCAAAGTGCACGAATCTACCATTAGAAAGAGGCTGCACAAATTTGATCTGCATGGGAGGTGTGCCAGGAGGAAACCTTTGCTGTCCAGAAAGAACATCAGAGCAAGACTAAAGTTTGCCAATGAACACCTCGGCAAAGACCAGCACTTCTGGAACAATGTGCTCTGGACAGATGAGTCAAAGGTAGAGCTATTTGGCCACAGTACCAGAAGACGTGTTTGGCGAAAACCAAAGACAGCATTCGACCACAAGAACCTGATACCAACTGTAAAGCATGGTGGGGGAAATATTATGGTTTGGGGCAGCTTTGCTGCATCAGGGCCTGGGCAGCTCACCATCATAGAATCCACGATTAATTCTTCATTGTACCAGATGGTGCTTGAGGATAATGTGAGGCCTTCTGTCAGAAAGTTGAAGCTCAACTGAAGGTGGACCTTGCAACATGACAATGACCCTAAACATACCAGTGTGGCGGGCACATGGGGCAATAATTCCGCGCACCAGTGGGTGGCGCGAGCGCCCAGGTGGGGACCGATGGCACATGCCCCGCCCTTTGACCGAGCGGCCACGCCCGGGGACTAGGCGTGGCCTCGGCACATATATGCGGGCTCTAAGCTCGAGCCCGCCCAGTGCTGCAGTTCGAGCTTTCGAAATAAAGACTTTTGGTTTTAACAAACGCGTTGTGGCCTACCTCTTTGGCAAGCAAGTTGTGTGCGCAGCACCACACTTCACTGGTGACCCCGATTGGTTCAGCCGTTGCTGACCACCAAACGCACCATGGCCAACAACGCCGTCGCAGTAAAACTCCCAGAGTTTTGGGAAGCACAGGCCGACGTGTGGTTCGTGCAGGCCGAAGCGCAATTTCAGCTTCGAGGCATAACGGCGGACGAGACCCGTTACTACCACGTGGTCGCCGCCCTCGGGCCCGGCACTGCCGCCCGAGTCGTGTCCATCCTGTGGCACCCGCCGGCTGACCACAAGTACAGGGCGCTCAAACGTCTCCTCATCGCTACGTTCGGCCTCACGGAGATCGAACGGGCCGACCGCCTCCTGGACCTTCCCGAACTCGGCGACACACGACCATCCATGCGGATGGATTATATGCTGTCGCTGCTGGGTGACCAAGCCCCGGATTTCTTATTCCGGGCGCTTTTCCTACGCCAGCTACCTCTACAGGTACCCCTTGCGCTGGCCGGTTCCGAAATCAGGGAACCCCGCGCCCTGGCCGTAGAGGCCGACAAGTTCTTCGCGGCTTGCGACACGCGGTCGAGTTACGGTGCTGCCATCGTGGATCCCGGGGCAGAGGCTACAGCGTCCCTCGTGGCCGCTGCCGCGCCCCGCCCACCACCACCGCCGCCGAGAACACCGCGGCCGCCGCCGCCGCCCCCGCCGCCGCAAGCCTGGTGCTATTTCCACGCCAGGTTTGGCCACAAGGCTAAGAAGTGTTGCCCGCCATGCTCGTTTGACAAGTCGGGAAACGACCAGGCCGGCGCTCATTAGCGGCCCTGAGCGTCGGCCGTTCCGGCAGCCTCCTGTTCATCACGGACACCTTGTCGGGGCGCCGTTTCCTCTGCGATACAGGAGCGCAGGTAAGCGTCATCCCCGCCTCCACGTCCGACAAGCGGGCCGGGGCCCCGCGTTGCTTGCCGCCAACGGTACACCCATCCGCACATTCGGGAAGCGCTGCCTCTCACTGCGGTTCGGAGGGCAGCGCTTTCAATGGTCATTCGTGACCGCCAGCGTGCCAATGGCATTGCTTGGTGCGGACTTCCTATGTGCGAATGGGTTGTTGGTCGACGTGAAGCGCAGACGGCTCGTCCAGGCCGAAACCTTTAGCTCGCTTGCTTGTTCGCTGAGCGGCTCGTTGAGCGGCTCACTGAGCGGCTCACCGAGCGGCTTGCCAAGCGGCTTGCTGGAAGGTTCCGTCCCGGTGAGTTTAGTTTGCACGCTTCCGGCAGCGGACGACTTTACCCGCCTCCTCGCCAGTTTCCCGGCCCTCACGCGGCCCACCTTCTCAGCGGTGGCCGTTAAACACGGGGTGGAGCATCACATCCCCATGGTCGGGCCGCCGGTCTATGCCCGGGCACGCCGACTCGAGCCCACGAAGCTCGCCGTGGTGAAAGCGGAGTTCGCCACGCTGGAGCGGCTGGGGATCGTACGGCGCTCCAACAGCGCTTGGGCTTCTCCGCTGCACATCGTGCCGAAGCCCGACGGGGGGTGGCGGCCGTGCGGGGACTACCGCCGGCTCAACGATGCCACCACCCCCGACCGCTACCCGGTCCCACACATTCAGGACTTTTCCGCCCGGTTGGCCAACACGACCGTGTTTTCTAAGGTGTACCTCATCCGGGGCTACCATCAGGTCCCCGTCCAACCGGACGATGTCCCGAAGACAGCCGTCATCACCCCTTTCGGCTTCTTCGAATTCCTACGGATGCCCTTCGGGTTGAAGAATGCGGCTCAGGCGTTCCAGCGGCTTATGGATAGCGTCTTGCGTGACTTACCTTTCCTGTTTGTCTACCTGGACAACATCCTAGTCGCGAGCGCGCCCCGGGAGGACCACCTGCTCCACCTCCGCACGCTTTTCGAACGCCTGGGCCAGCATGGCCTAATCATCAACCCTGCCAAGTGCCGTTTCGGTGTCGCCACCATCGACTTCTTGGGGCACCGCATCACCGAGCACGGGGCCGTCCCTTTACCGGCCAAGGTGGAGGCGGTCAGGGATTTCCCGCGGCCCCGCACGATCAAGGGGCTCCAGGAGTTCCTGGGCATGGTAAACTTTTACCACCGCTTCGTGCCCCACGTCACCTGGCTCCTCCGCCCCTTGCATGA
This sequence comes from Myxine glutinosa, assembly GCF_964187855.1. Taxonomy (NCBI): domain Eukaryota; kingdom Metazoa; phylum Chordata; class Myxini; order Myxiniformes; family Myxinidae; genus Myxine; species Myxine glutinosa. The sequence goes on along the minus strand of NC_136262.1, from coordinate 8,768,119 downwards.
GGCCCTTCGGGGCAAGCCGGGCAAAGGTGACATCACATGGTCGGAGCCGATGGCCGCGGCGTTCGCGGGCGCAAAGCTGGCTCTGGTCGACGCCACCATGCTGGCGCACCCGGCGCACGATGCACCGATCGCCCTCACCACCGACGCGTCGGACTACGCGGTGGGGGCGGTGCACGAGCAATGGGTGCGTGGTGCTTGGCAACCGCTGGCGTTTTTTAGCTGGCAGCTTCGCCCGCACGAACGCCGGTACAGCACCTTCGACCGCGAGCTGCTCGGGCTCCACCTGGCGGTCCGACACTTCCGCCACCTGCTGGAGGGCTGCCCGTTCACGGCCTTCGTTGACCACAAGCCCCTTGTGTTCGCGATGGCCAAGGTCGCCGAGCCATGGTCGGCACGGCAGCAGCGCCACCTCTCTGCCGTGTCCGAGTACACGACGGACATCCGTCACGTGGCGGGTAAGGACAACCCGGTGGCGGATTGCCTTTCCCGGTCCATCGTGCACGCGGTCCACCTCGGGGTCGACTATTCCCGGATGGCGGAGGCCCAGACCGCCGACCCCGGCGTCCAGGCCTTGCGGACCGCCGTCACGGGCCTCCGCATCACCGAGGTGCCGTTCGACACCGCGGGCACGGCCCTCCTATGCGACATCTCCCTCGGCCGGCCTCGCCCCATCGTGCCCGCTGGCTGGCGGCGCCCAGTGTTCGACGCCATCCACGGCCTGTCCCACCCTGGCGCGAAGGCATCCCAGAAACTCGTCGGGGCAAAGTTCGTCTGGCATGGCCTCAGGAAGGACGTCCGCGACTGGGCCAGGACGTGCCTCGCGTGCCAGCGCGCAAAGGTCCACCGCCACACCCAGGCACCGTTGGCCCTGTTTACGGTGCCCAAGCGGCGGTTCGACCACGTGCACGTCGACTTGGTGGGACCTCTGCCCCCCTCGCGAGGGTTCACCCACCTCCTCACCATGGTCGACCGCACCACGCGGTGGCCGGAGGCCGTCCCATTGGCGGCGACGTCTGCGGCTGGGTGGGGTGGCGCAAGCTGAGGTGAGGTGGCGCAAGCCTTTATCGCCACTTGGGTTGCCTTGCCCGGTTCGGTGCCCCCTCGGACATCTCATCCGACCGCGGCCCCCAGTTCACCTCGGAGCTCTGGGCCACGTTGGCGCAAGGACTCGGGGTGAAGCTACACCACACCACGGCCTACCACCCGCAGGCCAGTGGCCTGTGCGAGCGCTTTCATCGCTCCATGAAGGCCACGCTCCGGGCCAGCCTCCGCGACGGCGGCTGGGTCGACAGGCTCCCCTGGGTCCTGCTGGGCCTCAGGACGGCGCCCAAGGACGACCTGCGCGCATCCTCGGCGGAGCTGGTCTTCGGGCAACCACTGCGGGTACCGGGTGAATTTATCCCCGACTCCACAGCTCCTTGGTCCGCGGCGCAACAGCGCTCCGCCCTTCAGGAGACCGCCCGGAGGTTCGCCCCGGTGCCAACGGCACACCACGGTTGCCCGCCTTCCCACGTCGCCCCGGAGCTTCGCACGGCAAAGTACGTGTTCATCCGGCACGACGCCCACCGGGCACCGCTACGGCCCCCGTATGACGGGCCCTTCCGCGTGCTGGAGACCAGTGACAAGTTTTTCACGGTCGACATCGGCGGTGCCCCGGATCGCATTTCCATGGACCGCCTCAAGCCGGCCCACCTCGATCCGGACCACCCCCCGCCGGCAGCGCTGCCTCCGCGTCGAGGCCACCCCCTGGCGGTCGGACCCCCGGCACCCCTGCCAGCAGCTCTGCCTCCGCGTCGAGGCCGCCCCCCGGCGGTCGGACCCCCGGCACCCCTCAGCCCCGCCGGCCCGCTGCCCCCCAGCCCTGCACCCATCGCCAGGGGGCGTTTCGGCCGGGTCATCCGGCTTCCCCGCAAACTCACCCTTCAGGTGCGCGGGAATTCTGGGGGGGCGCGTGTGGCGGGCACATGGGGCAATAATTCCGCGCACCAGTGGGTGGCGCGAGCGCCCAGGCGGGGACCGATGGCACACGCCCCGCCTTTCGACCGAGCGGCCACGCCCGGGGACTAGGCGTGGCCTCGGCACATATATGCGGGCTCGAAGTTCGAGCCCGCCCATTGCTGCAGTTCGAGCTTTCGAAATAAAGACTCTTTTGGTTTTAACAAACGCGTTGTGGCCTACCTCTTTGACAAGCAAGTTGTGTGCGCTGCACCACACTTCACCAGTAAATCCACCAAGGAATGGCTGAAAAGAAAGAAATGGAGGGTTCTGGAATGGCCAAGTCAAAGCCCGGATCTAAATCGCATTGAGATGTTGTGGGGGATTTGAAACGAGCTGTGCATGCAAGAAACCCCTCAAACATCGCACAGCTGAAAGAATTCTGCATGGAGGAGTGGGCAAAAAACTTTCTCCCAGTCGATGTCAGAGACTGGTAGACAGTTGTAAGAAACGCATACTTGAGGTTGTTTCTGCCAAAGGGGGCAATACCACCTATTAGAGCCAAGGGTGTACTTACGTTTTCCACATGCGAAATTTGCATTTATGTTTATTTTAATTATACAATGGACTACAAAATGTAAATGTTTCATGATATTTGTTATATTATATCACCTTAATCTATCATTATTGTTGAAATGAAGATCAAATAGCTGTATGTTGAAATATGTTGAAAAAGTCAAAACTTTACATGGGGTGTACTTACTTTTTCACGTGACTGGATATGTATGTGTATGCAATATGCATGTTTGTGTATGTGTATGTTTGTGTATATGTATGTATGTATATTATGTTTCATGTGTGATTGAAAGAAAACATTACTGATGATTTTTTTTCTCTTGTGTGCCTGCTTCATCATCATCATCGTTTTACGGCCGTTTCCATGTGTGTAAACCACGATTCACCTAATGTCCGCTTTCCAGGCTGCCCGATCCGTTGCCCTCTTGTTAGTCCTTTAACTCTGAGATCATCTGTCAGCAACTCATTCCATGTTTTCTTTGGACGACCGATCACTCTCCTTCCATTCACATTCATACACCTCTTCACACAGCTGCCCTCATCCATCCTTTCCACGTGTCCGAACCACCTCAACCTACCTCGACGGACCTCACTAATTCTCTCCAACCCGAACCTATCTCTTAATTCCACATTTGGTTTCCTATCCTTCAGTGTCACATGACACATCAATCTCACCATTCTCATTTCATTTCGTTCACACCTCCATTCATCCTCCTTTTTGATCGGCCAGGTACAACATCTCATTTCTAACACAAGCTCCATAAAGTTTTCCCTTTAGTTGGAGAGAGATCCTCCTTGATGTCAATGGGGGTAACAACTCCCTAAACTTCCCCCAACCACTTCTAATTCTTGCAACCACTGCTGCCTCTGCACCACCACCTGCATGAATTAATATCACCATGGTAACATTTATCTGCACATTCCAGGGATATATCCCCCATAAACGAATCTTTCCATTATGATTGGTGCCACTTCTTTACCTGTGCAGACAGCACATTTAAAGTCAGGAACCACCTGCAGTCTACCTCTGATGCCGCTAACCCTTTGTTCTTCCCAGCAGTTACAGTATCTACACAATATCGAGTTGCTACCTACACCTTTTTTTTTTTACAGACATCACAGGGACACCTCCCGCTGCACTGTTCCATGTGTTTGTAAACATCTCAAGCCAATTTACTATGGAAATGTCATTTGCACAATTTCTTGACACCGGGAAACCTGAATGTTTTCATGAGAAAGTTATCACGGCAAACATAAATATAACCCATGTTTTCTGGTTACAGTTAAAAAAAAAAATTTCTTTTTTAACTCAACTGTACTACCGTCCAGTTGAGTTCATCACATACTGAACCCTCCGGCGTCCGTCGTCTGTCCGTTAACTTTTCGACGTTAACACTCCAGCGGGGTCATTCCATGTCAAATCATCAAAGAATCTGCCGTCATCTCTCAGATTTTTGTAAAACTTTGGGAACCAATTGGGACCCATGAAAAACAGCTAGAACTCAAATATTTTTGCTAACAGCCTCTTAATTAGTGAGATACAGGTTAACGAACTTTGGACTAATTAGCGCGACGTCGCGAATTCAAATGGCCATACCTCTAAAAGTATAACACCTAGAGAGCTGGTTTTGGTGTCATTTTAAAGGTATTTTCATGCCCTATAAATTTGTCTGGGCAACATTTTCCTACCTCCAATCACAAAAAAGTTATCACAAAATATAAACTTCAATCGTGAATCCAAAAAAAATGTATCCTTCAAATTTCCTCAAATTCATCCCAGATGTACCTTATGATGTCAAGAAGCTTCCACATAAGTTTTGTGATGGGCACTCCAATAGTTTCTGAGATATGAGCAATAATGTACATGTACGTATGGCATATAGGTTCGAAAATCAGCATTTGTAATGTATTATACAATCATTCTAACCTAGCCATGACAGGGAACACAGGGAACAACCATCAATTGCTTTGAAGTATCATATACTTTCATTTTCAACTGGGCCTGAGGGGAATTCTCATCTGGGGAATTCCAACTGGGATTTCCCATGTGGGTAAGTCGAGGTGATGCAACTTTCACAGTCTAAGATCCCCAGGGAAAGTCCAAGTTGGCTTAGTGTAATGCTTAGGCCTGCCACCAACAGAAATTGGCAGTTCACTTCTGAAGGAGCTGCAGAAAAATGACGACTGCCAAGGAAAAGTTCATCTTGAAGCAGAAATCCTGCTGCAATCCCTTTGGAGCTCATGAAAAACCAAAGTCGTCTGGCTTGAGAGCTGTTAGCCAAAAAGCCATAGCCGCTCATCCAAGCCTCAAACTGCAAAGTGCACAGAAAATCTGTACCCAGTGTCGTAAGAAACTGGCAAAAAGACAACCAGGTGTGGTAGAGACTCAGAGTGAAATACCATTACCAGTGACCAGCAGCGCTATTAGCAGTAGTGAGGACAATGATGGTGGAGGTGAATCACCAATACCAGGCAGTTCAGGGGAGTTTGAATTTCATTCTCCTGAAATGGAACTGAATACACTGAATGAGTCTTTGGGATTGATTGGAGAATCACCTATTCCAAAAAAGAGACTTGCTGCAGATAAATATGTGAAATCCAAAACCAAGAAAATCGGTGACACTGGTTAGTGAACCTAAGTCAGGTTAGTGAACACTGTGTACTTGAACTCACTTATTGATTGTATAATACATTACAAATGCTGATTTTCGAACCTATATGCCATACGTACATGTACATTATTGCTCATATCTCAGAAACGATTGGAGTGCCCATCACAAAATTTATGTGGAAGCTTCTTGACATCATAAGGTACCTCTGGGATGAATTTGAGGAAATTTGAAGGATACATTTTTTGGGGATTCACAATTGAAGTGTATATTTTGTGATAACTTTTTTGTGGTTGGAGGTAGGAAAATGTTGCCCAGACAAATTCATAGGGCATGAAAATACCTTTAAAATGACACCAAAACCAGCTCTCTAGGTGTTATACTTTTAGAGATATGGCCATTTGAATTCGCGACGTCGCGCTAATTAGTCCAAAGTTCGTTAGTCTGTATCTCACTAATTAAGAGGCTGTTAGCAAAAATATTTGAGTTCTTGCCGTTTTTCATGGGTCCCAATTGGTTCCCAAAGTTTTACAAAAATCTGAGAGATGACGGCAGATTCTTTGATGATTTGACATGGAATGGCTGAGCGTCCACAAATATCAACCGATTCTGATCAAACTTGACATGCAGCATCCTTACCCCAAGGACCAGGTGGGTATTACATTTCAGCCCGATCCGTTGAAAAATGGCGGACTTAGGCGACCATTTTGTTTTTGGTCATGAAAACGACGTTAACACTCTGGCGTCCACAAATATTAACAGATTTTGATCAAACTTAGAATGTTTGACCCTTACCACACAAGGTAGGTTGCTATTGCATTCCAACCCGATCCGTCACAAAATGGCCGCCATAGGCCGCCATATTGTTTTCAGCTCCGAAACGACGTTAAGACTTTAACGTCCACAAATATTTATGGATTTTGATCAAACTTGGTGTGTGAGACTCTTACCACACAAGGTGGGTTGCTATCGCATGTCAACCTGATCTGTCACAAAATGGCCGCCATCGGCCGGCATATTTTTTCAGCTCTGAAACGACGTTAACAATCTAGCGTCCACATATATTGATGAATTTTCATCAAACTTGGCATGTGAGACCCGACCTACTTTAAAGTTGTCCAGTCAGTTCAGTTGAGTTCTGCTTCCCTGGAAGCTCTAGTTTTTGTATACAAGATCGAGGCTCGTGTAAGAGCAAACATTAATCAGAAAATGAAGAATGGACACACAAAACATACAATAAAGGGAGCGGGAGACAAGATGGGGAGAGAGAGGGAAGCACACAAGTACAACAGCAGAGAACAGGGACATCAGGAGATCTGTGGGAGGGAGAGGGCTGGGGGGAGGAGGCATGGGAAGGGGGGGGGGCGGGTTTAGGTATAAAACACATAGACACTGCTCGGACTTACAGGAAAGAAGTCGGTGCCGGTGTTTCAAAAAAGTAGATTTGGGGTAAATTAACAGGAGTAGAAAAGATCAAGGATTTGGATGGGGGAAGATAAGAGATGGTGGCTGAAACGTCATCACAATTAATTAGTTAATTGGCTACAAAGTAAAACACTGATCGGTCCATCAGTCCACTGGAGCCTGTTATCAATAGGGAGACGTAAAATGAAAACCATCTCGGTTACTTCCGTAGATTGAGGAACTTGACTTGTATATTCTCTTTGGGAATAAACGAACGGCGAAAGGGAGGAAAGAATAATATCAACTTCCGAGTTGTTTTGTTGTGCGACATGGGACACGTGATACTTTGTGTTTTTACAAGGAAATGAACCTGAGTTTGGAGGGCACTCACCTGTCCGTTCGGATCGATCAAGTGGAAAAACCTAGGATTTTGTGACCGTCCAGGGACCTCTTGTAGACTTTCTCCTGAAGGAACCCCAAAATAAGGTTGTTGTACAGGTGAAGGTCTGGGCTGTTGACACCATTAGTGTTGATGTTATTGTTCTACACACAATAAGGTAGCATTTCCAAGTAGTTATTCCTATTAATCACAAATACAAGACCCCTACCTGTCACCGCCTGGAGATGGCGTACCAAACCGACACTTTCTGGGGGATGAAGCGGTGTTTGGAAGATCTCATGGAGGTCTTCATTACTCAACATCTCACATTCTGTCACACACCAACAGTCAAGTGTAAATACACCTGTTATCATCAATCAACGTAACAGGTAATGAACGGAATAACAAGGTTCATTGCTTTTCTTCACCAACAGTTCATGTCAAAACGTGCCAGGTATAGACAATATAAACTACACCTTCCTCAAGATTGTATGAACAATTATAGGATTATAATATGACGGTAAACGTTTGTTTATGACAAATGTGCAAAATCACGCCGATACACCTGGAGGAACATTCTGTTTCAAATAGAAGATCATTGAATGAAACAGGTACTTGGTACTCTGGACATTGAACACTCCATACACTGAAATAGGTGAGCATGGAGACCACCGTTGGATTCCCATATGGCAAGGTCTCACCTTTGCTGAGATGTACACCAAGTCCAAGTAAAATGTATCCCGATAGGTAAAGGAAAGACCACCATTGGCAATGCTCTCACCTATGCTGCCCTCACCGACCTGCTCACCCTCACAAAATCCAGACAGGCTTCCCACCTGCATTCAAGGGAATCCCATCCTTCTCCTGATTGTGGAACTCTCTTCCTGTGTCCATTCTCTCGTCCTCCTCACTTCAGTCATTCCAATACGCTGCCCATCACCACCCCATCACTACCTCACGTGCTCATCCATGATCTCTTCGACACAATAAGCCTTTTTCTAGTCTGTTCCTCTCCCGGCCATTGTTACTCGTTTTTGTGTTATTCCTCATTGTGGATGTCCATATCTCCATACCTCCAAACCTCCAAACCTCCATACCTCCATATCGCCAAACCTCCATACCTCCATACCTCCATATCTCCATACCATATCTCCATACCTCCATACCTCCAAACCTCCATACCTCCATACCTCCATATCTCCATACCTCCAAACCTCCATACCATATCTCCATACCTCCATACCTCCATACCTCCAAACCTCCATATCTCCATACCTCCAAACCTCCATACCTCCATACCTCCATATCTCCATACCTCCAAACCTCCATACCATATCTCCATACCTCCAAACCTCCAAACCTCCATACCTCCAAACCTCCATACCTCCAACCTCCATACCTCTAAACCCTTCGGTAATTTGTAAAACTGCTGCCCCTTGTCGTTCACCTCCTTCCTCCATGAGCCTAGACCGTTCAAACATGAAGGAATGGTTAAGTGGCAGTTATACTATTCCTGTGCTTGAAAACATGGAAATGGCCTTCCAAAATCTCCAAAATCCATGCTTATTGAAAAGAAAGTTAAAAAACAGGAAAATATGGAGGAAATTGCAATTATTATTGATAAAGTATCCGATTAGGATTTGTATGTAAACTATACTCGCAACCTCCCTCCCACACTCCTTGTACACACCACGTACACACACCACAAATAACCTCGAAAAATAATAAATATTAAAATGTCCAAAACAAACAACCTCCCCTCCCACACTCCTTGTACACACCACGTACACACACCACAAATAACCTCGAAAAAGAGTAAATATTAAAATGTCCAAAACAAACAACCTCCCCTCCCACACTCCTTGTACACACCATGTACACACACCACAAATAACCTCGAAAAATAATAAATATTAAAATGTCCAAAACAAACAACCTACCCTCCCACACTCCTTGTACACACCACGTACACACACCACAAATAACCTCGAAAAATAATAAATATTAAAATGTCCAAAACAAACAACCTACCCTCCCACACTCCTTGTACATACCATGTACACACACCACAAATAACCTCGAAAAATAATAAATATTAAAATGTCCAAAACAAACAACCTACCCTCCCACACTCCTTGTACACACCACGTACACACACCACAAATAACCTCGAAAAATAATAAATATTAAAATGTCCAAAACAAACAACCTCCCCTCCCACACTCCTTGTACACTCCATGTACACACACCATAAATAACCTCGAAAAATAATAAATCTTAAAATGTCCAAAACAAACAACCTACCCTCCCACACTCCTTGTACACACCACGTACACACACCACAAATAACCTCGAAAAATAATAAATCTTAAAATGTCCAAAACAAACAACCTACCCTCCCACACTCCTTGTACACACCACGTACACACACCACAAATAACCTCGAAAAATAATAAATATTAAAATGTCCAAAACAAACAACCTACCCTCCCACAGTCCTTGTACACACCATGTACACACACCATAAATAACCTCGAAAAATAATAAATCTTAAAATGTCCAAAACAAACAACCTCCCCTCCCACACTCCTTGTACATACCATGTACACACACCACAAATAACCTCGAAAAATAATAAATATTAAAATGTCCAAAACAAACAACCTCCCCTCCCACACTCATTGTACACACCATGTACACACACCACAAATCACCTTGAAAAATAATAAATATTAAAATGTCCAAAACAAACAACCTACCCTCCCACACTCCTTGTACACACCACGTACACACACCACAAATAACCTCGAAAAATAATAAATATTAAAATGTCCAAAACAACCTCCCCCCCCCCCCCCCCCCGCCCCAACCCCCCCTTCTCCCACAGTCCTTGTACACAAGATGTACAGACACCACAAATCACCTTGAAAAATAATAAATAGAGTCCAAAATCCAAAATAATAAATAATCCAAAACAACTGTAGAGTACAAGTGCTTGCAACCCACTTTAAGCAGATCAAAGTGCTCTGGTTATTCTGGCAGTGTCGGCACAACTTGTGTTAACTTGTGTTGACCTTCGACTTTAGAAGACTGCCTCACCTTTCTCCTCTGATTATAAAGTGTCTTGTAAGAGATGGAGGACATGGACATGGACTATAATTATGTCTTTCTAATACCATGAGTTTTTAGGCATATTAAGTGAAAAAGTTGAAAACATGGCGACAGTTTACATATTGCACAGATCTATTTGAATTTCAAAACAATGAATGTTTAAACAATTATTAATGATGAAACTACCAAAATCCAAGATCACTGCTCACCTCCACTCATTCGTTCCTCTTTTTCCCACCTGTGGAACAAACTTCCAAATCCTCTTCAATTTCATTTTTCCCTCCAGGTCTTCAAGAAATCTGATCACCACCATCTCAGATCACCACCATCTCAGATCACCACCATCTCAGATCACCACCATCTCAGATCACCACCATCTCAGATCACCACCATCTCAGATCACCACCATCTCAGATCACCACCATCTCAGATCACCACCATCTCAGATCACCACCATCTCAGATCACCACCATCTCAGATCATCTCCATCTCAGATCACCACCATCTCAGATCACCACCATCTCAGATCATCTCCATCTCAGATCACCACCATCTCAGATCATCTCCATCTCAGATCACCACCATCTCAGATCACCACCATCTCAGATCACCACCATCTCAGATCATCTCCATCTCAGATCACCACCATCTCAGATCATCCCCAATCCAAAACCATGATATTTTCAACCCTCGTTAGCCCCTCCCTCATCCCAAATTTCCACTTTTTCCTTCCCGAATATGCTTCTGTATCCATCTTGTCCACCCTTGTGTCCTCCACTACCCCTCATTCTTACCCACATCTCTTGTTTGTCCGTTTCCATCTATTTTGTCCCCCCCCCCCCCCCCTGCTGTTGATGTTTCTCCTCTCTCTTTCTGATGCTCCTTTTGTTCTGTTGCATCCTGATCCATTTTGTGTTTGAGCTCTTCCATGATCCTCGACTCTGTAAACGTAAAAAAATTCACGTTAAATGGAAATATTTAAATGTAAATGAGCAAAAAAAATATCAAAATAAACCTTGAAAAATTGCTGCGTTACCCACGTTGTCTCATTCCATGGCACCTGTCAATCTAATGGAGTCCTTCACCTCGTGGTGGCCAATTATGTAATGTGTTCTTGATGAGTTTTACATCTACGTCTGCAGAACCATTGACGTAGAACGACTTCGATAACAGCCTGTGATGGAACAGCGACTCATTTGGGACACATTCTCAGATTTGGAGACGTTTACGGCTCTGTCTTGGGGACCCCTGACACCTACCTCCCCCCCAAAGGATTATGGGAGCGATTACAGCACTAGCCACCATTATTATGAGTACCCCAAAGTAGCAGGGGAGGTAATCAAATATTTCACGAGCCTCGATTCAGTATACAAAAAAAAAAAACTGACGAAATGAAGCACTGGAGTATCAGGAGAAACCCCAAAAAACAAAGATGGAGTCATGAGGAGGAACCTGGATAGGATTCGGGTTTCAAGTGCCACTTCTCTCACCTTAAAACCCATCCTGGCGGTCAGGTGAACCCTACAAAAACGACTTGCAAGATTCACATCGCCATAGACAGAAAACGAGAAGGAAAGAAAGGAGAGATGGAAAACAAATAAAGAAACATGAAATATGTCATGCAAAGCACCATAGTTGCGAAATCCCTAAAATATGTTGTTGAATCTTTGGCCGATGTTGACTTTTGGCCCATTCTTCCAAAATATCATTTTGGTGATTAATCAAAATCCACTATGACTTGGTACATTTTATAGATTCCCCCTGGGGCCTTAAAGAACCAAATCAGCGGAGTTTGTAATAATTTAACAAGTTCTCTCACTACCTTTTTCCGTGTCGAGGTCCAGGGCAGGAATGCGTCAAGAGAACCGATATACAACGGGAAGGTTGTTTCAGAAGATAACAAGGGATCTTTAAGTTGCATAAACAAAGAGAAGCAGTCTGGACAGCGGCCTTGCGCCTCTTCCAAAAGGGATGACGTAGTTTCTTAACATTTTGGTGGTCAGATATGATTCATATGGGAATGAAACACAAACCAGACAACTCAAAGGAGTGTGAATTACAAAATGAACTGTGATATAAGTTATAACAACTACAACTACAGGAACAACAACAATAATATTGATAATGACCATCATGTGTCTTACTACATCCACATTTGGTGACTTTTCATGGAATGTTTGAATGTACTTTTGGCCCAAATGTTTTGTCAATGATAAAAGGATCAAACGCATCATGAGGGAGGATTCGATTTAAAATATAAAAAAATCTTGGTTTTTTTGAACACTAAAAATAAAAGTACCCTCTGTACCCACTAAACACCCACTAAACCCACTAAACACTAGTGGTACCCTCTGTACCCACTGTACTAAACACCCACTAAACCCACTAAACACTAGTGGTACCCTCTGTACCCACTAAACACCCACTAAACCCACTAAACCCACTAAACACTAGTGGTACCCTCTGTACCCACTGTACTAAACACCCACTAAACCCACTAAACACTAGTGGTACCCTCTGTACCCACTAAACACCCACTAAACCCACTAAACACTAGTGGTACCCTCTGTACCCACTAAACACCCACTAAACCCACTAAACCCACTAAACACTAGTGGTACCCTCTGTACCCACTAAACATCCACTAAACCCACTAAACACTAAACCCACTAAACACCCACTAAACACTAGTGGTACCCTCTGTACCCACTAAACATCCACTAAACCCACTAAACCCACTAAACACTAAACCCACTAAACCCACTAAACACTAGTGGTACCCTCTGTACCCACTGTACTAAACACCCACTAAACCCACTAAACACTAGTGGTACCCTCTGTACCCACTAAACACCCACTAAACCCACTAAACACTAGTGGTACCCTCTGTACCCACTAAATATCCACTAAACCCACTAAACACTAGTGGTACCCTCTGTACCCACTAAACACCCACTAAACCCACTAAACACTAGTGGTACCCTCTGTACCCACTAAACACCCACTAAACCCACTAAACACTAGTGGTACCCTCTGTACCCACTAAACATCCACTAAACCCACTAAACACTAAACCCACTAAACACTAAACCCACTAAACACCCACTAAACACACTAAACCCACTAAACCTACCCACTAAACACCCTCTGTAAGTGTAACAAAAAATTTTTTAAAAGCCGTTAAAAAAATCTTGGTTTTGAACACTAAAAATCATGTTTTCCCATCTGGCCGGGTGAAAAGGCCTCACTTTAGACAACAACCCCCATCTGTTAGTGTCGTTTGCCTCTAAAACACTGACTACAAATTCTTGGGGTGAGATCACTCGATTGTAACTTCGCCGTTCCGTAACCATTTTTTACTGTATTTTTACAAGCTTTCAAGCCGCATGACTAAAGATGAAAAGGTTCATACTGTTTGTTGCCATTGCAGCCTACACTTCAGACAAAGACAGAAATATGGACATGAACAAACCTAAATCAGGCAAAAGTCCATCTTCAAAAGAAAATATATCGAACAAGTTGGCCAAGTTAATAACTTAATATTAAACAGGAAATTATTTTGATACTTTTTTGCTTCCTGCGTGAAACTCAATTGAAGAAGTGACATGTCAGAAAATAAAGCTTATTATTATGATAGTCAAGTAACTCCATTTCTTCAGGATGAGGTTCAACACTAGTTTTGGATTGGCCTGTTCATTTTCCCATCTGACACACTGGCTCATAATACAGGAAATACGGATTCAAATCCCATGTAGCACGTGTGTTTGTCCTTTGTCTACTGAGGTCTTTGACCTGCATGTAATTTATGTACAAACTTCTCCAAAAGCTTTGTATCACTTTGAATAAAAACAATTATCATTGGAGGGTTGCTTTCAAAATTCCACACTACGTATGTTTGTGTAAGTGTACACAGTGCATATATATATATATATATATAAACAGACACAGGGATACACACACACACACACACACACACACACACACTATATATTGTCGCGTGCACCACCGGGATTAACACCCCTGGGTGATGGATGACCAATCGAGCTTTAACTCCTGGTAGTACAGGTGAGTGACATGGCTCGGTGGATCTTCCCCCATTCACTCAGCACAAACCAAATAATCCCATACACATTGCAATAATAAAAAAAAAAAACTCATTTCAACCCCCCTGTAAGACCATGGCTTAGATGTCATTGCATACATGCGATCCTCAACTTGGCAGCGGGGAGGTACCGTACAAGCAAGATGGTGGGGGCGCTTCAGACTGTGGTGCCCACAGCCCCAAAAACAAGTCACCCGACCTGCGGCTTCTTCACCCCCCCCCCCCCCCTTTAATTCTCGGCCCCGTGGCAGCCACCAATTGCTGCCAGGGGCAAATTACCTCACGGGGGGCTGCAGTCATTGTTCCTCCAGAGCTTGATCCGTACCTGCGGACACACACACCTTCTGCATCTCTCCTTGGTATCTCTCCTATATATATATATATATATATATACATATATATATATATATATATATAGTACTAGCTTGGCTCAGCTCGCTGCGTTCGCCTCACCATGCGTTGCTACAGAGGAACGGGCTTGTTTTAACTGAGGTAATGACTGTACCTGAGTTGCTGTGTTGTCATGATTTACACCAATGATAATCCAAAAGTTTATTTCATACAGATTTATTTGTCATGTTTGTGATATTGCATTTTTATAAGCTATTAAAGTTGAATATTTAGGATTGAAGAAATAAAAAAAATCCAAAAGGAACGCTTTGGCACATACACCCGGCAGGGGTAGGTGAAGACTGGAAGTTTGGGACGATTTCACAAAGGGTTGAGCAAGTAGTTCAGTGACGTGACTTGACATGAGCACCATGTAATTCAAAACAACTCGGCACCATGTAATTCAAAATAGGTCACCACCACGAAAACACCACGTAATTCAAAACACCTCATTGGTCGAAATTGGGAATATGACAAGTAGTCAGCTGGCTGCCTACATTAGAGCTGGCTTTCTCAACCGGGGGTCCGAGGACACGGAGTGCCGCCAGGGGGTCTGTGAGATGGCAGGGGAAAATTATTGACTCAGTCGAGTGTTTATCATATAGTGCTTCCGTTGGTGAATTTTTAGCTCACCTGGAAGCTGGGGAACTTATGCGATGGCGCGTCATCCGTCTGTCCGTAAACACTCGCAACTTCTCCCAAAACCGCTGATGGGATTGTGACCAAACTTGGTTAAAATAATATTTGGTATGTTGCAACTCAAGTTTGTTCACGACATTAAAAATGTCAGGGTGTTTGTCTGAGGGGTTTGAGTAATTGTGCTGATAATCCAGGTGAGCTTCATGACCCACGACCCTATTTTTTCTATTGTTCTGATGTACCAATTTATGTGCATCATGTTTTACAAGCAGGCTAACTGCTCTCCCAGTAAACTGAAATTAACAAAAGCTGTTAAGCTTATAAAGTTAAGTTATGTTTGTTGGATTACCAAAAGCGATCAAGTCGTGTAGCAACAGCAACTATTTGTTCATATAATAAAGATTTTTTTGAAAGCAAACACATTTGTTCCGATTGTAGCAAAAAAAAAAAGGGGGAGGGGTATCTTATCTAGGCCTAGTCCTGGGGGTCTGGAATATTTTACTGGACACAGGAGGGCCATGGGGGCAAAAAGGTTGAGAAAGCCTGCATTGGAGGACAAGAATCCCTTTTATTGAAAATTTAAGACTTGCTGTCATTTCAATGAAAGATCCTTCAAACTAAGATATAACAGTCGAGTTTAATAACAAGCGCATCATGGTAGTGGAATGGTATAATAACTGTTTTGGTAATTAAATGCAGTACTTGCATCAGTTTTTCTTTAACGAAGCAGCTGTTATCGCTAAGCGAGGAAAAACAACAAGGCATTACAAGCACAGTGAATGAAATGAACGATCGTTTTAAGGCCATTTTTCCCCGCTAGGGCGGGGGTTAGCCTTGCGGGCCCCATGACGATCATGGCTCCCTGTTTGGGGCAATGTTTTTATGGCCGGATGCCCTTCCTGACGCCAACCCTTGGTCACGCTCGTCTGGTGCGCAGGGATACGGTGTACCTATTCTAAATCGGGGTTCGGGGTTCTAAGAACCTAAGAATCTAAGAATCGGGGTTCTAAGACCTGAAATAGTCGGCAGGCCAACCCCAGGGAATACGATTAAAAAAACTTTTGATGGCATTTTTTGTTAAAAGCTGACAACCGGGCTAGAAAGTATCAGTATGGTCCAGGCTTTCAGAAACACCTGGTTGCCAAAATGAGATTTGACCTTGAAGGTCAAATTTGGGGGGTCAAAGGTCAAAAGAGGTCAAATTTTCAAAACATTTTATTTTGTCTTGTCCTTTCATATTACATCGAGTTTGGTATGAAGACATCTTCGAAAATAAATGCCAAATTCTCAATAATGTGTTGCTTTTTGTGTTACTAGGGCATGCCCGTACTATATCTATATCTAAAATTATATCCCCCCCCTCTATTTACATGAAATCACACGGAATGACACGGCAAGAGACAGGTTCTGCACAACTTGGTCTGAAAGGTCGCAGATATCAGAGGACACCATACCATGCGTCTATTCGGTCTTCGCAACGACGAATCGGACGAAGATTTCTCAACTCGTAAAGATGGTCTTCCATCCAAAATGACACGGGATTTGGATGCGGTGTCCAAGCTTGAGGCTCAGTTCCGACGATTCAAGGCGTTCACAATATCCGATCAAGACGACGCAACTCCCACTATTACACAGCTGAAATCACTGACTACCAACGACATTGCAACCGAAGAGATAGCTGCAGACCTCCTCACTGCCGACCAAAGGGGGAAAGATCTCGTGTTGAAGAATGTGAAGGAGAGATTAGTGGAGAAGTCTGTACCTTTTTTCGATCGACAGAAACGCCAGAAATCGAAGACGTTCGCAACCCTCTACGAGACACCGGTGCAGGATGGGAAGCAGAAGGTCACCAAGACAATCAAAGCGGACAGGCAACTGATGCAGAGATTGTTCAATGCGGCACAAGTTGGGCGAGAAGTAGATATCCACAATGTACTGAAGCATGAGCTGTTCGTTGTACCACTTAGTTTGGCTAATACGGATAAAAAGATGAGAAGTACCCAAAAGTCTGCAATGCTCCCCCTGCTAACCACTGGTCTTGGGATAGAGAAAGTCAAAGGGGCACCGGAGACCACAGGAAAAACCTGTATCATAATTGATGGCCATGCATTGATACAGTCCCTAGGAAAACCACCGAATTGCAAGACGTTTGGTGACTATGCCAAAACCTTCCAGAGGACCGTGTTGAAGCAGTTCTGTGGCACAGTGTCCAGGATCGACATCGTATTTGATCAGTATAGACTTCTATCGATCAAGTCGACTACACGAAGCAAAAGAGCTGGGCAAACGAGACCAATCCATAAGGTGATCAACCGGGATGATCTTCCACTTCCACAAACATGGAAGAACTTCATCGCCTTAGGTGAAAACAAAGAAGACCTTGCACTGTTCCTCAGTGGCAAACTGGCAACGCACACCGACACAGTCAACGAAGTAGTAGTTGGTGGCAGCACTCCAAACGGATTCTCAACGACAAGGGGAGTCATCCCAACTCTGAATGCAAACCACGAGGAAGCTGACACAAGGATCATCATCCATGCACTTGAAGCCATTGATGCCGGTTATGGAAACATAATTGTGAAGTGCCGTGACACAGATGTCCTGCTCTTGCTCCTTCACTTCACCAGGGACAAAATCTGCCATGTGTGGATGATGAGTGGCACGTCCAAGGAGCAAGAGTGTTTCCCAGTACACGCCATCAACGAGGCCCTCGCTCCGGCGGTTGTGGAGAATGTTCTTGGGTTCCATGCCATAACTGGTTGTGATACTGTGTCTTCATTCGCTGGTCATGGCAAAAAATCATGCTGGAATGTCTACTTGCAACACCCGGAACTGTTGCATGGCGTTGGCAGAGATGGACCATTAAGCGATGTCGAGGAGTTCGTATGTATGCTTTACAAATCTCCACACTCTAGTTCAGGGGTCGACAGAGCTAGGCATGACATGTTCCAGAAAGGGAAGAAGGCACTTGAAATGTTGCCACCAACTAGTGACGCTCTCGAATTGCATATGTCGCGGGCGAACTACCAGGCAAAAGTATGGCTGCAGGCAAACAAGGCTGACGTAGTTGTTGCTGACCCCGAGGAGACTGGAGGTTGGCAGGCAACTGACGGACGATTAGAAGTGGTGTGGATGAGGACACCATCTGTTCCAAGTAGCTGTTTGGAACTAGTTACTTGTGGATGTAAAAGCAAGTGTCGCACACAAGCTTGCCGTTGCCACAAGATTGGACAACCATGCATGCCTGCATGTGGCTGTGATGCTGAAGGATGCATGAACACGACAGGAACTGATACTTAAGAGAAGTGATTTGGCGACACCTCAAATCGATGGAAGATGATGTCTTGTTTCTTCAAATGTAGTTGCCTAATGCATCATTTACATATTACCAACAGGAACAATTGATTCTTAAAGTAAAATTTGACTTTCGACTTTGAAATTTCACCTTTAAACTGAATGCATTTTATTATATTATGCGTATTCAAAGAGTAAAAAGCATTTACATTCATGAATCTATTCACATTTAGCTATTGTTACAGAAGTTTAACCCCTTATAACTCATTAAATATTCAATGGTTCATACCAGACTCGATGTTGTATGAAAGGACAAGACAAAATAAATTTTTTTGAAAATTTGACCTCTTTTGACCTTTGACCCCCCAAATTTGACCTTCAAGGTCAAATCTCATTTTGGCAACCGGGTGTTTCTGAAAGCCTGGACCATACTGATACTTTCTAGCCCGGTTGTCAGCTTTTAACAAAAAATGCCATCAAAAGTTTCTTTAAGGGTCTTGGCCTGCCGACTAAAAAGGCATGGTGGGAAATAGATGACAGCTGGCCCCGCATAGCACAGTAATAAAAATAATAAATGTAACAGACACTCCGTGTTTTCTCAATAACAAGATAACGACAACTTGCATTTACTGTAAATACCAAGTATTATCATGACGTTGAACAAATAAAAACTCATTCGAAGCACTCGTTAATTTCTCAAACTAAAAACATCATTTTCAGCTTTCAAAGTTTGTTTATCCCAAGATGGTCCCCATTGGGATATATCACATGGCACGTTACACCTTCTTGGGCAACCCTACTCTCTTGCGCAAAACCTGTCCATAGTAGTTTAAGGTAAATAAGTGGAAGCTTGGAACAGATGAAGGAGGTGTTACCAACTGAAAGTAGTTGTAGAGCGGGAAGCTTCGAAAGGGTTTCCGAAGGCATGTCGTCAAGACCGGTTCCGGCTATCCGCAGGTCCCGTAGTGAATGCAGTCCTTGGAATATATTAGGTGATAAAACTGCAAGAGCTGGGTTACCGCTGATGTCCATTTCGTGCAGGTTTCTAAGACCTGAAAAGGCATGGTGGGAAATAGACGACAGCTGGCCCCGCATAGCACGTAGATTGAGGTGAATCAGCTCAGGCAAGCCATCAAAAGCTTTGGGTAGTAGAGTGGAAATGAAGTTCTCCGATAAATCAAGGTGTCTGAGAGGTAGTCCCTTCAGTGCATGACTCGGCACAACACTCAGGAGATTTTGGGATAAATCCAGGAACCGGAGGTTTGGTATTGTGCTACCTGTATGTCGAATAATAAACGTGAGGCCGTTGTCAGACAGTCGAAGGGTGAGAGGCCTGCCGATCCGTCCCGTGACGAAGGTGTCCAGAGAAACGTTTTGCAAGCGGTTGTGGCTGAGGTCGAGATCACTCAGAGATAGTCTCTGAAGCATTCTCAGGTCAAGAACCTGTAAACCAGTGTGGCTAAGATTAAGGAAGTCCAAGTAAAATAGGCCAGACAAAACATTTGGTCCCAAATGCTCCAATGGGTTCCTGCTCAGGTCAAGTGTTTTCAGAGTGGTGTAGCCAGGACCGTGAAGCATCCCAGATCTCAAGGCACTAATTCTGTTTGAAGATAGATCCAAGGAAATGGAGTCCAGAGGCAGGTATTTAGGGATGCTCGCGTTGTACTGTTTTCCACCGGAGTTGCTGTACTGATCGCTGCAGTCCACGTGAGTAAGACGCAAACTTTCAAATGGACCGTAACTCAGCGTGTGACAGCGACACACGGGAAGACAGTCATTGCGGATGCAGCAAGTCCTGGAGATGTCCAAAAGCAGCAGCGGTAGCAGCAACAGCTGGGATATGAACACTGGCATGATGCATGTCATTGCCTACGGCCTATGGCAGGAGGGATAGGAGAGAGAGCCACAAAAGATAAAGAAATAAGTATTTTCAGGGCAAATGTGAAGTATTGTCTGAAACAATGATATGTTGTGATATATTGCAAATGGAATACATGGATTTTCCAACTATCTGATCAGGAAATGCCCATACGGGATCGCCTCGATTCATCATCCTGGCAGATGAGTAAATTTAAATGTGCAAGTAGGATTTTTGTATTCCTGGAGATCAGGATGCAAATGTCATGAAAAACGAGTACCGGTAGTGACATTAATTAGCCCCCCTTGGACATAGTCCGAACGGGGAATAATGGATTTGTCTCGTCCGTCCGTCCGTGCGTCCGCAACCATATCTCAGAGATGTATGGACTGATTTTGTTCACACTTGGCACAAAGACAATAACAATGACGGTAAACATGTGCACATCATTTTGTTTCGCGATGCGATCAAAGGTGGTCAATTGGCGGCCATTTTAGTTGTAAAAAACTCGATATTGACCACGTCCTCAACCATTACTCGGACATGCATGGTCTGATTTTCTTCAAACTTGGCACAAAGACAACACATGAGTATCCGTATGCAGAAGGTTTTGTTTCGTCGTCTGACCAAAGATGGCTGACTGACAGCCTTCAACTCAGTACAGCAAAATTACTAAAACCACGGTGGGGGCTATGATAGTTTATTGGACACCGCTCCTTTCCTATGCCATCTCCAGGTGCTACATGACGTCATTGCCAGGCACCGAAGGGGGCTCGGTGATGACGCACACTGAAAGGGAGTACTCAGTTTTCACCCTGGTTTCTTGTTACTTGCAAAATCGAAGATTTTAAAAGTATATTGGTCGGTTGCGTTTGTGGTTCTGTCTGTCTGTCTGTCTGTCTGTCTGTTTGTTACTTGGCAAAAAAAATTAAAAAATTGCAAGTATCTTGATCACGCCAGTTTGTGTGTGTTTGTTTGTCTGTCCGCTCACTTATACTTGCCTGCAGGTCACAATTTTAAACCCATCTTCACGAAACATCACCAAATGGTAGAGTTCGTGGTTCGACAAAATCCGATATATTTTTGAGGAAAAAGGTCAACATAGGCCAAAGGTCAACCACTTTTTTACAAATTTCTAAAATCCTCAATTTTAAACCGATTGACTTGAAATTTGAAAAGGATTTACATATCAGCTACGTGAAATCAACCATAAACTATTTTTGAGGTCAACATAGGCCAAAAGGTCAACATAGGCCAACGGTAAACAACCATTTCAAATTTCTAAAATCCTAATTTTCATCCGATTCACTTCAAATTTGAATGGGATTTACATATCAGCGAACTCAATTCAACCACCAACTATTTTTGGGATTAGCTTAGGCCAAAAGGTCAACATAGGCCAAAGATCAACCACCTTTTTTTTTTTTTAACAAATTTCTAAAATCCTCAATTTTCAATTGTTTGTTTGTGCGGTTGTCTGTTCGCTCACTTATACATGCCCACAGGTCACAATTTCAAACCGATCTTCACGAAACTTCACCGAATGGTAGAGTTTGTGGTCTGACAAATTCCTATATCTTTTTGAGGCCAAAAAGGTCTACATAGGCCAAAGGTCAACCACATTTTTTCAAATTTCTAAAATCCTAAATTTCCATTCGATTGGCTTGAAATTTGAATAGAATTTTCATATCAGCTAACTGAATTCAACCAGCAACTATTTTTTTGATCAACATAAATCATAAAGTCAACATAGGCCAAAGGTCGACAAATTTTTTCGAATTTCTAAAATCGTCAATTTTCATCCGATTGACTTGCAATTTGAAAAGGATTTTCATATCAGGTTAGTGAAACCAGCCACCAACTATATTTGAGGTCAACATAGGCCAAAAGGTCAACAAAGGCCAAATTTGTAAAATTGTCAATTTTCATCCGATTAAGTTAAACTTTGAAGACGATTTGCATGTCAGGTCATTGAATTCAAACACTAATTGTTTTTGAGGTTTTTGAGGTTTTTGAGGATGCTCTCCCGAGTGCCATTCTACTTTGTTCTGTTTTTCCAAGTGTGACTCTATGAGTGATTTTTCATGTCTGTTTGTTTGTTTGTCACCGGCCTACAGGTCACAATTTTCAACCAACCTTCACGAAACTTCATCAAATGGTAGTGTTGGTCAAAAGCAAGAAGCCTATTGTTTTGGGGTCAAAAGGTCAAAAGGTCAACAGAGGCCAAAGGTCACCAACTTTGCCGATATTTCTAAAATCCTCAATTTTCATCCGATTGACTTAAAAATTGAACAGCATTTGCACATTGAGTCACTAAATAGGGAAACTAACTATTTTTGAGGTCAAAAGGTCAAAGGTCAACTCTAGGTCAAACTTCCAAAACCATCAATTTTCATCTGAAAAATCGTCACTTTTCATCCTGTTGACCCGAGCTTTGATCGAGATCGTAAATTTTAATCTTCATGAAATGGACAATTTACTGTATCAATGGAAAACTTTTTTGGGGGGGTGGGGGGGGGCGGATTTTGCAAGTATCGTGCTACGCATGACGTCTTCTTGTTTGTTTGTTTTCTTGTTTGTTTGTTTTCTTGTTTGTTTGTTTTCTTGTTTGTTTGTTTTCTTGTTTGTTTGTCCGGGCGATATCTCAGCCATCCTTTGAGCGAGGAAGCTGAAATTTCGGCACAATAGTGAGCAGGTGCTTTGGCAAAAACAGTATTTTCTGTTTTTTGATGAATCAATTCATTGATTCGTTTTTTAAAAAATTATTATCGATTCATAAAGTACTTATTTATTTCCTTTCTCATCTGGGCAATATCTCAGGTACCTTTTGAGCTAGGAAGCTGATATTTGGACACGACAATGACCAAGTGATTTGGCTGTAAAGGCTATTTTTGATTTATTAATTAATCAATTAATCGATTAATTATTTGTTTAATGACTTAATTGGTTAATTTTTTTTAAGTTACAAATTTGGATGAAATGGTGGTGGTTTAGATATTATATTAGCCAGTTGATTAACAATTTAAGTATTTTACGATTATTATTTATTTATTTTCGTTATTAACCACTTATTTATTTTCTTTCTCATCTGGGCAATATCTCAGGCACCTTTTGAGATAGGAAGCTAATATTCGGACACGACAGTGACCAAGTGATGTGGCGCGTTATGGAGGATACTTTTAATTTATTGATTAATCAATTAATCGATTAATTATTTATTGATTAGTCAATTAATCAATTAATTTTTATTTTTTTTGATTAATGACTTGTTCAATTAATTTTCAAAAAAGTTACAGCTTTGGATGAAACACTGGTGGTTGAGGTATGCTATTAGCCAATGGATCAAGAAATTATTTTACGATCAGTATTTATTGATTTTAATTATGCAATTAAACATTCAATTACTGCACACCTCTCCGTCCCAATACCGTCTCGATCTGCTGCACGGCGGCGTCACCGGGCGCTGAGGCCGCCCCGGCAATGCCGCACGCTGGAGTATGTTATTTATTTATTTAGCATGTGGGCGGTGTACTTTGAATGTATCTGTACTTTTGTCTTTTTCTTCTTGTTTACCATATATTGTGAGTCACAATTAATTACAATTTTTCGGCTGTCCATTTGTTACGAATTCATGTGAATTACTATTCAGGTCTTTGCTTATCAATGTGTAGTCGATTAAAGGTTGTTGTGATTGAAGGGTCAGGAGCCCTTCTGGGAAAAAGGAGACCGGAAACGGAAGGAAGAAGACACGAGGTCCTGGATAGAGTCCCTGTATATAGAGAGTTGTGTCAACTCAAATTTGGACGCCATTTTGTGTCTAAGTGTGTCGGATTAGATATACATGTACATTCGCGATATGGGGTGATATATTCTAAACCTGCTAAAAAAAAATTTACTACACATATTTAGTCTTATTATTACATACAGGTGATATTTGTTTTGTCAAAAACTCAGCTATTGCCGTCAAAAAGAGCTGTGTGGTGATATTAAAAGTGGTATGGCAATGCATATTACAAGCCAACACTGCATATAAGAGCTAACATTATAAGTAAGACAAACCAATGCTGTCGTTCTCTGAATTTTAATAACTTTTAGAAAGGAGTGTGGGCATATCCAATATTTTTAAAAGGGTGCCGAGAGCAATTCCGGTGTCGGACTTCCAGCCGACATATAGTCTAACACACTTAAAACAAATTCTGTACGTGGTATTGCCATATTTCTATAGTGTACAACTTTAGTTTTATCGACATTTATATTCAATTTCCATTGTAATGATTTAACAAGCTGCAAGTCAGCTTCTGTCTCTGACATAAGGAAAACGTCATCGGCATCTAGTAAGATTGAAACGTTCATTTATTACTACACCCTTGCCCAGAACTCTGATGGATATTGCCTGATCGATTAATATGTTTCATAGCTTAACCATCTCACACACCATAAACTTCCCCAGCCTTGCCCATGTATCCAGGTCTAAAGTTCTAACACTGTAAAATCAACAAACGTTGCCCATGTTGCAAACACATGCCAGTCCTGACAACTCCACTCAAACGGATGTTAATTTCATTAATTTTATTCCCTTTAAATTCAACAAACCCAACAAAAACCTTTTAAACTAAATACAACCACGTTCGTTACAGCATGCTCCAGAGTGTTCAGCTTTGCTGTTGAAAGGTCAACTCTATATACTGTCGAAGTGACACTGTTAAAGGTTAACGCTACACGTTGCCCTAAGATAAGGAAATAGGATCAGTTTTGTTTTTCCTACAGCAGTTGACATGAAATCCCTGCTCTGTTAAACACCCCATGTGATCATGCCTATACCTCTTTGTGCAATTATTTTTTATTGTTGGCTTATGGAAACCAACAACACGGAGGTTATGTAATCATCCCTGCTTGTCTGTCTGTCTGTCTGTAAGCACAATATCTCAAAAGCTCATGGACAGATTTGGCCGAAACTTTGTGGACAGATTGGATGTGTGACAAGAAGGAAATGATGAGATTTTGCGGACGATCCAAATGTCGGATACTCGATTTTTTAAAGCGATTCTTCCTTATTTAGATATCAGGCCAAAAATGATATATAGCAGGACATCTCAAAAAGTTGACAAAATTCGGCCGAAACTTGGTGGAGAGGTTGGGTGTGTGACAAGGACGAATCAATTCGATTTTGGTGAAGATCTAGATCTGGAATCGAGAATATTAAAAAAAATAATTCAGTGATTCCTCACCATTGTGCAATGGGTCCAAAAACAATATATTGTATCGTATGATATCCCAAAACAACCTGGTGTTGGCTTAGCGGTTAGGGTGCTGGCTTGGGATCCTAGGATCCTGGGTATCGAATCCCGGTCGATCGCTGAATTAACGCCAGGGGGGTTGACTCAGCCTGTCATCCTTCCGAGGTCGGCAAATTGAGTACCAGCTTGCTGGGATGAATGATCACGGTGTGTACCCTGGTTTAGAATAGGTACACCGTATCCCTGCGCATCGTAAGAGGCGACCAAGGGTTGGCGTCAGGAAGGGCATCCGGCCATAAAAACATTGCCTCAAACAAGGAACAATGATTGTCATGGGGCCCGCAGGGCTAACCCCCGCTCTAGCGGGGAAAATGGCCTTAAAACGATCATTCATTCATTCATTCATGATATCCCAAAACGTTGTGGATGAGTTATGACAAAACAAGGTGGATGAGTTGGTTTGGTGATGAGAACAATCCCATTCGATTTTGGTTCAGGTCCAGGTCTAGATCTGGTCTATCAGTGGGATACAAAACGTAAACTGTTCAACCTAGCGGAGGTATTCGCTCTACCGAATGTTAAGGTTCGGCAATGAAAACCACGTGCAGGCTTTTTGGCATATGACGTCCCAATATATTAACTAAAATGGCGCTCGGTAGAGAGCGTACTTCCACGAGGCTGAATATATATATTTGTATACATATTTGAGGCTAGTACTCGTACACTGAACAGATCATGACACAACAGGACAAAAGGACCAGCAGAGCGACGCGGGAAACACCAACGGTTCAACACCAGAGCCGAAGGTCAAGACAGAGGCAGATGCGGACAAACAACGAGTGTGGGAGGAATGAGGGGCAGGAGAAGATACATGTGGTGTTTCATCAGAAGGGGTTGATGGTAGGCCATGTGAACTCTGCAGAAACCTGGGAGGGGGGGCGGGGGGGGGACAAGGCACGGAAAGAGCAGAGGGTGCAAAATCAGAAAGGAGGTGGTGGAAGACAGAGAGACCACTGACCTGCTGCAATGGCGTAGTGATAAACACGTGGACTCGGCTTCATCACAGGAGATTTCAATAATGTCGAAGGCCTTGGTCTCCACTGCATGAAGCTGAGCAAGATGTGTGGGAGGAGCCAGGCCAGAGGAGAGAGAGCAGTACTCCATCATGCTGCGGACAAAGGCCTTGTAGTTGGATAGGAGCTCAGATGTGCCAGGGTACTTTGTACAATGGAGGATGCCTAGTTGGCGGCTGGCTTTGGAGGCCAACTTTTTTTTTTTTTTGTATACAAGATCGAGGCTCGTGAAAGAGCTAAAACCCGGTGGTATTCGGGTGGCTATTAAAATGTGGTTTGGCCAAGAAAGATCAGGGCTGATAGTGAGACCCGGGAGTTTGAATGATAACTTTGTCGGTTTACATTTGGTATCCCACTGATAGGCCGGATCTGGATCCGGATTCCAGCCCACCATAACAAACATCTAATCCCCTTGCTCTTGTCACCTATCCAACTCATCAACCAAGTTTCATCCGAATCTGTCCACAACTTTTTGAAATATTGTGCTACATATCATTTTTGGCCCTATCTCTCAATGGTGAAGAATCACTTTCGTACTCTGATCCATCTATATTTGTCCTCTGTTCTCTGATCAATTTATATTTTTGCACTTTGAGACATATGGTGTCTATATAAACCCTACTATTATAATGTTACGTTTCTGGGGGGTAGGCATGAAATACCTTAAGAAAGTTCACAATGTGTAGATTAGAGTGCTCTGTATGTCGCGAAGAACCCATCTCGATGTACATAAGTAGGCCGTCTGTCCGGGTAAGAGCGTTTGGATGTCGCTATAAGGGGCGTGGCTTTGTGTTAATTAATTATAGGGCTTAAATATTAATTCCCCAGTGTGTAATTTGCCTCCTGTAGTCTTCCCTTCGGTTTTATTACATTCAGCGAGCCAATAAATTGAGGGCTCAGTATAACAATTGGACTCATTCGCTCACAGCGCCGTCAGGGCCCACAGAAACAGCATTTGCCAAGCGACGAGGAAACACCAACGTCATCTGAACATTCCTGAACGACGACTAGACTGCGCCCCCCGACGACTCGTGATGGTGAGGCCACGTCCCGGCCTTCGTGATTGGTCGGGGTGATGGATGATGGAATAGCGCTCGGTGATTGGACAGAGTGTGACGTCAGCAGTGGAACATTTGAGAGCTGAAGGAAAAAGACGTGGCCTCGCCATTTTTGGGGGTCTCTCTTGGTCCTGGCGTTCATTGGAGGCAGTCGCATTCTCTCTGTCTCTCTGTCCTGGCACTCGTTGAAGGCGGTCGCATATTCTGTTTGTCCTGACATTCGTCGAAGGCGGTCACGCTCTCTCTCGTCTGGTCCTGGGGTTGTTGGAGGCAGTCGCATTTCACTCTCTCTGTCCTGGCGTTCGTTGGAGGCGGTCACATTTCTCTTGTGTGCTGGATTTCAAGAGAATGGCTGTATTTGCCATTTCCTCTTTGTTCTGGCTGGGTCGCAGGCGGTGGTGCATCTTTGGCTCGTGTGCGCTTGTGGAAAGAGACTGAACAATAGGAAAGTTTCGTGTAGAAACAGGAACTCACAGCAGTATGGCTGCTGCCATTTATTGCAACTGACCATTTATTGCCCCACATGCCATTTATTGCAACTCATTTGTGTACAACTCACAATCCCACGAGATAAGAGAAAAACATGTTTCCATGAGCAGGTCATGGCCAGTCATGGTCACCTGTACAACTCACAATCCCACAAGATATGAGGAAAACATGTTTCCATGAGCAGGTCATGGCCCGTCACGGTCACCTGTACAACTCACAATCCCATGAGATAAGAGAAAAACATGTTTCCATGAGCAGGTGATGGCCCGTCACGGTCACCTGTACAACTCACAATCCCACGAGATATGAGGAAAACATATGTGTCCATGAGCAGGTCATCGCCTGTCACGGTCACCTGTACAACTCACAATCCCACGAGATATGAGGAAAACATATGTGTCCATGAGCAGGTCATGGCCCGTCACGGTCACCTGTACAACTCACAATCCCACGAGATATGAGGAAAACATGTGTCCATGTGCAGGTCATGGCCCGTCACGGTCACCTGTACAACTCACAATCCCACGAGATGAGGAAAACATATGTGTCCATGCGCAGGTCATGGCCCGTCATGGTCACCTGTACAACTCACAATCCCATGCGAAATGAGGAAAACATGTGTCCATGTGCAGGTCATGGCCCGTCACGGTCACCTGTACAACTCACAATCCCATGCGATATGGGGAAAACATGTGTCCATGCGCAGGTCATGGCCCGTCACGGTCACCTGTACAACTCACAATCCCATGCGAAATGAGGAAAACATGTGTCCATGTGCAGGTCATGGCCCGTCACGGTCACCTGTACAACTCACAATCCCATGCGATATGGGGAAAACATATGTGTCCATGTGCAGGTCATGGCCCGTCACGGTCACCTGTACAACTCACAATTCCACGCGATATGAGGAAAACTTATGTGTCCATGTGCAGGTCATACCCGTCTGCGTCACCGCCGCCTGTGCAACTGACAAATCCCATGAGATACCGGTATGCATAAACGGTAAAGGATGTACTGTACATGATAATAAACGACCGGAAACCAATTACCTTCTTCTTGATTCGTATGTACACACGTCGTTAATGTAAATAATGACCTTGGACAAATAAACGACATTGGTTTTCATTTCTGCTTCTGTGAATGCCACATAGCTATTTGGGCGGTGCATAAGCTAGCAGACCGCTGTTTCCATCGCCGAGGCCGATCTTCACAAGGCCCGTAATACCTATCGCCTCAAATTCCTTTTAACTGTCGCTTTTGTCGTTTTGCAATGAAGGGAATCGTATCAGGAGTGCATCGTCATTATGAATAAGACCGCTCCGAGGCGCCTTTCACTTCGGACAGCAGTGAACAAAAATGGCGGCCGCAACATTGGAATCCAAAGTCCTCAACCAGGCATAAGAGTAAGACCCTCCTCCCCCTTTATTCCCGTTTTTAAAAGCAAGAGCAAATTGTTACATCGTCATTACATACTTATTCATTACCTCATTGAAATACTATTTATTGCATATTTAACTCTTTATGCCATTAGTGACGTCACGGAAAGCGTGATCGAAACAGGAAGTGGATGTGAAACAGGAAGTAGATGGCCGACAGGTCATGGTTTATTACGGTGGTTGTTCTATCCGTGTGATTTTTTTAATATGTGATTATAGTAGCATTATTGTATTAATAAATGATCGTAAATTAATTATCTTCTTGAAACATCTGAAATACGCATCTAAGTAGGCTAACAATTGTGAGTGGAGTCAGGACAATTGTCTAACCAATCGGTGGGAACGATTGTTTAAAATACAGACAGACAGACACGAACAAGCATATTATTATTAAGATTATTGATTGATAAACAAATGCTGCTATTACTAACGGTTATTTGAATATACGGATTTTCTTTGAGACGGAAGTGTGGCCTTCGTCGTGCTTTCTGTATGCTCGTTACGGTTTCTGCACTGAGGGATAAACTGTTGTGTTAAAACTCAGACGTAACATTCACTAACATAAACCGGGTGGTGTGTGTGTGTGTGTGTGTGTGTGTGTGTGTGTGTGTGTGTGTGTGTGTGTGTGTGTGTGTGTGTGTGTGTGTGTGTGTGTGTGTGTGTGTGTGTGTGTGTGTGTGTGTGTGTGTGTGTGTGTTTTTGTGTGTGTCCACGTGTGCGTATGTGTATGTCTGTGTTTTTGTGTGTGTTGTTGTATAGCCCCAGACAGTTCTCTCAAACAAGGCCGTGGCACGGAGACAGCCGATCGATCTCCCAGGAGCGACCCAGAGATCCCCCACATCCAGGATGGTGTACCCCCGCCTTCACGAAGACAAGGCCACGACAGAGTTAAAGAGAGAGAGAGATAAGGGAGAAAGGGCCGGTCCATGGGGACCGATCGGCTCTCTGACCATGACGGCGCTGCCCTGACGAATCCGGGCAGCGGGGAAGATTTGGCCCCTGACCTCTGTTGGGAGGGTACAACCACCGCGAAAAGGCATCCGCAATATGTCAAATCGGGTCATGTACTGGTAGCAGCGGTGATTTTAGATGCGGCAAAGAGTTATTTCACGTCCTTAAGAACTACGGCAGCAACTACTTGCAAGTCCACTTTATCTCATATTCTGGACTTTTTAGTGCAACCTACAGTAAAATATAACTCAAAATGGCTGACGAAGAACGAGCTGCGGCCATAGCACAGGCCATGAAGTTTGTCCCGGAACCGATAAATAGGTCAATTTGGTGAAATCCACGTTCCCGCTCACGCATCATGTGGCAACCCTGGACTTGCTAAATTTCGCTTAGCCAGAGTTCACTTTGATGTCTAGAAGGTTACCAAATCTCATATCTGGTCAATTTCCAAGGGCGATATTATCATATGAAGGTTTGAACCTGATACGTAGCTCTCAAATGAGCACATTTTGCCCCACATGACAAACTTTCCCTGTGTCACAAAAATACTGGCAGGATTTTGAAATCAAAATTTGAACACTCAAAAACCGTCATGGAATAGTAGTCCCCATGGATCGTGGAACGGAACTCATTTTCTAGCCACTTCTGGAGCTTCAGTCGACGGCCTATGAGAAAACTTTGTGACACAGCACTTTAGGGAAAGCATCGAATGAATGTTCTGGATAAAGTACAAGTAGTTATTCTGCACAATGTGGCCGCAAACCACCCTGTGGTTCCTCTGGAGGTATTGCACTCCGGATACTTTGTGTAAGATGCAAGTTCCATTCATGATCTTGTGGGATCATTGAGGCCTGCAAGACACCTTTGAGCCTCAGATCTGCTACAAGGCTTCAGCCACAAACATGTGCTTCGGAGAAGCACCACATGGATTATCGTGCTTTTACTGATCGTTTCCATAACAACAATTTCCTGGAGGCTACATCAACAGATGCTGAAGTTATCTGTTTAATTTAACTTTTCCCATTTTTAATAAGTGATGTGCATTATTACCACTGCCATCTAAAGTGAACAGATGTTATGTTTTCACCCCCTGCCTCTTTCTGTGAGCAGGATATCTCAAAAAGTTGTGGACTGATTCGGACGAAATTTGGTGGATATTTTGGATGTGAGACAAGAACAAAATGATTCGATTTTGATTAAGATCTGAATCCGGATCTGAAAATTGTATTATTTTAAAGTGATTCTTCACCATTGAAAGATCGGGTGAAAAGTGATATATAACGCGATATTTTAAAAGGTTATGGATGAGTTATGACTAAACTTGTTGGACGAGTTGGTTAGGTGACAAGAACAAAGCCGATTAGATTTTGGTTCAGGTCCGAATCCAGATCCGGCCTATCAGTGGAATACAAAACAAACTGTTCAGCCTGGCAGAGGTATGCACTCTACAGATTTCTAGTTCTGCATGTTTTCTTTGGAAGTTGATTAAAAGGGGCACTATGACACAATTACTACAATAAAAGGTGAAAGTTCAAGTAAAAGTTGGATTTCTCCTTTTCATAGCAACAGATTACTCGTTTTTACTTACTTTCTTCATGTTTGAAGTCATTTTTTGGACAGAAAATTTGAAGAATGGAAATGCCTAAGTTTAGAGAAGTCAGCAACCATTGACATATATATATATATATATATATATAAAAATAACCACCTTTAGAGGCCATTTTTCCCCGCAAAGCGGGGGTTGTCCTTTTTCGGGAACCGTGGTTGTTGTTTTTCGGTCCCCTTTTTGAAGCAATGTTTTATGGCCGGATGCTCTTCCTGACGCCAACCCTTTTTGCCGCCTTTAACGACAAACAGGGAATTACCAGTGAACTGGTACTCAATTAGCCGACCTCGGAAGGATGACAGGCTGAGTCAACCCCCCTGGCGTTAATTCAGCGATCGACCGGGATTCGAACCCAGGATCCTTGGATCCTAAGCCGGCACCCTAGCCGCTAGCCCAACACCAGGGATTTGCCCAACACCATTGACATCCCAAAGGGAATTGGATGGAGGTCGGTGGGGAGAGTTTAATTGAGAAAAGGAAAAAAAAGAGGGGAGGGTAGAGAACAAAGAAAGACTCTGGGAGGCGGGAAGGAAGAGAGACAGAAGAAGCAAAGGTTTGGGAGATGATAGGAATAGGGGTATGGAAGGGAAGATACGATATAAAAGGGACTGTTAGTGGGGGTGAGGGTGCAGTAATTCGTTTCTGCATAAAAAAATACGTCGATGGCCCCAAAATCGTACAAAATCTTTATAATTAAGATCTTTATAACTTCGGGCCTGGTTTTCTTAATGCAGTGAACGTTGGTTCATCTTTTGGGGGATCAAACGTGGACCCACTTTGACGCCAGGTAGATCCCCTTAAACCCCGACTTTTTAAAATGTGAACAAACTTGAGTTGCAACATACCAAATATTATTGTTTATGTTCCAGGTGAGCTGATAGTTGATATTGGTCTTGTATGTTATCAAGATATGTGTGCAAAGTACGAGTATTAAGGAAAAATAAAATCTCGTTGTCGGAAAGAGATTTGATATAAAAACGTTTGGAATTTATAGTAAACCAAACTTCCAAAAGTCAAGATGCAGACGTGTCTTGCAGGCCTCAACGATCCTACAAGATAGACGCTGTGAATGAAACTTGCATCTTGCACAAGTATGCCGCGTGTAATACTTCCAGCGGAACCAGAGGGCAGTTTGGGGAACTTCTGCCTTCTCTAAAAAATAGGGACTTTACTCGAAAAAATTGGGGAGTCGAGACGAGTCCAACATCAATCGGCCGAGTAATTATGCACATTCCTTGGTAAAGAAATCTGAGCCGTAAATCGAGTGCACTGATTCAGTAAGGGATCATTAGAGTGGATGAGTTTGCTATCCCATAATTATTTCACCGAGATGGCTGAAATTTTGACAGAGGCAACTCTAATTGGTAGACTTTCGACTCTGATTCTGCAACTGGACCAGACGGCATCAGCTCACGTGTCCTAAAAACCTGCTCTGCTGCTCTTGCACATCCTCTCTCTGCCCTTTTCAACTGGTCATTTGCACTGCGTCATCTTCCATCTGCATGGAAATCTGCCAACATCACAGCATTACATAAAATGTGCAAAAACGGATCATCTTAACTTTTCTTTTTTTTTTGTATACAGAGTCGAGGCTCGTGAAAGAGCTAACATTTATCAAACAAACAAATCAAACAAACAAGCAAACAAAGTATATAAAAAGGGGAGCGGTCGACGAGATGGGGAGAGAAGGGGAGGAAGCACACAAACGCAACATTTGAGAGCAGGGACATCCAGAGATGTTTAGGAGGGAGAGGGCCTGGGGGGAGGCAGGATAGGTATAAAACGCAAGGACACCAAGGACTTCCAGGAAAGAAGACAAAAGTCACCTAAAAAAAAGTGGATTTGGGGTGAAATTAGTGGGGGTAGAAAAGATCAAGGTTTTGGATTGGGGAAGATAAGAGATGGTGGTGAACAGCCGTTTTAAAGACCTGGAGGGAGGAGTGGGATTGAAGAGAGTGAGGGAGTTTGTTCCAGAGGCGGGAGAAAAGAGGAATGAAGGAGTGAAGGTGAGCAGAGAGTCTTGATTTTGGCAGTTTAACCATAGGGTTGCAGGCAGAACTTGTGCGACCTGCAGGAATATTTGGGGGACAGAGCCCAGAGAGAGCTGGGGGAGCAAGGCCGGAGAGGAGTCGGTAGAAGACGGAAAGACCACCAACCTGCCTGCGGTGAGTAAGTGAAAGGCCCTCGGAGATAGCGTCATCGCGGGAGATTCCAATGATTCTGAACGCTTTGGTTTCAACAGCGTGAAGACGAGCTAGGTGTGAGGCAGGAGCACCAGCCCAGAGGGGAGAGCAGTATTCCATTGAGCTGTGGATGAAAGCCTTGTATGTGGTGAGCAGCTCAGGTGTGCCAAGGAAGGACTTCGCACGACAGAGGATGCCCAGTCAGCGACTGGCTTTGGAGGCCAGCTTGGAAATGTGGTTTTCCCAGGAAAGATCATGGCAGATAGTGAGACCCAAAAGCTTCAGTGACAGAACTTCTTGGAGAGGATTATTCAGAAAGTAGATGGGAGGGTTGTCCAGTCGGTCTTTTCGGAGAGACATCGTAAGAGTGTGAGATTTGTCAGGATTGAAAGACATGTTCCACTTGTTTGCCCAGTCTGTGATTTTGTCCAGGTCTGCAGAGAGTGAGGAGGCTGCAGACTGCCGATCTGAGGGATGAGGAATGGAGCGGCAGAGAGTGGAGTCATCAGCAAAGAGATAGAGAGGATTTTCAAGAGAGTCAGAGAGATCATTGATGAAGACCAGAAAAAGCACAGGGCCCAGAACACTGCCTTGGGGAACTCCAGCCAACAGACCAACAGAACTCCAGCCAACTCCAACTTCAGACCTAACACAGGTCAAATCCAACTTACTTCCAATAATCAGCAAGATCATGTAATCCATCATCACAGTTCATATCAAATCATCCCTTTTCTCCAACAACCTTATCTATGATCACCAATTTGGTTTCGGAACAGGTCACTCCACCTTGGACATGCTTATTCTACATTTCCAACAATGGATGGAAGCCCTCAATATTAACCACTCCCAATCTTGTGTGTGGGACCTTTCACAAACTGCATGTGGGATGCTTCGTGTTCTTCCTCACGTATGCAGGAAGCTATACTTTGGAACAAAGAACTTTCATGAGCAAGGCAGCTTAATTTATCAACATTATACACCTCTTAATCGGGTACGGTTAAGTTTTGTCTCGGCACCACTGCTGTGGAGTTTGAGTGGTGATACCGGTGGGTCTTCTCTGTGCTGCCGCTGCAGTTGAGCCGGCAAGCCCGGTGACAATACGGAGCTGCCTGGTCCACTTGCTCACCGAGCTGTTCACTGAAGGCGTCAACTGGTGACATGTGATCGCCTTGTTTGTCTGCGGCGTAGTGTTAAGCGCAGAGAGCGCCCATGCTGTCATGCTTTACATGCCCATGTGGATTTGCTTGCTTCATGCATATTGTACCTATCTGATTACCTGGAGAACGAGCTTCAGAGAATAACCTGACAAATGAGCTTGCTTTGATTTTCTTCTTCCTTACCGACATCCATGTTTTGACTGTGGGTCATCTTCACAATGTTATCCAAGAATCTACTTGAACTTTCCTTCGCTTGATTGTGGGTCATGAAAGGCACGCTCTTGCCAGGATAGCTCGTCTTTGATATAAGGTAGTTTTCTAGCTGCACGTGTTTTGTGTTTTGTCTGTTCTCATCATTTTACGGTATGTTTTTTGTTGCTTTTTTTTTTGCATCAAATCTCATTTTTACCTCCGCCACCAAAGGTGGATGGAGGTTATGTTTACACCCCTGTCTGCTTGTTTGTCTGTGAAGACGATATCTCAAAAATTTGTGGATAAATAGAGGATAATTTGTGGATAAATAAATAGGATTCGGACAAAATTTGGCAGAGAGGTAGTGTATGTGACAAGGACGAAATGAGTAGATTTTGGTGAAGATCCAGATCCAGATCCGGCTAGTAGAATTTTTTAAGTGATTCTTCACCATTGAGTGATCGGGCCAAAAACGATATACAGCAGGATATCTCAAAAAGTTATGGATGGATTTGGACAAAACTTGGTGGAGAGGTTGGGTGTCTGACGAGGACTAATCGATTCGATTTTGGTGAAGATCTGAATATGGATTCGGATATGAGAATTATTTAATTTTCAAGTGATTCTTCACCATTGAGAGATCGGGCGAAAAGCGATATATAACATGATATTGTCATGTGGACGGATCTCAGTTAAGACAGAGCGTCCACAGATGGAATCGAGCTTAATGAGGCGTTATCCAATTCAATGGCAGATCATACACGAGAAGGGGGGTTTGGGGGAGAATGCCGGCTTACCTGACGGTCCGCTCAATCTTCACCTGCAAATTAATAAATCGACCAAAAACGGAGTTGCTGTACAAAAATACGCGGCTTTATTGCCGGACTCCAAGAACAAAAGAACGCGCCGGTAAAAACTAAACCCCTTATTGAGCGCTCTTACACACAGACTTTGACGACACGACAATTGGAAAGGATATGAAAATAAACGTTTCGTTGTGTTCTGTGGTGCGTCTTATCTGTCTGTAGTCGTCAGGTTCGTTCAGGCTCTGGTGTTGGCTGGAAGTAGGCCTCGGCGTGCCCTTGTCCACTAGGCCTCGATGAGGCCCCCTTCGCACACTGCTAGGCCACCGAACCACTCGCTCGCCCCGGTCGCGCCCGCTCCAGCGGCAATCCTTGCTCGCACGTGAATGCCAGGGAGGAGAATCGACGGTGCTCCAACGTTTCCCCAACGTCCGTCGTAATGCAGGCAATTTGCGGTTCGCAAAGGAAAGGTCCCACCCGGGAACGAAAGGCCAAGGCAGAAGAGAGGTCCGGCCAGGGAAGAAACCAAAGAGAGAAGGACAAAAGGGAATAGAGGAAAATGCCAGTCAGCGAGTCGTTTTACTGATCATCTTCTGACGTCACTGGCACTTCCTCCTCCAACCAGCACGTCGCTTCTAGCCTTCCCGAATCTCCTGATCTCCTCCGTCCCCTCCCATTGGCTGAGCGCTTGGCGCCCTGTTCCCATGCCATTGGTCGGTGGCCAATCACAAGTCCTCTACTTTCCAATCGGTGCTCTGGTTGTTGCTCGCCCCTCCCCCCCTGTCAATCAAGAGTCCTTCTGGGCGTGGCTATTGCCTGCCTTGCACGATGTCTGCTTGCCATGGTGCCGTTGTACGCGGCCGCTTCCTGCTTGTCTTTCTGGTCAGTCCTTATGGCGGCGGGGGAATTAATTAATGTGGTGCGCTATTGGGCCTAGCTAATGTCTATGGGATGTATTGCCATAAGGGACACCGGGATGTTCACAGAGGGAACGACACACAATGGAATTAGCATAATCCCTACGCTAGTTAATAAGCCCCGCCCCCTCGTGGCAGGGACACATTCCCAACTTATCCAACATCCGGTCTAGACAGGTCCTCTACTTATTTACATCGAGATGGTTCTAGCTACCCATGACAACCGGAGCATGATACCTATACAGATCTACCTAAATCTATATATGCCCTACCCATTGACATAACAATATTTAAAAAAGTTATGGACGAGTTATGACTAAACTTGGTGGACGAGTTGGTTAGGTGACGAGAACAAGCCGATTAGATTCTGGTTCAGGTCAGAATCCATATCCAGCCAATCAGTGGGATACAAAACATAAACTGTTCAGCCTGGCGGAGGTATGTGCCATTCTAGTTTCGCAATGTGATCAAAGATGGCCAACTGGCGGCCATTTGAGTTATAAACAAAACCCGATGTTGAACACCTCCTCATCCATTTCTCAGACATGCATTTGCCGATGTTAATCAAACTTGGCACACAGATAATGAATGAGGGATTACATATGCACGTCATTTTTTTCAAGATCAGATCCAAGATGGCCGACTAGCGGCCATTTTGTTACTTAAATGTGTGTTGTTACGTGCTCCTCCCCGACCCCCTGGTCTCGGTATACCCCCGAACCCCGGGAAGAGCCACGGCAGAAAAGAAAAATATTACTCCGTGTCAAAATCAAGATCGAAATCACACCAATGGTTATCAACAAAAAGAATATATTAAAAATCACACAGGAATAATGATACAACCATGCTAGCCAGCCACCATACAATCAATATCTTAGGATGGTACCATCTGTTAAAGTAATCGAACTCACTGTTCCCAGTACATAGAAAGAACCTCTTCAATGTCTATAACCTTCAAGGCGAAGTTGATTCGCTCCGGCGATCATTGGAACAATGTCCGATCAAGAGCAACCGAGGCGTAGACGGTCGAAGCGACACAGAAGTCACGTGCTCCAACACCCAGCAAACTCGCGGTAGAATGGACAATCTCCAAAGACGCGCGCCGACGTACACGTTTGCCGTTCAATCAGCGAATCGCCGTGTACTCCTTAAACGCCGCTTTATTGCACAGCCGTCCCCGGCAAACCACCGGAGGATAAGCCCAGCCGACGCGGCAAAAACCTTTTCCGATGAAGGCAGCGCGCGGGGTGAAATGGCGGACGGCTCTCACTCGAGCCGGAGCTTCCCGGCAAGGATTCTCCTGAATCTCAATGCCGATACCCGACTACGCAGGCTCCACAATACTCCGGCGATATCACCAATCGCCTGAGATTCTTTTCCCGGACTCAAAGTTCCCTCGACGCCGTTCGCTCGACCACGCTCGCAACGGAGCTTCAAGACACGTCTCTCCTTTGACCTTTGCCTCTCGACCTCCTCTTCCTCCCTCCTTTTCTTCCGGGTCACGATCCGATTTCCTGTCTCATGCTTACCATGAGCGCTTTTAACCTTTTAACCACAATAACCATTTCCCTTAAACAACAATAACCATAATACTTAGAACCCACAATAATAATAATAACAGCAATAATAATAATAAGTGCCGAATCCGTAACAATGTCCAACAATTTCTCGGACATACATGGTCCGATTTTGTTCAAACTTGTCACAAGTGCAGACAGTACATGATGACATGCATGTGCACCTCACCTTATTTTATAATTGATCAAAGATGGCCGACTGGTAGACTGGCAGCCATTTTGTTTCTTAAACATGTCCCCAACCATTTCCTGAACATGCATGGTCTGATTTTGTTTAAATTTGGCACAAGCACAGCACATGATGCCATACATGTGCACTTCACTTTATTTTGCAATCTGATCAAAAATGGCCGACTGGTAGACTGGCAGCCATTTTAGTTGTAAAATATCCGATATTCACCACATCCTCAACCATTTCTCGGACATGCATTTACCGATGTTGTTCAAACTTGGCACTCAGATAATGAATGATGGCTTAAATATTCACGTCACTTTTTTTTTCAAGATGAGGTCCAAGATGGCTGACTGGCGG
This sequence comes from Myxine glutinosa, assembly GCF_964187855.1. Lineage (NCBI taxonomy): Eukaryota > Metazoa > Chordata > Myxini > Myxiniformes > Myxinidae > Myxine > Myxine glutinosa. The sequence goes on along the minus strand of NC_136262.1, from coordinate 8,728,611 downwards.
CCATTTTGTTACTTAAACGTGTCCCCATCCATTTATCGGACATGTGTGGACTGATTTTTTTCAAACTTGGCACAAAGACAATACATGAGAGTGTACATAAGTAGAAGATGTTGTTTTGTAATACGACCAAAGATGGCTGACTGACGGCCTTTAACTCCGTACAGCAAAAGTACTTAAACCACTTCGGGGGCTATGACATTTTATGTATTTTCATGTCTCTGGCAACTTATGTTTTTGGGTTGTCCGTCCTTCCTTCCGTCCGGGCTAAACCTCGCTTTTCTCAGCAACCATATGTCCGATTGAGACTAAACGTTCAGGGTAGGAGTGACACCCATGCAGAATGTTTTTATGATAATTGTGGCGTCATAGGTCACGTGGAATGGCAGACATCGAGGATTGAAAGCAAATAATTAAAATATTATTTCTTGGAAACCGCTGAATGGAAAAAATTTAAACTTGGCACATTGTCAAGTACTCTCAATGGGGAACAAAAGCATGATAATGATGACATCATAGATGAAGTGGTATACCAGCCAAAAATGTTTTAATCGAATTCCTTATCCTAAAAATCTGAAATTGCATGCACATGATCTATACAGGCATTTAAAGGCCATTTTCCTTGCAGGAGCGGGGGTTAGCCTTGCGGTCCCCATGACAATGTTCTCCATTTTGCCCTATTTTCTGCATCTCCCCTTGTTAACCCACTTGCCCGCATTTCTTCTTCGACCATCTTTAGCCAAGTCTTTCTCGGTCTTCCCCATCCTCTACTTCGTTCTACATTCATTTCCATCACTCTTCTCAACCAGTCACTTTCATCCTTCCTCAACACATGACCAAACCATCTCAACCTGTTCCTCTTCACAGCATCAATCACAGGCTCTATTCCCATCATCTTTCGCAATTCATCATTTGTCTTCCTCTCTCTCAACGATACATTGCACATCCACCGAACCATTCGCATTTCCACCCTTTCCAGCCTTCGTTGCTGCTCTACGTTCATTACCCATGTCTCACTCCCATAAATCATAACACTTCTCACACATGCAGCATACACATTTCCCTTCAGCTTCAACGAAACTCCCCTCCTCGTCAGCACGTCATGATGCACATGATCTATGGCCTGCAATATTAAATAGCATGCAATGTGCATGCAATAGTAAATTTATGACATCATAGGTCACATGGTTTGGCAGCCATATTGGATTGAAGGAAAATATTAAATAATTATATCTCTGAAACCGCTCACCCTATCGATGCGAAATTTTACAAATATCATCTAACAGCACTGTTGCATTAGTTTGAAAATGATGATGTCATAGGTCACGTGGTTTGACAGCCATCTTGGATAGAAAAACGAACCTTATCCAATCAACACGTAACTTCACAAACGTGATCCCCTACCCATACATATGCAGAGTGATGGCATCGATTCGTTGTGGGACTATGTGGAGGCATATTGGCGACACAGTCGCATTGTTCTCGTTCTTGTTTTATAATGAAATTTGTTTGCATTCCTTGCCATTCCTCAGTATGTGTAGATGACGGGCCGTTTTAATGCACTTTCTTTTTTTACATTTTGTATATGTCACACATTAATGTAAATGGTTTAGCCTTTTTGACTTGTAGTGATCAAACTCTGTTTGTGAGTTTGTTTTGTCCCTTCTTATAATGTCCGTATTTTCTGCATGTTAATTAGTACGCATTTAATGATATTACAATGTACTATTTTGCAGCCATTTCTGTTTTCTCTATGTTTGAATGTTTATGTTCGGTTGAATAAAAAACAAAATTTGTACACCAAGTCGAAGCTCGTGTAAGAGCTAACACATAGAACATACAGGGTGTCCCATAAGTCGGGAACCTCAGGGCAAAATAAGTGATTCATGATTATTTTTCGTTTAAACTGAATACAAGCCGTTTTCATCATTTTCCATATGGTTTCAGACTTATGGGATGGTTCCAGACTTATGGGACACCTTGTGTAATAAAGGTAGCGGGAGACAAGAGGAGGAGAGAGAAGGAAGCACAACAACAGTGGAGAACAGGGACATCGGGAGATCTGTGGAAGAGAGAGGGCTGGGGCGGGATACACTGGATAAACAAGATGGACACTGCAGGGACTTTCAGGAAATAAAACAGGGAATTTGAATGACGTGGATTTGGGGAGTATGAACGGGGGTAGAAAAGATCAAGGTTTTGGATGGGGAAACACAAGAGATGGTGGTGGACAGCTGTTTTGAAGACCTGAAGGGTGAAAGGGGATTGAAGAGTGAGGGAATTTGTTCCAGTGGCGGGAGAAAAGAGGACTGAAAGAGTGGAGGTGAGCAGAGAGTCTTGATTTTGGCAGTTTCACCAGAGGAGGGTTGCTGGCAGATATGCTGCGTCCTGCAGGAATATTTGGGGGACAGAGCGCAGACAGAGCGAGGGGAGCAAGGCCGGAGAGGAGTCTGTAGAAGACAGAAAGACCACCACCTGCCTGTGGTGAGAGAGACAAAGGCCCTCAGAGTTAGCTTAATCGCGGGAGATTCCAAATGATTCTGAAAGCTTTGGTTTCAACCGCGTGAAGACGAGCTAGGTGTGAGGCAGGAGCACCAGCCCAGAGGGGAGAGCAGTACTCCATTGAGCTGTGGATGAAAGCTTTGTATGTGGTGAGGAGCTCAGAAGTGTCCAGAAAGGACTTCGCATGATGGTGGATGCCCAGTTGGCGACTTGCTTTGGAGGCCAGCTTGGAAATGTGGTTTTCCACCACCAATGTGATTTGTGGAAAAACAAAACAAACAACAGGCATTTTAAGGCCATTTTCCCTGCAAGAGTGGGGGTTAGCCTTGCGGTCCCCATGACAATGTTCTCCATTTTGCCCTATTTTCTGCATCTCCCCTTGTTAACCCCCTTGCCCGCATTTCTTCTGCGACCATCTTTAGCCAAGTCTTTCTCGGTCTTCGCCGTCCTCTACTTCCTTCTACATTCATTTCCATCACTCTTTTCAACCAGTCACTTTCATCCTTCCTCAACACATGACCAAACCATCTCAACCTGTTCCTCTTCACAGCATCAATCACAGGCTCTATTTCCATCATCTTTCGCAATTCATCATTTGTCTTCCTCTCTCTCAACGATACTCCACACATCCACCGAACCATTCGCATTTCCACCCTTTCCAGCCTTCGTTGCTGCTCTACGTTCATTACCCATGTCTCACTCCCATAAATCATAACACTTCTCACACATGCAGCATACAGCTTTCCCTTCAGCTTCAATGACAACTTCAACTTCAGCTCCCCTCCTCGTCAGCATGCCACTCAGTTCCCGAAACTTCTTCCATGCACATCTCACTTGAGCAACCGTTGCCGAGTCTGATCCACCTTCTCCATTCAGCATGTCTCCAAGGTAACAAAATGTTTTCACACCTTCCAGCTTCACGCCATCTCCAAGATCCAACTCAACATTTCCTGCATCTGCAGCTCCCTCTGTGCACACGTTACACTTGAATGTAGCTGCCACACTGGTTAATGACCCTCTCAAACCCCGACATTTTTGATGAACCCACTCAGCGCACATTGTACATTGAATGGAATTCACTCCGACACCCTTCCTGCACACAGCACACGGCCACTTCCCAGTTCTTTCCACCTCACCACATGCTTTACCACTTGCCATCACCTTCGTTTTTCCGATATTCACCTTCAGACCATTTGTCTCCGTACATTCCTTCCACTTGTTCATCTTATCCTTCAGTCCATCCATACTTTCTGCAATCAACACCAGATCATCTGCATACAACAACTCCCACGGTAAACCCTCCTTTACGTTCTGAGCCAGCACCTCCATCACAGCTACAAATAGTAGTGGACTTAGTACCGACCCCTGATGCACTCCCACCTTCACCTCAAACTCACCACTGTTCTCGTCCTTCGTCCTAACAGCTGTGCGCGCTCTTTTGTACATTGCCATCACTACTCTGATCAACCATTCCTCCACTCCTAACTTCCTCAATGCCCATGTTACTACTTCACGTGGAACCCTATTGAATGCTTTCTCCAGATCAACAAACCCAAGAAACAACTTCTTCCTCTTCTCCATATACTTCTCCTGCAACTGCCTCACAATAAAAAGCGCGTCTGTCGTTCCTCTTCCTGGCATAAATCCAAACTGCATTTCGTCAATCTTCACTTTCTTCTTTATCCTCCTCTCCAACACCCTTTCCAATACCTTCATTCCATGCTCCAATAAATTTATCGCTCGATACGAGCCACAGTCCAGAGGGTCACCTTTCCTCTTGTATAGAGGGACGAGGGTACTCAGTTCCCAATCCACTGGAATGCGGCCTTCTTTCACCACCAGATTGCAGATCTCTGTCATTCTCTTCACACCCCAATTTCCCGCTGCCTTCAACATATCTCCCACAACTCCCGTCGGCCCTCCCGCTTTTCTACTCTTCATTGCTTTTATCGCTTCCTCAACTTCCTTCTCAGTTATCTTCTCTGCCGGTCCTAAAACTGGGTGACTCTCGATGTTGCCATCCCATTCATTCTCTGCATTCAACAGTATTTCCATATATCTCTTCCATCTTCCTTTAATTCCATCTGGGTCCACAACGATTTGTCCCACTTCATCCTTCAAGCAACTCACCCCCATCACATCACACCTCTCTTTCGTTATCTGCTTTGCAATCCTGAATACCGCTCTCTGACCCTCTTCCGAATCCAAGCTTCAAGCTGAAGACTGGCACGGTCTTCAAGCAGCCATCAATCATCTGGACTGGTCTCCCATCTCTACTGCCTCTGACATAAATTCTTCCTGGGAATTCTTCCAAAGCAATCTGCTCTCTCTCATGCACAGATTTATCCCATCTCGTCTTCTGTTGTCATACCCTTCCTCCCGTCCATGGTACACGGAATCTTGTGGTGAGGCTATTGCCCAGAAACAACTTGCTTTCGTCTCCTGGAAAGCAAATCCAACAGAAGGAAATTTCATTTCCTTTCACAAAGCCCGAAACAAGTGTGTGTCCACCCTCAGGAGAGCCAGGAAACAATATCTCTCCGTTCTCAGGACCGAACTCTCTTATCTGTCTCCCTCTTCCAAATCCTGGTGGCGTCTGGTCAAATCTGTTTCTGGTGTTTGTTCCCCCTCCATCCCCTCCCTCACCTCAAATGGCCACACGGCTGACTCCGCACGTGAAAAAGCTGAATGCCTCAACTCTGTGTTTGCCTCTAAATCTTGTGTCCCAAACCCATCCCTCTCAGTACCCACCGTACCCAGTCGTACCCAGCTGCTCCTGGACTCTGTGTCCTTTCCTCCTGACAAGGTGGAAAAGTTTCTGTCAACCATCGATTCGGATTCTGCAACTGGACCTGACGGCATCAGCCCACGGGTCCTAAAATCCTGCTCTTCCGCTCTTTCACTCCCTCTCTCTGTTCTCTTCACCCTCTCTTTTGCTCAAGGTCATCTTCCATCTGCTTGGAAATCTGCCAACATCACCGCTTTGCACAAAAAAGGTGCAAAAACAGATCCCAGCAACTACAGACCAATCAGCCTTCTCCCAATTATCAGCAAAGTCATGGAATCCATCATTGCTTCAGATATGAAATCTTTCCTCTTCTCCAATGGCTTGATCTCTGATCATCAATTTGGTTTCAGACCTGGACAATCTACTCTGGACATGCTACTTCTGCTTTCTCAACAATGGATGGAGGTCCTCAATGCCAAACAGGAAATTAGAGCAGTCTCCCTCGACATATCACGTGCCTTCGATACGGTCTGGCACCCCGCTCTGCTCACCAAACTCTCCTCTTTTGGTATCCATGGAAATCTGCACGCATGGCTGGCGGACTTCCTCTCTAGTCGTAGTCAACGTGTGGCCCTGAATGGGTTTCTCTCATCTCCTCTTCCTGTTCAGGCTGGAGTTCCACAAGGCAGTGTTCTGGGCCCTGTGCTTTTTCTGGTCTTCATCAATGATCTCTCTGACTCTTGAAAATCCTCTGTATCTCTTTGCTGATGACTCTACTCTCTGTCGCTCCATTCTTCATCCCTCAGATCGGCAGTCTGCAGCCTCCCCACTCTCTGCAGACCTGGACAAAATCACAGACTGGGCAAACAAGTGGAACATGTCTTTCAATCCTGACAAATGTCACACTCTTACGATGTCTCTCCGAAAAGACTGACTGGACAACCCTCCCATCCACTTTCTGAATAATCCTCTCCAAGAAGTTCTGTCACTCAAGCTTTTGGGTCTCACTATCTGCCATGATCTTTCCTGGGAAAACCACATTTCAAATCTGGCCTCCAAAGCCAGTCGCCGACAGGGCATCCTCCGTCGTGCGAAGTCCTTCCTTGGCACACCTGAGCTCCTCACCACATACAAGGCTTTCATCCGCAGCTCAATGGAATACTGCTCTCCCCTCTGGGCTGGTGCTCCTGCCTCACACCTAGCTCGTCTTCACGCTGTTGAAACCAAAGCATTCAGAATCATTGGAATCTCCCGCGATGAAGCTAACTCCAAGGGCCTCTCACTCACTCACCGCAGGCAGGTTGGTGGTCTTTCCATCTTCTACCGACCCCTCTCTGGCCTTGCCCCCCCAGCTCTCTCTGGGCTCTGTCCCGCAAATATTCCTACAGGTCGCACAAGATCTGCCTGCAACCCTCTTATGGTCAAACTGCCAAAATCAACTCTCTGCTCACCTTCACTCCTTCATTCCTCTTTTCTCCCACCTCTGGAACAAACTCCCTCACTCTCTTCAATCCCACTCCACCCTCCAGGTCTTTAAAACAGCTGTTCACCACCATCTCTTATCTTCCCCCATCCAAAACCTTGATCTTTTCTACCCTCGCTAATTTCACCCCAATTCCACTTTTTTGAAATACCAACTTCTGTCCTGGAAGTCCTTGGTGTCCTTGTGTTTTATACTTCTCCCTCCCCCCCCCCCCCCTTCCCATGCCTCTGCCCCCCAAGCCCTCTCCCTTCCACACATCTCCCTGCTCTCAAATGTTGTGTTTGTGTGCTTCCCCTTCTCTCCCCATCTTGTTTTTCCGCTCCCTCTTTTTATATATTTTGTTTGTCTGGTTGATTTGTTTGTGAAGTAAATGTTAACTCTTTCACGAGCCTCGATTCAGCATACAAAAAAAAAAAAAAAAAAAAGCGTTCTCCGAACATTTTCCTACATGCTTGTGGAAAGATCATGGCAAATGGTGAGACCCAAAAGCTTGAGTGACAGAACTTCTTTGAGAGGATTGTTGAGAAAGTAGATGGGAGGGTTGTCCAGTCGGTCTTTTCGGAGAGACATAGTAAGAGTGTGAGATTTGTCAGGATTGAAAGACATGTTTCACTTGTTTGACCAGTCTGTGATTTTGTCCAGGTCTGCAGAGAGTGAGGAGGCTGCAGACTGCCGATCTGAGGGATGAGGAATGGAGCGGCAGAGAGTGGAGTCATCAGCAAAGAGACAGAGAGGATTTTCAAGAGAGTCGGAGAGATCATTGATGAAGTCCAGAAAAAGCACAAGGCCCAGAACACTGCCTCGGGGAACTCCAGCCTGAACAGGAAGGGGGAGATGAGAGAAATCCATTTAGAGCCATATGTTGACTACAACAGGAAAAGAGGTCCGTGAGTCGTACTACTACTACTACTACTACTACTACTACTACTACATGATGTCAGGGCCATCTCTCTGGACATATCTCGAGCTTCTGATACAGTCTGGCCGCCTTGCTCTCCAAAGTGAACGACGATGGTCACCACTACCTCACAGCGTTTGTTAAATAAACAAAGTGGTGATACAGGACTACCATGGCCACCTCAACCTTGAAGTGTGAGTTAAATTAATGAAGTGGTGTGTGGTGAAATATGAAGAGGAAGATTTGGTTGTGGGATGGAACTGAGGAGTGGATATAACGGAATGCAGGGAAGGAAGGAGGGGGAGTTGGTCTCGGTTCTGTATTCTGTGAGCAGACAACACACAAAAGCCACGCCTCTCAGGCGGGGCATGGTATGCAAATAGATAAGCCACGCCTCTCAACGGGGCGTGGTATGCAAGGCAAGCGTTCGCCCGGTAAAGGCAAGTCTCAACACGCCCGGGTGAGTCCGGACACGTGACCGCTCGCCGGTTGCTTCATCGGCCGGTGCAGGGTAATTGTGTCATGCTACCGGTAACCGCTACATGCGCCCCCCCAGAATTAACATGCACCGGGAGAGTCAGTTTGAGGGGGGTCTTGATGACCCGGCCGAAACGACCCCTGACGATTTGTGTGGGGGTGGTAGGTGGCGGGGCGGTGGATGGCCGGGCGGGGGGCCTGGTTTACGGGGGACGGCCCCGACATGGAGGATGGGCCAACCGTGGAGGTTGGTCGAGGTCCAAATGGGCCAGCTTGAGGCGGTCCACGGAGATGCGGTCCGCCTTGCCGCCGATGTCGATGGTGAACGACTTGTCGTCCCTCTTCAGGACTGGGAAAGGTCCATCGTACGGCGGCCGGAGCGGTCCCCGGTGTGCGTCGTGCCAGATAAAAATGTACTCCGCAGTGCGAAGTGCTGGGGGGATGTGGGGTTGGGGGCAGCCGTGGTGGGACGTGGGCACGGGGGCAAATCTCCTGGCGGCCTCCTGGAGGACCGAGCGTTGGCGAGCCGCGGAGCAGGGGCCGATGGTGTCAGGGATGAATTCGCCCGGCATGCGCAGTGGCTGGCCGTAGACCAGCTCGGCAGTGGAAGCCTGGAGGTCCTCTTTAGGGGCTGTTCGGAGGCCCAATAGGACCCACGGGAGCCTGTCGGCCCAACCGTCGTCCTGGAGGCTGGCCCTGAGAGCGGCCTTCATCGAGCGCTGGAACCGCTCACACAAGCCGTTGGCTTGGGGGTGGTAGGCCGTGGTGCAGTGAAGCTTGACCCCCAAGGCCTGGGCGACCGCGCCCCAAAGCTCGGAGGTGAAATGCGGGCCTCTATCCGAGGAGATGTCTGAGGGGGCGCCGAAACGGGCAATCCAGGTGCCAATGAAGGCCTGCGCCATGTCGGCGGATGTTGTTGATGCCAGCGGGACGGCCTCCGGCCACCTGGTGGTCCTGTCCACCATTGTGAGGAGGTGGGTGAAGCCCCGCGAGGAGGGAAGGGGTCCCACCAGGTCCACATTGACGTGGTCGAAGCGCCGCGCGGGCATGTCGAATGGTGCCTGGGTGTGCCGGTGGACCTTCGCGCGCTGGCAGGCGACACAGGCATTGGCCCAGTCGCGGACGTCTTTACAGAGCCCGTGCCAGACGAATTTCGCTGCCACGAGCTTCTGTGATGCTTTCCGGCCCGGGTGGGAAAGGCCGTGGAGGGCGTCAAAAATGTGCCGCCGCCATCTGGTGGGCACGATGGGGCGAGGTTGGCCCAGGGAGACGTCGCACAGGAGAACTGTGCCTGTGTCCTCGAAGGGGACGTCGGCCAACCGCAGGCCTGTGTCTGCTGTCCGGAGGGCTTGCACCGTGGGGTCGGCGGTCTGGTCGGCCGCCATGCGGGCGAAGTCCACACCCAGGCGGACGGCGTTCACGCCGGACCGGGTGAGGCAATCGGCCACAGCGTTGTCCTTGCCCGCGATGTGCCGGATGTCCGTCGTAAATTGGACATGGTGGAGAGGTGGCGCTGCTGGCGGGCCGACCACGGCTCCGTAACCTTGGCCATGGCGAAGACCAGGGGTTTGTGATCCACAAACGCCGTGAACGGGCGGCCCTCCAAAAGATGGCGGAAGTGGCGCATAGGCAGGTAAAGGCCGAGGAGCTCGCGGTCGTAAGCGCTATACTTGCGCTCGTTAGGGCGAAGTTGCCGGCTGAAGAAGGCCAGCCGTTACCAAGCTCCGTTCACCCACTGTTCATGCACGGCGCCCACCGCGTAGTCGGAAGCGTCCGTGGTGAGGGTGATGGGTGCGTCGAGCGCCAGGTGCGCCAGCATGGTCGCGTTGGCGAGGGCCAGCTTAGCGCCCGTGAACGCCGCGTCCATCTCTGTGGTCCAGGCGACGACGTGCTTGGCCGGCTTGCCCCGGAGGGCTTCGTACAGGGGGCGCATGAGTTGGGCGGCGGCGCAAGGCACGAACTGGTGGTAGAAATTTACCATCCTCAAAAATTCCTGTAGGACCTTGATGGAGCGAGGGCGCGGGAAAATTGTGACTGCCTCCACCTTGGTAGGCAGCGGGACGGCCCCGCGCTTCGTGATGCGGTGCTCCAGGAAGTCGACGGCCGTTACGCCAAACTGGCATTTCGCCGGGTTGATGATGAGGCCGTGCTGGCCGAGGCGCTCAAAAAGCGTGCGCAGGTGGACGAGGTGCTCCGCCCGGGAAGTGCTGGTGATGAGAATGTCATCCAGGTAGACGAACAGAAAGGTGAGATCGCGCAGCACACTGTCCATCAGCCGCTGGAAGGCCTGGGCCACGTTCTTAAGGCCGAACGGCATTCGGAGGAACTCAGAGGCCAAAAGGTGTAATTACAGCCGTCTTCGGAACGTCGGCCGGCCGAACAGGTACCTGGTGGTAGCCCCGAATGAGGTCGACGTTGGAGAAGATCACCCGCCCCGCCAAACGGGCGGAAAAGTCCTGTATGTGTGGTATCGGGTACCGGTCGGGGGTGGTGGCATCGTTGAGGTGGCGGTAATCGCCTCATAGTCGCCATCTGCCACCCGGTTTGGGCACGATGTGCAGGGGCGAGGCCCACGCGCTATTCGAGCGCCGCACAATTCCCAATCGCTCCAGTGCGTCGAATTCCGCCTTCGCTACAGCGACTTTGGCCGGGTCGAGGCGGCGAGCCCTGGCGTAGACCGGTGGACCTGTGGTCGGGATGTGGTGTTCGACGCCGTGCTTGACGGTGATGGCCAAAAACGTCGGCTGCGTGAGGGCGGGAAACTCGGCGAGTAGGCGGGTGAAATCGTCCACGGCCGGGAGCGCGCAGGCTAGCTTGGTCGGAGCGGAGCCGCTCAATGAGCAAGCGAGCGAGCTGAAGGTCTCCGCGTTGATGAGCCGACGCCATTTGACGTCGACCAAAAGCCCATGCGCGCAAGGAAAATCTGCACCCAGCAAGGCCATGGGCACGTTCACCATGATGAAGTCCCACCTGAAGCGCTGGCCCCCGAAGCAGAATGCGACGCTGCGCGAACCGAAGGTGCGGATGGAGGAACCGTTTGCGGCGACCAAAGCAGGGCCGCAAAGCGCGGCCTGTTTGTCCTCCACCGAGGCGGGTATCACGCTCAGCTGAGCGCCGGTGTCACAAAAAATGCCGCCCGTACTCCGTGTCCGTGATAAACAGAAGGCTGCCTGAATGGCCGACGCTCATGGCAGGCAGCGAGCGCCGGCCTGGTCATTTCCCGACCTGCCGAAAGTGCACGGTGGGTGGCACGTTCTGGCCTTCTGCCCGAACCTGGCGTGGTAATATCACATGGTCCGCTCTGGTGGAGGCTCCGGCAGTCGCGTCGGGTTCGGTCGACGGGGCGTCGCGTCGGCCGCTGCCGCCAGTGGCGCTGACTCGGCCGGTGGAGGCGCCGGTCGTGGCGCGGGCATTGCCTCGGTCGGCCCAGGGTCCCAGGCGGCCGCTCCGACGTGTCGCCTGGCCGAGCAAAATTTATCGGCCTCCTTGGCCAGGGCGCGAGGGTCCATGATGGGTGAATTAGCCAAAGCTAACTGTACCTGCCCGGGTAGCCGCTGGAGGAACAGCTCGCGGAAGAGGAAGTCCGGGCTGTGGTCACCGAGAAGAGCAAGCATGTGGTCCATGCTTTCGGACGGACGGGCCTCGCCCAGCTCAGGGAGGTGTAGTAGTTGTCGTGCGCGTTCGGTCTCCGTGAGTCCAAACGCACCGAGGAGTAGGTCTTTGAGCGCGCCGTATTTGTCGGCGTCCGGCGGGTGCTGTAGGAAGCTCAGAACCCGGGAAGCGGAGGAGGTGTTGAGCGCAGAGACCACGTGGTGGTAGCGCGTCGTGTCCTCCGTAATGTTCCGCAGGGCGAATTGAGAATCCGCTTGAGCAAACCGAACGGCCGCGTGAGATTCCCAAAAGGCCGGGAGCTTCAAAGCTACAGCTGACTCCATCGCCGTGTTCGTAGAAAGGGGTCACCAATTGTGGGAGTTGTGCTCGCACGGTAAAATCGGACAAAATGGACGACGCCAGGAATTAGGTTTCTCTGAGCTATTTATTCCCAGCTCATTCAAACGAACTCCGAAACACTCAATCAGCCCATCGAACGGGCGGCAAAATATATCAGAAACTCAACACACAAAAGCCACGCCTCTCAGGTGGGGCGTGGTATGCAAATAGATAAGCCACGCCTCTCAACGGGGCGTGGTATGCAAGGCAAGCGTTCGCCCGGTAAAGGCAAGTCTCAACACGCCCGGGCGAGCCGGACACGTGACCGCTCGCCGGTTGCGTCATCGGCCGGTGCAGGGTAATTGTGTCATGCTACCGGTAACCGCTACAAAGTAGTGATACAAGACTAACATGTTCACCACTACCTCAATGTATTAGTCAAATAAACAAAGTAGTGATACAAGACTATAACATGTAACCGCTCCCTCAATGTGTTAGTTAAATAAACAAAGTAGTGATACAAGACTAACATGTCACCGCTCCCTCAATGTGTTAGTTAAATAAACAAAGTAGTGATAGAAGACTAACATGTCACCGCTACCTCAATGTATTAGTCAAATAAACAAAGTAGTGATACAAGACTAACATGTCACCGCTACCTCAATGTATTAGTCAAATAAACAAAGTAGTGATACAAGACTAACATGTCACCGCTACCTCAATGTATTAGTCAAATAAACAAAGTAGTGATACAAGACTAACATGGCACCACTACCTCAATGTGTTAGTCAAATAAACAAAGTAGTGATACAAGACTATAACATGTCACCGCTCCCTCAATGTGTTAGTTAAATAAACAAAGTAGTGATAGAAGACTAACATGTGACCGCTACCTCAATGTATTAGTCAAATAAACAAAGTAGGGCTACAAGACTAACATGTCACCGCTACCTCAATGTATTAGTCAAATAAACAAAGTAGTGATACAAGACTAACATGTCACCGCTACCTCAATGTATTAGTCAAATAAACAAAGTAGTGATACAAGACTAACATGTCACCGCTACCTCAATGTATTAGTCAAATAAACAAAGTAGTGATACAAGACTAACATGTCACTGCTACCTCAATGTATTAGTCAAATAAACAAAGTAGTGATACAAGACTAACATGGCACCACTACCTCAATGTATTAGTCAAATAAACAAAGTAGTGATACAAGACTAACATGTCACCGCTACCTCAATGTATTAGTCAAATAAACAAAGTAGGGCTACAAGACTAACATGTCACCACTACCTCAATGTGTTCGTTAAATAAACAAAGTAGTGATACAAGACTAACATGTCATCGCTACCTCAATGTGTTAGTTAAATAAACAAAGTAGTGATACAAGACTAACATGTCACTGCTACCTCAATGTGTTCGTTAAATAAACAAAGTAGTGATACAAGACTAACATGTCATCGCTACCTCAATGTGTTAGTTAAATAAACAAAGTAGTGATACAAGACTAACATGTCACCACTACCTCAATGTGTTAGTCAAATAAACAAAGTAGTGATACAAGACTAACATGTCATCGCTACCTCAATGTGTTCGTTAAATAAACAAAGTAGTGATACAAGACTAACATGTGACCGCTACCTCAATGTGTAAGTCAAATAAACAAAGTAGTGATACAAGACTACCATGGTCATCACTACCTCAATGTGTAAGTCAAATAAACAAAGTAGTGATACAAGACTAACATGTGACCGCTACCTCAATGTGTAAGTCAAATAAACAAAGTAGTGATACAAGACTAACATGTGACCGCTACCTCAATGTGTTAGTCAAATAAACAAAGTAGTGATACAAGACTAACATGTGACCGCTACCTCAATGTATTAGTCAAATAAACAAAGTAGTGATACAAGACTAACATGTGACCGCTACCTCAATGTGTTAGTCAAATAAACAAAGTAGTGATACAAGACTAACATGTCACCGCTACCTCAATGTATTAGTCAAATAAACAAAATAGTGATAGAAGACTAACATGTGACCGCTACCTCAATGTGTTAGTCAAATAAACAAAGTAGTGATACAAGACTAACATGTGACCGCTACCTCAATGTGTTAGTCAAATAAACAAAGTAGTGATACAAGACTAACATGTGACCGCTACCTCAATGTATTAGTCAAATAAACAAAGTAGTGATACAAGACTAACATGTCATCACTACCTCAATGTATTAGTCAAATAAACAAAGTAGTGATACAAGACTAACATGTGACCGCTACCTCAATGTATTAGTCAAATAAACAAAGTAGTGATACAAGACTAACATGTCATCACTACCTCAATGTATTAGTCAAATAAACAAAGTAGTGATACAAGACTAACATGTGACCGCTACCTCAATGTGTTAGTCAAATAAACAAAGTAGTGATACAAGACTAACATGTCATCACTACCTCAATGTATTAGTCAAATAAACAAAGTAGTGATACAAGACTAACATGTGACCGCTACCTCAATGTGTTAGTCCAATAAACAAAGTAGTGATACAAGACTAACATGTCACCGCTACCTCAATGTGTTAGTCAAATAAACAAAGTAGTGATACAAGACTAACATGTGACCGCTACCTCAATGTGTTAGTCAAATAAACAAAGTAGTGATACAAGACTAACATGTGACCGCTACCTCAATGTGTTAGTCAAATAAACAAAGTAGTGATACAAGACTAACATGTCACCGCTACCTCAATGTGTTAGTCAAATAAACAAAGTAGTGATACAAGACTAACATGTGACCGCTACCTCAATGTGTTAGTCAAATAAACAAAGTAGTGATACAAGACTAACATGTGACCGCTACCTCAATGTATTAGTCAAATAAACAAAGTAGTGATACAAGACTAACATGTCATCACTACCTCAATGTATTAGTCAAATAAACAAAGTAGTGATACAAGACTAACATGTCATCACTACCTCAATGTATTAGTCAAATAAACAAAGTAGTGATACAAGACTAACATGTGACCGCTACCTCAATGTGTTAGTCCAATAAACAAAGTAGTGATACAAGACTAACATGTCACCGCTCCCTCAATGTATTAGTCAAATAAACAAAGTAGTGATACAAGACTAACATGGGACCGCTACCTCAATGTGTTAGTCAAATAAACAAAGTAGTGATACAAGACTAACATGTCACTGCTACCTCAATGTGTTAGTCAAATAAACAAAGTAGTGATACAAGACTAACATGTGACCGCTACCTCAATGTATTAGTCAAATAAACAAAGTAGTGATACAAGACTAACATGTGACTGCTACCTCAATGTATTAGTCAAATAAACAAAGTAGTGATACAAGACTAACATGTGACCGCTACCTCAATGTGTTAGTCAAATAAACAAAGTAGTGATACAAGACTAACATGTCACCGCTACCTCAATGTATTAGTCAAATAAACAAAGTAGTGATACAAGACTAACATGTGACCGCTACCTCAATGTGTTAGTCAAATAAACAAAGTCGTGATACAAGACTAACATGTCACCGCTACCTCAATGTATTAGTCAAATAAACAAAGTAGTGGTACAAGACTAACATGTCACCACTACCTCAATGTGTTAGTCAAATAAACAAAGTAGTGATACAAGACTAACATGTCATCGCTACCTCAATGTGTTAGTCCAATAAACAAAGTAGTGATACAAGACTAACATGTGACCGCTACCTCAATGTGTTCGTTAAATAAACAAAGTAGTGATACAAGACTAACATGTCACCGCTACCTCAATGTGTTAGTTGAATAAACAAAGTAGTGATACAAGACTAACATGTCATCGCTACCTCAATGTGTTAGTCAAATAAACAAAGTAGTGATACAAGACTAACATGTGACCGCTACCTCAATGTGTTAGTCAAATAAACAAAGTAGTGATACAAGACTAACATGTGACCGCTACCTCAATGTATTAGTCAAATAAACAAAGTAGTGATACAAGACTAACATGTGACCGCTACCTCAATGTGTTAGTCAAATAAACAAAGTAGTGATACAAGACTAACATGTCACCGCTACCTCAATGTATTAGTCAAATAAACAAAATAGTGATAGAAGACTAACATGTGACCGCTACCTCAATGTGTTAGTCAAATAAACAAAGTAGTGATACAAGACTAACATGTGACCGCTACCTCAATGTGTTAGTCAAATAAACAAAGTAGTGATACAAGACTAACATGTGACCGCTACCTCAATGTATTAGTCAAATAAACAAAGTAGTGATACAAGACTAACATGTCATCACTACCTCAATGTATTAGTCAAATAAACAAAGTAGTGATACAAGACTAACATGTGACCGCTACCTCAATGTATTAGTCAAATAAACAAAGTAGTGATACAAGACTAACATGTCATCACTACCTCAATGTATTAGTCAAATAAACAAAGTAGTGATACAAGACTAACATGTGACCGCTACCTCAATGTGTTAGTCAAATAAACAAAGTAGTGATACAAGACTAACATGTCATCACTACCTCAATGTATTAGTCAAATAAACAAAGTAGTGATACAAGACTAACATGTGACCGCTACCTCAATGTGTTAGTCCAATAAACAAAGTAGTGATACAAGACTAACATGTCACCGCTACCTCAATGTGTTAGTCAAATAAACAAAGTAGTGATACAAGACTAACATGTGACCGCGACCTCAATGTGTTAGTCAAATAAACAAAGTAGTGATACAAGACTAACATGTGACCGCTACCTCAATGTGTTAGTCAAATAAACAAAGTAGTGATACAAGACTAACATGTCACCGCTACCTCAATGTGTTAGTCAAATAAACAAAGTAGTGATACAAGACTAACATGTGACCGCTACCTCAATGTGTTAGTCAAATAAACAAAGTAGTGATACAAGACTAACATGTGACCGCTACCTCAATGTATTAGTCAAATAAACAAAGTAGTGATACAAGACTAACATGTCATCACTACCTCAATGTATTAGTCAAATAAACAAAGTAGTGATACAAGACTAACATGTCATCACTACCTCAATGTATTAGTCAAATAAACAAAGTAGTGATACAAGACTAACATGTGACCGCTACCTCAATGTGTTAGTCCAATAAACAAAGTAGTGATACAAGACTAACATGTCACCGCTCCCTCAATGTATTAGTCAAATAAACAAAGTAGTGATACAAGACTAACATGGGACCGCTACCTCAATGTGTTAGTCAAATAAACAAAGTAGTGATACAAGACTAACATGTCACTGCTACCTCAATGTGTTAGTCAAATAAACAAAGTAGTGATACAAGACTAACATGTGACCGCTACCTCAATGTATTAGTCAAATAAACAAAGTAGTGATACAAGACTAACATGTGACCGCTACCTCAATGTATTAGTCAAATAAACAAAGTAGTGATACAAGACTAACATGTGACCGCTACCTCAATGTGTTAGTCAAATAAACAAAGTAGTGATACAAGACTAACATGTCACCGCTACCTCAATGTATTAGTCAAATAAACAAAGTAGTGATACAAGACTAACATGTGACCGCTACCTCAATGTGTTAGTCAAATAAACAAAGTCGTGATACAAGACTAACATGTCACCGCTACCTCAATGTGTTAGTCAAATAAACAAAGTCGTGATACAAGACTAACATGTCACCGCTACCTCAATGTGTTAGTCAAATAAACAAAGTCGTGATACAAGACTAACATGTGACCGCTACCTCAATGTGTTAGTCAAATAAACAAAGTAGTGATACAAGACTAACATGTGACCGCTACCTCAATGTGTTAGTCAAATAAACAAAGTAGTGATACAAGACTAACATGTGACCGCTACCTCAATGTATTAGTCAAATAAACAAAGTAGTGATACAAGACTACCATGGTCATCACTACCTCAATGTGTTCGTTAAATAAACAAAGTAGTGATACAAGAGACTACCATGGTCATCACTACCTCAATGTATTAGTCAAATAAACAAAGTAGTGATACAAGACTACCATGGTCATCACTACCTCAATGTATTAGTCAAATAAACAAAGGAGTGATACAAGACTACCGTGGTCATCACTACCTCAATGTGTTAGTCAAATAAACAAAGTAGTGATGCAAGACTACCATGGTCATCACTACCTCAATGTATTAGTCAAATAAACAAAGTAGTGATACAAGACTAACATGTGACCGCTACCTCAATGTATTAGTTAAATAAACAAAGTAGTGATACAAGACTACCATGGTCATCACTACCTCAATGTGTTCGTTAAATAAACAAAGTAGTGATACAAGACTAACATGTGACCGCTACCTCAATGTATTAGTCAAATAAATAAAGTAGGGCTACAAGACTAACATGTCACCGCTACCTCAATGTATTAGTCAAATAAACAAAGTAGTGATACAAGACTAACATGTCACCGCTACCTCAATGTATTAGTCAAATAAACAAAGTAGTGATACAAGACTAACATGTCACCGCTACCTCAATGTATTAGTCAAATAAACAAAGTAGTGATACAAGACTAACATGGCACCACTACCTCAATGTATTAGTCAAATAAACAAAGTAGTGATACAAGACTAACATGTCACCGCTACCTCAATGTATTATTCAAATAAACAAAGTAGGGCTACAAGACTAACATGTCACCACTACCTCAATGTGTTCGTTAAATAAACAAAGTAGTGATACAAGACTAACATGTCATCGCTACCTCAATGTGTTAGTTAAATAAACAAAGTAGTGATACAAGACTAACATGTCACTGCTACCTCAATGTGTTCGTTAAATAAACAAAGTAGTGATACAAGACTAACATGTCATCGCTACCTCAATGTGTTAGTTAAATAAACAAAGTAGTGATACAAGACTAACATGTCACCACTACCTCAATGTGTTAGTCAAATAAACAAAGTAGTGATACAAGACTAACATGTCATCGCTACCTCAATGTGTTCGTTAAATAAACAAAGTAGTGATACAAGACTAACATGTCATCGCTACCTCAATGTATTAGTCAAATAAACAAAGTAGTGATACAAGACTACCATGGTCATCACTACCTCAATGTGTAAGTCAAATAAACAAAGTAGTGATACAAGACTAACATGTGACCGCTACCTCAATGTGTAAGTCAAATAAACAAAGTAGTGATACAAGACTAACATGTGACCGCTACCTCAATGTGTTAGTCAAATAAACAAAGTAGTGATACAAGACTAACACGTCACCACTACCTCAATGTGTTAGTCAAATAAACAAAGTAGTGATGCAAGACTAACATGTGACCGCTACCTCAATGTATTAGTCAAATAAACAAAGTAGTGATACAAGACTAACATGTCACCGCTACCTCAATGTATTAGTCAAATAAACAAAGTAGTGGTACAAGACTAACATGTCACCACTACCTCAATGTGTTAGTCAAATAAACAAAGTAGTGATACAAGACTAACATGTCATCGCTACCTCAATGTGTTAGTCCAATAAACAAAGTAGTGATACAAGACTAACATGTGACCGCTACCTCAATGTGTTCGTTAAATAAACAAAGTAGTGATACAAGACTAACATGTCACCGCTACCTCAATGTGTTAGTTGAATAAACAAAGTAGTGATACAAGACTAACATGTCATCGCTACCTCAATGTGTTAGTCAAATAAACAAAGTAGTGATACAAGACTAACATGTCATCGCTACCTCAATGTGTTAGTCCAATAAACAAAGTAGTGATACAAGACTAACATGTGACCGCTACCTCAATGTGTTCGTTAAATAAACAAAGTAGTGATACAAGACTAACATGTCACCGCTACCTCAATGTGTTAGTTGAATAAACAAAGTAGTGATACAAGACTAACATGTCATCGCTACCTCAATGTGTTAGTCAAATAAACAAAGTAGTGATACAAGACTAACATGTGACCGCTACCTCAATGTGTTAGTCAAATAAACAAAGTAGTGATACAAGACTAACATGTGACCGCTACCTCAATGTGTTAGTCAAATAAACAAAGTAGTGATACAAGACTAACATGTGACCGCTACCTCAATGTGTTAGTCAAATAAACAAAGTAGTGATACAAGACTAACATGTGACCGCTACCTCAATGTGTTAGTCAAATAAACAAAGTAGTGATACAAGACTAACATGTCACCGCTACCTCAATGTATTAGTCAAATAAACAAAATAGTGATAGAAGACTAACATGTGACCGCTACCTCAATGTGTTAGTCAAATAAACAAAGTAGTGATACAAGACTAACATGTGACCGCTACCTCAATGTGTTAGTCAAATAAACAAAGTAGTGATACAAGACTAACATGTGACCGCTACCTCAATGTATTAGTCAAATAAACAAAGTAGTGATACAAGACTAACATGTCATCACTACCTCAATGTATTAGTCAAATAAACAAAGTAGTGATACAAGACTAACATGTGACCGCTACCTCAATGTATTAGTCAAATAAACAAAGTAGTGATACAAGACTAACATGTCATCACTACCTCAATGTATTAGTCAAATAAACAAAGTAGTGATACAAGACTAACATGTGACCGCTACCTCAATGTGTTAGTCAAATAAACAAAGTAGTGATACAAGACTAACATGTCATCACTACCTCAATGTATTAGTCAAATAAACAAAGTCGTGATACAAGACTAACATGTGACCGCTACCTCAATGTGTTAGTCCAATAAACAAAGTAGTGATACAAGACTAACATGTCACCGCTACCTCAATGTGTTAGTCAAATAAACAAAGTAGTGATACAAGACTAACATGTGACCGCTACCTCAATGTGTTAGTCAAATAAACAAAGTAGTGATACAAGACTAACATGTGACCGCTACCTCAATGTGTTAGTCAAATAAACAAAGTAGTGATACAAGACTAACATGTCACCGCTACCTCAATGTGTTAGTCAAATAAACAAAGTAGTGATACAAGACTAACATGTGACCGCTACCTCAATGTGTTAGTCAAATAAACAAAGTAGTGATACAAGACTAACATGTGACCGCTACCTCAATGTATTAGTCAAATAAACAAAGTAGTGATACAAGACTAACATGTCATCACTACCTCAATGTATTAGTCAAATAAACAAAGTAGTGATACAAGACTAACATGTCATCACTACCTCAATGTATTAGTCAAATAAACAAAGTAGTGATACAAGACTAACATGTGACCGCTACCTCAATGTGTTAGTCCAATAAACAAAGTAGTGATACAAGACTAACATGTCACCGCTCCCTCAATGTATTAGTCAAATAAACAAAGTAGTGATACAAGACTAACATGGGACCGCTACCTCAATGTGTTAGTCAAATAAACAAAGTAGTGATACAAGACTAACATGTCACTGCTACCTCAATGTGTTAGTCAAATAAACAAAGTAGTGATACAAGACTAACATGTGACCGCTACCTCAATGTATTAGTCAAATAAACAAAGTAGTGATACAAGACTAACATGTGACCGCTACCTCAATGTATTAGTCAAATAAACAAAGTAGTGATACAAGACTAACATGTGACCGCTACCTCAATGTGTTAGTCAAATAAACAAAGTAGTGATACAAGACTAACATGTCACCGCTACCTCAATGTATTAGTCAAATAAACAAAGTAGTGATACAAGACTAACATGTGACCGCTACCTCAATGTGTTAGTCAAATAAACAAAGTCGTGATACAAGACTAACATGTCACCGCTACCTCAATGTATTAGTCAAATAAACAAAGTAGTGGTACAAGACTAACATGTCACCACTACCTCAATGTGTTAGTCAAATAAACAAAGTAGTGATACAAGACTAACATGTCATCGCTACCTCAATGTGTTAGTCCAATAAACAAAGTAGTGATACAAGACTAACATGTGACCGCTACCTCAATGTGTTCGTTAAATAAACAAAGTAGTGATACAAGACTAACATGTCACCGCTACCTCAATGTGTTAGTTGAATAAACAAAGTAGTGATACAAGACTAACATGTCATCGCTACCTCAATGTGTTAGTCAAATAAACAAAGTAGTGATACAAGACTAACATGTGACCGCTACCTCAATGTGTTAGTCAAATAAACAAAGTAGTGATACAAGACTAACATGTGACCGCTACCTCAATGTATTAGTCAAATAAACAAAGTAGTGATACAAGACTAACATGTGACCGCTACCTCAATGTGTTAGTCAAATAAACAAAGTAGTGATACAAGACTAACATGTCACCGCTACCTCAATGTATTAGTCAAATAAACAAAATAGTGATAGAAGACTAACATGTGACCGCTACCTCAATGTGTTAGTCAAATAAACAAAGTAGTGATACAAGACTAACATGTGACCGCTACCTCAATGTGTTAGTCAAATAAACAAAGTAGTGATACAAGACTAACATGTGACCGCTACCTCAATGTATTAGTCAAATAAACAAAGTAGTGATACAAGACTAACATGTCATCACTACCTCAATGTATTAGTCAAATAAACAAAGTAGTGATACAAGACTAACATGTGACCGCTACCTCAATGTATTAGTCAAATAAACAAAGTAGTGATACAAGACTAACATGTCATCACTACCTCAATGTATTAGTCAAATAAACAAAGTAGTGATACAAGACTAACATGTGACCGCTACCTCAATGTGTTAGTCAAATAAACAAAGTAGTGATACAAGACTAACATGTCATCACTACCTCAATGTATTAGTCAAATAAACAAAGTAGTGATACAAGACTAACATGTGACCGCTACCTCAATGTGTTAGTCCAATAAACAAAGTAGTGATACAAGACTAACATGTCACCGCTACCTCAATGTGTTAGTCAAATAAACAAAGTAGTGATACAAGACTAACATGTGACCGCTACCTCAATGTGTTAGTCAAATAAACAAAGTAGTGATACAAGACTAACATGTGACCGCTACCTCAATGTGTTAGTCAAATAAACAAAGTAGTGATACAAGACTAACATGTCACCGCTACCTCAATGTGTTAGTCAAATAAACAAAGTAGTGATACAAGACTAACATGTGACCGCTACCTCAATGTGTTAGTCAAATAAACAAAGTAGTGATACAAGACTAACATGTGACCGCTACCTCAATGTATTAGTCAAATAAACAAAGTAGTGATACAAGACTAACATGTCATCACTACCTCAATGTATTAGTCAAATAAACAAAGTAGTGATACAAGACTAACATGTCATCACTACCTCAATGTATTAGTCAAATAAACAAAGTAGTGATACAAGACTAACATGTGACCACTACCTCAATGTGTTAGTCCAATAAACAAAGTAGTGATACAAGACTAACATGTCACCGCTCCCTCAATGTATTAGTCAAATAAACAAAGTAGTGATACAAGACTAACATGTCACTGCTACCTCAATGTGTTAGTCAAATAAACAAAGTAGTGATACAAGACTAACATGTGACCGCTACCTCAATGTATTAGTCAAATAAACAAAGTAGTGATACAAGACTAACATGTGACTGCTACCTCAATGTATTAGTCAAATAAACAAAGTAGTGATACAAGACTAACATGTGACCGCTACCTCAATGTGTTAGTCAAATAAACAAAGTAGTGATACAAGACTAACATGTCACCGCTACCTCAATGTATTAGTCAAATAAACAAAGTAGTGATACAAGACTAACATGTGACCGCTACCTCAATGTGTTAGTCAAATAAACAAAGTCGTGATACAAGACTAACATGTCACCGCTACCTCAATGTGTTAGTCAAATAAACAAAGTCGTGATACAAGACTAACATGTCACCGCTACCTCAATGTGTTAGTCAAATAAACAAAGTCGTGATACAAGACTAACATGTGACCGCTACCTCAATGTGTTAGTCAAATAAACAAAGTAGTGATACAAGACTAACATGTGACCGCTACCTCAATGTGTTAGTCAAATAAACAAAGTAGTGATACAAGACTAACATGTGACCGCTACCTCAATGTATTAGTCAAATAAACAAAGTAGTGATACAAGACTACCATGGTCATCACTACCTCAATGTGTTCGTTAAATAAACAAAGTAGTGATACAAGAGACTACCATGGTCATCACTACCTCAATGTATTAGTCAAATAAACAAAGTAGTGATACAAGACTACCATGGTCATCACTACCTCAATGTATTAGTCAAATAAACAAAGTAGTGATACAAGACTACCATGGTCATCACTACCTCAATGTGTTCGTTAAATAAACAAAGTAGTGATACAAGACTAACATGTGACCGCTACCTCAATGTATTAGTTAAATAAACCAAGTAGTGATACAAGACTACCATGGTCATCACTACCTCAATGTGTTAGTCAAATAAACAAAGTAGTGATGCAAGACTACCATGGTCATCACTACCTCAATGTATTAGTCAAATAAACAAAGTAGTGATACAAGACTACCATGGTCATCACTACTTCAATGTATTAGTCAAATAAACAAAGTAGTGATACAAGACTACCATGGTCATCACTACCTCAATGTGTTCGTTAAATAAACAAAGTAGTGATACAAGACTACCATGGTCATCACTACCTCAATGTGTTCGTTAAATAAACAAAGTAGTGATACAAGACTAACATGTGACCGCTACCTCAATGTATTAGTCAAATAAACAAAGTAGTGATACAAGACTACCATGGTCATCACTACCTCAATGTGTTCGTTAAATAAACCAAGTAGTGATACAAGACTACCATGGTCATCACTACCTCAATGTGTTCGTTAAATAAACAAAGTAGTGATACAAGAGACTACCATGGTCATCACTACCTCAATGTATTAGTCAAATAAACAAAGTAGTGATACAAGACTACCATGGTCATCACTACTTCAATGTATTAGTCAAATAAACAAAGTAGTGATACAAGACTACCATGGTCATCACTACCTCAATGTGTTCGTTAAATAAACAAAGTAGTGATACAAGACTACCATGGTCATCACTACCTCAATGTGTTAGTCAAATAAACAAAGTAGTGATACAAGACTACCATGGTCATCACTACCTCAATGTATTAGTCAAATAAACAAAGTAGTGATACAAGACTACCATGGTCATCACTACCTCAATGTATTAGTCAAATAAACAAAGTAGTGATACAAGACTAACATGGTCATCACTACCTCAATGTATTAGTCAAATAAACAAAGTAGTGATACAAGACTACCATGGTCATCACTACCTCAATGTATTCGTCAAATAAACAAAGTAGTGATACAAGACTACCATGGTCATCACTACCTCAATGTATTAGTCAAATAAACAAAGTAGTGATACAAGACTAACATGGTCATCACTACCTCAATGTATTAGTCAAATAAACAAAGTAGTGATACAAGACTACCATGGTCATCACTACCTCAATGTATTAGTCAAATAAACAAAGTAGTGATACAAGACTAACATGTCATCACTACCTCAATGTATTAGTCAAATAAACAAAGTAGTGATACAAGACTACCATGGTGATCACTACCTCAATGTATTAGTCAAATAAACAAAGTAGTGATACAAGACTAACATGTCATCACTACCTCAATGTGTTAGTCAAATAAACAAAGTAGTGATACAAGACTACCATGGTCATCACTACCTCAATGTGTTAGTCAAATAAACAAAGTAGTGATACAAGACTACCATGGTCATCACTACCTCAATGTGTTAGTCAAATAAACAAAGTAGTGATACAAGACTACCGTGGTCATCACTACCTCAATGTATTAGTCAAATAAACAAAGTAGTGATACAAGACTACCATGGTCACCGCTCCCTCAATGTGTTCGTTAAATAAACAAAGTAGTGATACAAGACTACCATGGTCATCACTACCTCAATGTGTTAGTCAAATAAACAAAGTAGTGATACAAGACTACCATGGTCATCACTACCTCAATGTGTTAGTCAAATAAACAAAGTAGTGATACAAGACTACCGTGGTCATCACTACCTCAATGTATTAGTCAAATAAACAAAGTAGTGATACAAGACTACCATGGTCATCACTACCTCAATGTGTTAGTCAAATAAACAAAGTAGTGATACAAGACTAACATGGTCATCACTACCTCAATGTGTAAGTCAAATAAACAAAGTAGTGATACAAGACTACCATGGTCATCACTACCTCAATGTGTTAGTCAAATAAACAAAGTAGTGATACAAGACTACCGTGGTCATCACTACCTCAATGTATTAGTCAAATAAACAAAGTAGTGATACAAGACTAACATGGTCATCACTACCTCAATGTATTAGTCAAATAAACAAAGTAGTGATACAAGACTACCATGGTCATCACTACCTCAATGTATTAGTCAAATAAACAAAGTAGTGATACAAGACTACCATGGTCATCACTACCTCAATGTGTTCGTCAAATAAACAAAGTAGTGATACAAGACTAACATGGTCATCACTACCTCAATGTGTAAGTCAAATAAACAAAGTAGTGATACAAGACTACCATGGTCATCACTACCTCAATGTATTAGTCAAATAAACAAAGTAGTGATACAAGACTACCATGGTCATCACTACCTCAATGTATTAGTCAAATAAACAAAGTAGTGATACAAGACTACCATGGTCATCACTACCTCAATGTGTTAGTCAAATAAACAAAGTAGTGATACAAGACTAACATGTGACCGCTACCTCAATGTATTAGTCAAATAAACAAAGTAGTGATACAAGACTAACATGGTCATCACTACCTCAATGTGTAAGTCAAATAAACAAAGTAGTGATACAAGACTACCATGGTCATCACTACCTCAATGTGTTAGACAAATAAACAAAGTAGTGATACAAGACTACCGTGGTCATCACTACCTCAATGTATTAGTCAAATAAACAAAGTAGTGATACAAGACTAACATGGTCATCACTACCTCAATGTATTAGTCAAATAAACAAAGTAGTGATACAAGACTAACATGGTCATCACTACCTCAATGTATTAGTCAAATAAACAAAGTAGTGATACAAGACTACCATGGTCATCACTACCTCAATGTATTAGTCAAATAAACAAAGTAGTGATACAAGACTACCATGGTCATCACTACCTCAATGTGTTCGTCAAATAAACAAAGTAGTGATACAAGACTAACATGGTCATCACTACCTCAATGTGTTCGTCAAATAAACAAAGTAGTGATACAAGACTACCATGGTCATCACTACCTCAATGTATTAGTCAAATAAACAAAGTAGTGATACAAGACTACCATGGTCATCACTACCTCAATGTGTTAGTCAAATAAACAAAGTAGTGATACAAGACTACCATGGTCATCACTACCTCAATGTGTTAGTCAAATAAACAAAGTAGTGATACAAGACTACCATGGTCATCACTACCTCAATGTGTTAGTCAAATAAACAAAGTAGTGATACAAGACTAACATGGTCATCACTACCTCAATGTGTTAGTCAAATAAACAAAGTAGTGATACAAGACTACCATGGTCATCACTACCTCAATGTGTTAGTCAAATAAACAAAGTAGTGATACAAGACTAACATGGTCATCACTACCTCAATGTGTTAGTCAAATAAACAAAGTAGTGATACAAGACTAACATGGTCATCACTACCTCAATGTGTTCGTCAAATAAACAAAGTAGTGATACAAGACTACCATGGTCATCACTACCTCAATGTATTAGTCAAATAAACAAAGTAGTGATACAAGACTACCATGGTCATCACTACCTCAATGTGTTCGTTAAATAAACAAAGTAGTGATACAAGACTACCGTGGCGTTTAAGAATTTTAATCTTTCATGTCATAATCGGCGTTTATCAGCTCAGTAAGTCTAATTTATTTGTGTGAGAACATTTAATGGATAATCTTGTCCTGGAGATCAAGTTAAATGACATTAACCATTTGTGGTAGTTGTGGTCGTGGAAATCTGCGGCTGAACCTCCGTCGGACATGATGATGAAGCTTCGTCCGAAACGTCATTTGTTTGAGTTTCATTTAAAGAACGAAGTGATCATTATTCGTTGATGAAAACCTCTTTATTCCCCATTGCCGGGTTTATTCATTCCTTTGGTGTTTATTCATTCCTTTGGTGTTTATTCATTCCTTTGGTTGGCGACGAATGAGACAGACACATGTGGCGTTAAAACCACCAGCACCAGCACCAGCACCAGCACCACCCCTCCCCCAAGTTCACTTTCCCCGCTCATCCATTTGAGCTTGAACACTGAAACATTCACATTGACGCTCGAAATACTTCATTTGTAAAATATTGAAACTCGTAGGGAAGTTAATCTCAACGCTCCTATCCCATCAGTAGTTTGCAGACATGAGACGAAAAAAAACTTGCGAAACGAAACAAAGTTTGAAATATTCGCGGACAATGCTCACGTGGGACCGGCACACTACGTCCGTGTCCGAGCACGCTACCTGTGCATCCCCGAGCACGCTACCTGTACATCCCCGAGCACGCTACCTGTACATCCCAGAGGCACGAAGCGCCGAATGTACCCTCAGGGTCGCCTCACATCGACATCTTCGCTCGGATACAGCTCATGACCATCATGTGCAGCTTTTGCCGCAGTCCGACTTCGCTGGCGGAACGTGGCGCTTTGTGCACAGCTGGAAACCCTTGCTGTGAGCCCCGGGGGACACAATCGGGGTGGTTGGGGGTGACGCGGGGCGGCGCAGCCGCCTAAAGGGGCTCTGTATCACATCAAGCCCAACATACTTGTGAGTTCCTCAACCTCCGGCAGGCATAGTTCGATCGTCCGCCCCACATTAAATATACAACGTGAAACAAAGTACAAAAATGTACTTTATGGACTATATATATGTATTCGGATTCTGATGTAGGCTACTATTCTCTGTTACAGAGCGTCCATGCTGGCGAAGCAGTTTCTTGGCAAACGTTACACTGGATTGTTTGCCATTACCTTCCCAGCAGTAATTAGGACAGGATTTTGTAATTTGTTCAGGGTGCCGGCGACACTTCGCTATAACCGTCGACCGTCCAACTAATACCGTTTAACGTGTATCCGAGGAACACACACACACACACACACACACACACACACACACACACACACACACACACACACACACACACAAACACACAAACACTTAGACACACACACAAGCATACAAACACACACACAAACACACACAAACACACACACACACACACACACGCTTACAAACACACACACACAAACACGCACACACACACACACAAGCATACAAACAAACAGACATACACACACACAAACACACACATACAAACACACTTACAAACACACACACACAAACACACACACACACAAACACACACACACACACATACAAACACACACGCATACAAACACACACGCATACATACAAACACACTCATACAAACACACACACACACACACACACACACAAACACACACACACACACACAGACACACACATAAACACACACACAAACACACACACAAACACACACAAACACCCATACACACCTTGATGAATGAACCCAAACTGCGGGGTTTACAGCTTGGCCGACATTTTACATTTACTCTTCTATACGCACAGACTCGTGATCCCATCTGGATTCCCAGTTATGATTAGTCGATTGTCTTAACTACATGGAGAGAAGGGAAAAACTTTAAACAACGAACCTGTTTCAACCTAAATGAATGGTGAGCTGTTTATTGATGGAGGAGCCTGAAGGAGACGGTGAACAAAGCAGGGTTTGTGATGCATCTCTGTTTGTATATATACAACATTCAAGTGAATAAAAAAAATTCTGCTAAATTAAAAGGCAATGTAGGGATGACAAACGACAGTCTAAAAAAGGTCCTAAACAAGATCGGGATGATGTTGGTTTGGAGAGTAGCTAACAGTACTGCCATCACATAACAATCCCTACATGAGATCTACACATGAGAGACACTCTCGTGGGGTTTACTGTTTTGTTCACTTGAAGTGTCAATAAAGCTTATTATACACTCAAACTGCAAATGTTCTCGATAAACTACTATGAGAGGACAAAAAGATACTCCAAACTTTGTTTTGCATCAGTGGGTGGGGCCGACATTTTTTTATCCGCGTCATCCCGACTTTAGTACGTAGAGTCGACAGTGCCAGCACACTCTCTGAAAATTATAGTTTTGTAAAATTAACTTCAATGAAGAACTTTACCAAGACAAGATATATGTATTTACCTGTCGTATCCAAATCCAGGTTCTGGGAAATCCGAAGACCTCGGTAATATTGGTTAAGACCGGGAATCGCGGATGGCCAAAACGAGATTTAATGGAGGCGTTTATCCAATCGATGGCGGATCATACATGAGACGGAATGAACAATGCCGCTTACCTTCACGGCCGCAGGCGTCTTCAACCTGAAATCAATTAGTAAATCAACCAAAACAGATGTAAAATGTACAAAAGGAATATTTATTACGGACCCGAGAACAATAGACGCGACGGTAAATAAATAATGTTCCTAAATCGGGATCCCGCACACAGACTTCATATGCAGGACAAATGGAAAGGGTAATAAAATTAATGTCTCGTCGTCTTGTGGAATGTGATGCGTCTTATCTGTCTCTGTCGTTCAGGCCCCAAGCTCGCGTCCGGACGTGGCTCCGGTTGGCGCGAAGCGCTCGGGCGTTGGCGTGAACACCCCTCGGCACACCCGCGCGTTCGCTCGGCAGCGCTCCAACTGCACGCCTCGCTCGTCGTTCGTATACGAATGCAGAGGAAGAGAATCGTCGGCGCTGGTCTCTCCACCAAAGTTCAAAGGCAAGAACAGGTCAAAAGTCCAAAGGCAAGAACAGGTCCAGCATGAAGGGACAGCCAAGGGAAGAGCTCTGGGCAGGAAGGAACCAGGAACGAGAAGAGAAGGGAAGGGCTCAAAATGCCGGTGAGCGAGCGGTTTTACTCGCGGTCTTCTGACGTCACTGGCGCTTTTCTTACATTCAGCACGTCACTTGTTGCGTCCTCATTCGCGCCCTCCACACCGACTGGCCAAATGTTCGCGCCTTCCACACTGATTGGCCGAGGTGTCATTGGTCGGTGGCCAATCAGTGTGTCGCTTCTTCACCTTCCTGAATCTTCTCACCACCTTGGTGTCTTCTTATTGGCCGAGCACTTGGTGCCCTGCTCCTTGTTCACCCTTCCCCTCTGTCAATCAAGAGCCCTCTTGAGCATGGCTATTGCCTGCCTTGCACAATGTTTGTCGCCATGGTGGCATACTGTGCGGCTGCTGCCTGTTGGTTTTTCCGGTCAGTCATTGTAAGGGGGGGGGGGGGGGGGAGGGATTCAATTAGTGTGTGCATTAAGGGCCTATCTAATGTCTATAAGAGTGCGTTGCCATAATGGACAAAGGGTAGATCACAGGTTTCACATATAGTCAGGTTCACTATGTTTTTTCGTTCAAAATCATGGTAGATTAGCAAACCTATACATTTTTGGAAACGTTATTACATCGAAAATCTGAAAATCAATGTTTACATTTGCGGTGATACCTGTATGGCCGCCATAAAAATACATATTTTGCTCTATTTCTGCCTCTAATTACCTAAAAACTTTTTAAAATATACTAAGCCTATGTTTTCAGGTACAAGGAATCCATTGGTGACATAATCAGACTTCTGACTGTAACAGTTCCTTCTTTTTTCAAGAAATATGCATCCAGGGAGCAGCCATTGATACAAAAAAAATTCCGTTAATATATTTATTTTACATATTAACTATCTTGGTGGAGGTGTTTATGGTGGTTGTTCTTCTTGTGTATTTTCAGTGCATAACTCATCATGAGTGAAGATCCTGATGGAAGCAAGTTGTCTTTGGGCATGTCCAAGGAGTCTGTAGACTGGAAACTGTGCATCATTTGCCTGTGCAAGGAAACTGTAGACTGGAAACTGTGCAAGTCCTTGATGAACTACATCCATCGAGTTGAAAACATCTTGTAGTTTGTCGAGGCATCCAGGAGTTCAGATCTCGTTCTCCACCTGCAAGCAGGGGAGGCACTAAGCAAGCTATTCTTTGCCATGGATCGAATAAAATACAAGCGTCTCTGGCCACGGTACATCGCAGACATGCATGAGTTGAAGACAAGTCATCCAAGAACCTGGCGTGAACTTCAAGACGGGAACATATTTGTCACCAAGAGTGTCATCCCATTTGTCTCTATTGGAGCAGATCACGCATGCGAACAACTCAACAGGATGATGAAGATCCACTCTGGGTTAATTGGCATTTCCAATAATGCCAACGCTCGTCAACGGTTCTTCTTGGCCACACCAGAGATGTCACGTCTTTCAGGAGAATTCAAAGAGCAATTCGATGTTGCTGTCGACAAGCCACAAGAGCATCATCATTTACAACCAAGTGCCGTCAAGAAAGAGCATGAAAACGTTGACCGGATAAAGGCTGCCATACTGAGTCATGGCAATCCATTCGCTGCTGAAGGTGACCAGCTCTACAACTTCATCACACAGGCATATGTTCCACAAGAGTATGTCCCACAGATTCTGAATATCGACGACACCGGCCAGAAGCTCTATGTGGATTACGTTGCAGAACGCATGAATGGAGATGTCAGTTTGTGGGCACCAGTCAAGAAGCAGAATTAACAAAATGTACATGTCAGGAAACAAAAAGCAAACAGTCAAGATCCGTGACCAGTCAGTCGATCTGAAAGAAACGAAAGACCTGTATGGTCGGTTGATGGTACTAGCCACATCAAGCCGTGACATCGATCAGAAGAATGCGATTGGGAACTATGAGTTCACTCTTACTCCCAGAGCACTGTTTGCACCTGATGGCGCGATCCTTCCATGCAGTGATAAGTCAAAGCTGATCCATAGCCTCGAGAACTTCAGTAAAACGAATGAAAATCGTACTGATGCACAAGCAGCAGAATCAACAGAACAGACTGATGATATTGCCGATGCAGTAACTCCATTTCCAGGACCATCTACGAGTCAGAGAATCGCTGTTGTTGATGGAATGGTGCTCGTCCAGAAGATGACAACGAAACCAGCGACAATCACCACAGTCAAAGATCTCGGCCAGCATTTCAATGACCGCCTCATGACCTTGACAGCAGGATCCGATGAGATTATCCTGGTCTTCGACACGTACAAGGCAGACTCCTTAAAACAGAAAACCAGAGAAAAACGACGACAAGGCAAAGACCCTGTTCAATACCAGATTGCGGATGATACAAACATCAAACATATACCAATGGGCCGCTTCCTATCTCATGAAAAGACGAAAGCTGATCTAACAGTGTACCTTGCTGAGGCAACACTCAAGTATAACGCAAACTCTCCAAAGTTAATCATCACGTCAGCAGCAGGCCACACTAGAAGCAACCGGAGCATGCAGTTTGACCCAAACAACCATGAGGAAGCTGACACACTGATGATCAGCTTAGCAGCGGCAGCATCACAACGTTGTCCCGAAGCACAGTTAGTCTTCTTCACCCCGGATACAGACGCCCTGGTTCTAGCTATTGCAGCCTATGACAAGCTCTGCAAAAACACATCCTAGACGATGGTATCAGGAACCTTGGAGGTAGGGCCAATGTGGAGGGCGCTAGGAAGAGAAAAGGCAACGGCATTACCTATATTCCACGCATTTACTGGAGCAGACAATGTTGGTCGATTCTCAGGAGTGGGTAAAACGAAGTGGTTTCAACACTACATCAAGGCTGAAAGGGACGTAGTCAGAGCACTGATGAAACTACCGGAGGATGGTGACCTAACGCATGAGGTATTAGAAACATTGGCCAGCTTTGTATGCTTAGCGTATTGCCCAAAAGGTATTCAGATCGCAAGTATTCCTGACCTAAGATGGCATCTGTTTTGCAAACATCTGGCAGAAAGTAACAAGTTGCCTCCAACAACTGGTGCACTTGAGGAGCACATTGAACGTGTGCGAGTACAGAGTAGAGTTTGGTGCCAAGCCACTGTCATGTGGCAACAGCTGTTTGACCCACTCAAACATGGCTACCATCAGGATGAGAAAGGCCATATACTCCCTATCACCACCAAGGTTCTACCAGCTCCACAGGCCATTGTCGAGTTAGTCAGATGTCAATGTAAAGCCAATTGCTCAACCCAGCGGTGCTCATGCAGAAGAAATGACTTAACTTGCACCGACCTTTGCTTGTGTGGAACGGACTGTGAAAACGATGCGGACTATATTGTCGGATACGACACACAGGACAGTGATGACGAACTCGAAATGGCATATTCTGTAATCGTGTATGTTTGATGCCATTGACTGCCTGTGTATATTTTGTCATTGACTGCCTGTGTAGATGTGAAGTTATACTGACTGCATGTGTATATATGATTTTGCTGACTGCCTGTGTATGTTTGGTGATATGAATTATTGTGACACATTTTGATGTTATTAAATACCCGTACAAAATGATAACATGTATTTGATTATGCAACTTATCGCGAAAATAAAGACAGTATTTTGCAATTCAAAACCTTTTATTCGTGTCTTACCATTCCCCATAGCACTAATTTGATACTTTCATTGGATTCCTTGTCCCTGAAAATATGGGTTTAGTATATTTTTAAAAGGTTTTAGGATAATTAGAGGCAGAAATAGAACAAAATATGTATTTTACAGTGGCCATTTTGAAAATCCAAAATGGCCGCCATACAGGCATCTCTCCAAATGTAAACATTGATTTTTAGTTTCCTTATAGTAGTGTATATATGTTGCTTCTGGGACACTCTCATTTTCCCATTGACTTACATGTTAATTTTTCCCCTCCCTCATTGCCCCTAAACACCTCTATTTCTCTCACCCTGTTCTTTACGAACCTTCTAACCTTTTGACATGTTATCCTTATTCATTAGACCACTTAAACAATGGTCCTTCTGTGTGAACCTGTGATCCTTCTGACCTTATGGACCTTTTAACCTTTTACTCTTAATATCATCTGGTGAATCATCTTTGGCCCACTCACACAACGACCCTACAAATATTTGTTTATGCGTGGGAAATAATTTAATTCTCTTGCCACTCTCTTCACCATCTAATATATTAACAAAAAATATGTTTGAGTTTGGTTCTTTATTAAGATATTTTAACTGAGCTAAGATAAAATGGTAAACCTCGCTCAATGTTCTTGTTTGAGCGCCTCCAGTGCCACACACTTTTCGGTAGGCTCTGCCCACCTTTTGTTAAGCTCCGTCCACTTTTTGGTAAACCCCGCCCACTTTTTGGTAAACCACGCCCACTTTCTACTAAGCCCGCCCACTTTTTGTTAAGCCACGCCCATTTTTGCTATGCCCCGCCCACTTTTGCTAAGCTCCGCCCGCTTTTGCTAAGTCCCACCCACTTTATAAACTCTTCAGCATTGTATCATTTCCAGGTAATACATTACATCATTTTCAGGGAATTTCCATCACATCATTTCCAGTTAAGACACGCCCAGGTTTGCCCAGGGAATTTCCACAGGAAATGACACACACCCAGCCCTTCTTATAAAAGGCACCGACCACACAGGCTTTTTCAAACACGCTTTCTGCTTCACTTGAGAATGGACTACTATGCCGAAATGGAATGGGATAACTTTGCTATTCCTTGGAGTCCTACTACCTGTGTAGAACTCAACCTTCAGATTGATGAACTGGACTCGAACCTCTTATCAATGGAGGTAAGTTTGTTTATTTATTTATTTATTTAATTAATTAATTA
The DNA here is from genome assembly GCF_964187855.1 of Myxine glutinosa. NCBI lineage: Eukaryota > Metazoa > Chordata > Myxini > Myxiniformes > Myxinidae > Myxine > Myxine glutinosa. The sequence goes on along the minus strand of NC_136262.1, from coordinate 8,692,793 downwards.
TTTATTTAATTTTTTTTTTTTTTTTTTTTAGATGAGACTCGTGTAAGAGTTAACAAAGTTTATTTTAATATTCATAGAGCTTGATTTATACAAATAAAAATATTGTATTAAATTAATACATTGTTATTTTCTTTCACAGGAAATTGTATCTGAGATACGAAATGAAAATTCTGCTTTTAACACACACACACCCCATTATACACACACAAAAGTTAAGCCCCAACTAAAAAGTTGTGGGATTCTGTGTTTGGGGTTCACAGATTTAAAAACGTATCCCCATTACATTTTATTTATTTATTTATTATTTTCAAGGGTATTAGCTGCTTACTTGTGTTTTTTGTAATTCGTGTGAGTAAAATGAACCCAAGATTTCTTCTCCATTTAAATCATATAATTTGTAGGTCCAAGGGACTGTATCCATTACATCAATGATTTTAAATAATTCACGAGTCCATTTTTGTGTATAACCTTTCTCAAAATGACTTTTCCATTTGTATATTCTTACAATATCACCAACTTTAAACTTGGGCTTTCTCAAATTAATCTCCTTTTCATATTCTAATTTTGTAAATGTTTCCGATGGTTTTGATTTTGTTGATGAATGAACTGTATTATTGTAATTATCTACAATATCCTGAATTAAATACACCCATTTTTGAGAACCGAGTTGTGTGAATTTTTTATATAGTCTCTCTTTCAAAGTAGGATTAAAACGCTCAATAACAACTGCTTTTCCTTCATTAAAGGTGCTGTATAATTTAATACCCTCCCCTTTAAGAAATTTCATAAATATTTTGTTATAGAACTCTGTTCCCTCATCGGTCCATAACTTCTTTGGTTTCCTTTTATTTCTATCAAATATTAGCTTAAAGGCTAACATTAAAGTATTACCTCTCTTGTTTTTCAAAGGAACAACCCAGGCAAATCTACTCCTCAAATCAATAACGGTTAAAGCATACCTGTATCCCTTATCATTATTTAGTTCGATTAAATCAGCAGACCATATGTGGTCAGTGTATTTAGAATAAACTTTCCTTCTTTTAAACTTTGTGATTATAGGTTTATGTAATTCATTAGCCAAAAGCTCCTCAGTCTTGATAACATCATTGGAGTTTAATCGTTTTTTGGGAAATAACCAAGACCAAGTTTCAATTTAACACTTATCATTTTTTTCACAATAAACCTATCAACTTTCTCTCTCAATGTCGGATTTCGTATCAAGGACAAATTATACAACATTTCTCTGTCTGCTTCATGTTTTTCATCCAATGTAGTGGTATTCCCATAAGCAATATCATGCTTCATACACACTTCATCAACCCTATTTATAGGTTTAGACCAAGGTTTAGGATTGTCAGCCTCATCTAATCTTTTATCCAAGTTTGTTCCTGGACCACAGAAAGAATACCCTGGAAGGTGTAATTCCCCTGGAATTCCAGTTGTTGTAAATTTACTTCCTGACAGAAACTTTTGTATGTCTCCTCCACTTTTAGGAGAGATGAATTGGCACTTTTTAGAGCCACACACTTGACATATTCCTTTTTGATAAACTCTATTATTTTTAGCTTTAACATAAGAGATATTTTTAGATTTAGTTTTCTTTTTACATTTGAGACAATAACTCATATTTATTTATCAGAAAAATTCCAACAGATTATCAAAACCTTTTTGGTATTTAACATATACATTTCAATCTTTATTTTTAAAACATAAAGAATCCTAAGGAATGCCTTCACTCTCTCCTCCATTTATTTACAAATAAAACTAACTAAAGTCAATTACACCGACATCATCAACCACATAATCTTTTCCTTCTTCTTCTTCTTTAGCCCCACTTTCTCGTTTAAATCTCCTCCCTGAAATTGAAGACATTGACGTTGTTATTTTTGAAACCATTATCTTCATAAGAGTTGTTAATTCTTTAATTTCCTCTTCGGTGCGTTGAGATTGATTTATTTGCTGTAATACACTCAATCTTTTACGAATCTCACTGATTTCCATCTTTTTATATTTTTCCTCCCTCTCTCTTTGCTCCCTTTCCTCCCTCTCTTCCTTCTCCTTTTTCTCCCTCTCCTCCTCCTTTTTCTCCCTTTCCTCCTTCTCCTTTTTCTCTCTTTCCTCCTTCTCTTCTTTAACTCCTTCCTCATTTATCTTAGCAATTTTTGATATCAATATTTTCACAGCATTCATTCTTTCTTTATTTTCCTCTTCGGTGAGTTGAGATTGATCTTCTTGCTGTAATACATCCACTCTTTTTTGAATCGCTCTGATTTCCATCTCCCTCTCCTCCCTCTCTCTTTGTTCCCTCTCCTCCTTCTCTCTTTTCTCTCTTTTCTCCTTCTCTTCTTCAACTCCTTCCTCATCCCTTGCTACCCTTGAGTTTAAACCCCAAAGAATATTATACATATACTCATCTGGATTTTGAGATATTCTTGTATCAATAATTATTTTTCTCATAATAGGATACCAATAAGATTTGTTGACGATTTCTAAAAGAGTTTTATATTTCATAACTTTGAGAAGTTCATTTTTATTTAATACTTTAAACAAGTCTCTATTTGTGGGTTTAACAATATCAGTATAAGGCCAGTTTTTTATGACAAAATTCCCATGTATATGCTCCAAATCATAAGGTATGTAATACCGAGCACCCTTTTCTTGTAGGTATCCTTGAATACAAAAATTATAATTCTCTTGTAGTCTTCTTCCTGCCATTTATGTATCAGAAATATATGTGAGATTAATATTATGACAGGTAATACCACCCCATCTTCCCACTACCAAATCGGTTTGTATTCCTCGGCTTTCTATCCTTATCTCATGACCTTCCTTCTTTGTCATGCTAACCATCGCTATACTATCATATATTTTTCTTTTCTTAAAACCATGTATTTGTTGTTTATTAATTGTACTTCCACATAAATCCATATCCTCACCAAGTGGATAATATTCTTCTTTACGAGACTGATTCAAATCATGTAGGTCTTCTATGTTTATTGAAAAAGACCAATTATACCCTAAATCAGGCATATCGTACCCCCATTTATTAATTCGCATATTAACTATATGTCCTTCTTTATAAAATTCAATTGTAAGCAGGTAGTTAAATTCAATGAGGAAAGGTGTATGGTCAGTATAACCAGGTGTTGTGGTTGTAAATTTTACTTGTTTAACAAAACGTGCTGTTTTCTTTAAAAATATATATTGTGATAAATCACTAAATCTAATTAAGTCATTTGCATCTGTAGGGTTTGGATAATTGATTAATTTATAAGTATTCTTCATATTAATATTTTTACTTACACTATATTTTTGTCGTTCAGCCTGTGCCTTTGTATAATAATTTGATAAATCAATATCCTGAGAGGATTTTCCAAAGATAGAATCATCTTTTCCAACATAAGTCATTTATATTAGATTAAAAATAATATCATAAAAATTTTCATTATTGTTGAGTTGAAATAATACATATAAACATAATTGACCACAACATTTAGAATTAATTTCTTGAACTTGAAATGTTTGATAAACACCATTCTGTAAGAATTGTATTACTTCAACAGGTGGTGGCATACCATAACTATCAAAATAATATTTATCCTGACTATTATGAATACAAACCCAATGAGAACCATTCTGTGTGTCTAAATTCATAATAATATTCTTTGTATTCTTATTTATATGTTTTAATTCATCTCTCATACAAATAACCACATTAACAATTTTTAGTGTTTTACAATACTTAGTAAGTTCTATATTTGACGTATTCTTTCCAAATTGTTTAAACCATTTATCCATTTATTTATGAGAAAGATACAATCCATTACCCCGTTTAGTTAGTTTAACACCCGCTTGAGCGATAGAGGAAAGCATATCTCTAAACAACAATCTAGCTTTATCAGGTAGACTTTCAAGTTTTTGAGCAAAATCTCCAATTACACCACTTCCACTAATTTGTTTCTCCAACTCCTTGTTATGTCTTTCCAATTCTTTTTGAGCTTTTAGTTGTGCCTTCCTTTCGTTAGCAGTTTTTACCGCTGCTGAAATACCACCAGTCAATGCTCCCGCCGCACTTAAACCAGCAAATAAAGGAATTAGAAATGGGAGAAATCCTCCTCTTGACTCGTCTATTGAATATTTCTTTAACATAGGTTTCGTCATTTTAATTTTAAGTGAACCAGCATCATTTAGTGTTTTTACCTGCTCTCTTGTGAGTAAAACATCAATTCTTACAGCTCCTTTTCTTTGAATTGTATTAACATTAATAATACAAGGCTTTTGATTTTGAATACAAGATGTTAATTTATTAAGATTGATTTGATTAACATATACCCCAACCATTTATTTATGAGAAAAAACCTATGTGATATTAATCATAACACCATTATCTGTATTAATCTGTAATTCTGTTTCCTCCAAAAGCAAACAATATGCATTAACCTCTTCACTCTCCCCTCTTTCAATGTATAGAGAAGTATCCACTCGATTAGACTTTATAGTTTCCTTTTGAGAACTCAGGTCAATTGCGTAGATTGTATAAAGTTTTTGAAACGCAACCATATCCAAAATAGGATCATTATTACCATTACTTTCACACACCTTTTGGTAGGACTTGTAGGCTTCCGCATAATCATTTTTTTCCCAATCAATTTCCAATCTATCTCGCGGATAAAATGTGCCATCAAGAGAAACCCGAAGTTGTTTCACCTTAGCATTATCACTCAGCGCATTATTCTTATTAGTACCGTCCTCTCCATCTGGTTTTTAAAAAATGAGCCAGAGGTATCGTGGCTTTCCTTGAAGAACACCCAAATTCCAAGTGTAGGTAGTGTGTTCCAGTTTAACGTGTTGACATCTTCTTTTAAGGTATGATACATTTAGCGGTTTCTTTGAGTTAAGTCTTCTATTTAACATCTCTTCCGTTTTAAGATTAGGAGTATATTCACTGATATACCAACACAAATCATTAATAACAAATTTATTGTTGGCTCCAAAAGCATTTTCATCCCCAAAAAGCAACCTATTTACATTATCGTTCCTTTGTCGTTGAAATCTAATTTTAAGACCATACAAAACTTTGTCATAATCACAAAATCCAAATATACCTTTCAGAGGTACTGCTACGGTAAAACTATTCTCTGGTTTTGTGTCATCATTATACATTGCCTTCCTTTGACTATAACCAGGGTCTGTGTTTGTACCCGTTGACATATCAGGAATAAAACCTTCAACAGCTCCCTTACCCATTCTATCACCAAACGAATATAGTGTAAATTTCATCATTTCAGATGTAGCAGAGACATAATCAACCGCTTCAACCTCTTGTGTTCCAATATACAGGCGAACGCTATCAAACATTTTCCAGAAGAAATCATTTACGAGTGTAGCATTAGTATTATTCGCAGCCTTAGTGAATTTAAATTTACACAGCAAGAAACTATCAGCTATATTCAAGTAAGTTTGTTGATTATTTATTTCAAAACTTTTTGTTCCGTTTGAATTCCAGTCTGTTCCAGTTATAGCATTTACCTTAAAATAGTCTTCCTTTTTTGTGGAGTTTGAAATGATAATTGTATCATCCAAATCATAGATACTATCAATCGCTTCCATACTTGTATTTATATAGTATTAAAATCGTTGAAACCCTGACCCAAGTATTTTAATGATTTTTTGTCGTTCTTGTGAAGATAGTTGAGTTTTACCTTTTTTTATTTCTTTGATTGCTTGTAATTTATGAGACTCCTTTTGAGCATCTTTTATACTCTTTATAGCACCCGCAACGGAGCCCACGGCAGAAGCAGTTGAACCAATTAGGTCTTTATGTTTAAGGATGGTTGAACCAATACCCATTAGAGTATCAATTATCCCATCTCCTTTATTTCGAAATTGATGACCTACACCTCATTGTCTCTTAGGTTTATAGTATCCTTTACCCACATACCTTGTATAGTATGGTGAAAGGTACATGCCCTCCCCTGTAATTATTTTATATTTTCCCAACTCATGTTTTCTCACAATAACCATTATTTATTTATTGAAAAACTTCACGTAGGTGAATTCTGATGGATATAATTTCATCATTAAAGGATATCATACGATTATCTTGGTCGGTTATCCTAAAATTTACTCTGTATATGGTTTTTCCTGACACAGGTAAATAGACAAGATTTTTTGGTTCCATATTAAATTTATAACCAATCGGGGTTGAGTATGCACTGAATGAAAATATTGTATTTGTTCTTATTCCATCGTTATAAGCACCATCAATCAAATCACAATGAATTAATACTGAATTTATACCGGAGGATATTTGGATAACATTATCACTGTAAAACGTCCCGTTATTTTCAATCTTTTTTGAAGAGAAACCCAATAGCTCTCTAAACGAATTTTCAATCGTGAAATCAACTTTATAATTATTTTTAAGTTTAATAGTTGATTTTGAAGTGTGTTTTTGAATATCTATTACAATATTTTTTGGTTCATCACCTTTTTCTTTCATAAGGCGAGAGACTTCTGAAGATATTTGAGAAATCTCGTAAGCTCCAGGTGAAACGGTTATAGTTTTATATCCACTTCCTGGATTATAACTAAACTTGTTGTTTTTCTCTGTGATATTAAAAAGGGTATTGTAAGTTTCCATTGACAACAAAGATGCCTCATATGAGGTAAGGGGGTCAAGTTGTAGTGGGTAAGGGAATGAAGCTGTGTAATCGCTCGTTGTGAAATTAAAACTGAGAATTGTGCTTCTCATCTTATTTAATATCTAATAAAATATCTTTGTATTGACATTTATTAATTATTTTCATGTTCATCAACTGATCTAAAATGGCTGAGGATTCATTAAAACAATTGTTGTTTCCAGCCTTCTTACTACCTAACAACAATAATAGCCTATTAACTAATTGTGATGGGTCATTTGGAAGAAAACTAACACCCGAACCAAGCTTACTTAAAGCATCAATAATATGTTTCTCCTTCTCATTCTTCTTACTTTTACCAGCAACAGAAACTCCATAATCAAGTGCATTTAGCAACTCAATATATACCCTATCTTCCTCTCTTTCCATATCAAGTGGTTCCTCAAAATATTTTGAACTGCTGAATCCGGGGTTTGTTAGAAGAAACATTAATCTTGGAGTTAATTTAACATTTGGTTGAGTAGAACTCAAGAACATCAATTCATCATTAAATATCAATACCTTTTCTTCCACAAGATGAAACACTGCTGGTTCTTCTGTTGGAATGAGACCTGCTCTGGTTTTTGAATCTGCCAAATATTCATTGTTTTGAAGAGCTTCCACTACATAATTAGGGGGTTGATTTACCTCCTCAAGTTTCTGAAATAATTCTTCATCATTATATTCTAATTTTCCAAGTTCTTGTTTTGTTATCTGACTAAAATCTTTGAGCATTTGAAGTTTTTTCGGAGTAAATTCTACCGTGGGAACTGTAGGGTGTTGAGTTTTTAAAAGCGGTTTAAAAAATTTCTCTTGTTTTCTTTCAAAGGCTTCTTCACCAGTTAGTTTCTGTCTCCGTTTCTTCTTTATCTCTTCCTGTTGCTTTACAACTTTTGAAACCAACTCTTGATGTTCCTTAAACTTTCTTTCTCTTTCTTCGGCATTCATTTAGTATTGAAAAATATCATTTAATGAATTGTAAAGGTCAATGGGAAAATTTTCCTTTTCTTCATCATTATAGTAAATGTGTTGAAATAAATCCTTTTCTTTAAATATTTCATCAAATTCTTTATTGGTATTAATACGAGTTGTTATTTCTTCTTCACTAATACTTGTATCTCTGCTTTTCATACGTTTGCGTTGAGTCTCCTCATCGATATCAAAACCAAATGATAAAATCTTAACTCCATCACCACACAATTGTTTAATAATTTGTCTCATTCCTTCAGGATTAGTTTCTAAAATCCCAAGACCATTAGATTTTACTTTATTTAACTCACTCTTACAATGTGAATATTTTGTAGAACCAAGAGAGACCTCCTCAAATATTTGACCTTCGTTCCTCAATCGCATATGTTCCTCCATTGAAATGTAGTAATAATCTTTCCCTTCTACTTCTCCTGGTCGCTTTGCTCTGGTTGTAGTACTCACAAAACGAATCATAGGGTGTTTTAAAAAAAAAACTTACAATCTTTTCATTTTTACTATTCAAGAGTTTAGATTTATGAAAGTTCTTTCCAGAAGCAGATTTACCCACAAGGTTAATAATAATTGTTGTCATTTATATATGTAATTATGTTTAAAATAAAAATACATCCTTTAATATCTCATCTTGTTTCACAACAATATATTTATATTTTCCAATCGTGTGTTTCATATAATTTTCAAATTCTTTTTTACTACATAACGTAGAGCAATTATCTCTCCAAAAATTATTTACATCTATTGAATTTAACTTAAATAAAATAAAAGTATTAGCATTGTTTCTTATTGAGCGTCGAGGGAGTTGAAAATATGACTGACTAAGATAAATACAATTACAAGAAGAATGTCTCCCTCTTGTATAGTAGCTATCCATTACTGTTTGGTTTCTCTCATTAACACAATCATCAAAGATGACGAGGTTCTTTTTTGATTTATCTAAATCTTGAGGTGAAGGTATATCATCCGTATTATCACTGAGAATACAAGTTATGGGTTTTGGTTTAGGTTTCTGTGTATCACAAAATAGTTGTATTATATCCTCAATGTAAATCATTTAGTTTGTTTTGAAGTTTAAATAAACCGATAATGTCTTCCTTTTTAAGACCTGCATTAAAACCCTGTGAGAGTAGTTGATACTCTGGTTGAAAACTTGACTTCGTAAAAATTATTAAATTATCATAATCTAAAAAGTTGGGGGTAAGGAGCATCTTTAAAAGCAAACAGGTTTTTCCACATCTGCTTGAACCAACTATTAGACATCTCAATGAATTTGGAATGTTTTTATGGTTATTAAATTTTATCTTATTTTCCCAAACGGGTAAAAAATCATTCATTTATATATTTGGAAAACAAGTCATCCAACTTTTTTTGAGCTATTTTAGAAACTCTATATTTTATCCTGAGTTCGGGTTTAATTTCAAAATAATTCATTATTTTATTTATGTAGTATCTTGTATTAACATTTCCATTAAAATTATTTTGAATAATAAATATCATTAAACCCTTATACATTTCCTCAATACAAAGAGTCTCTTTCCTTGTAAGAAATGGTGTATTATCACCATAATGCTTAACATTCATCTCTCTTATTAATCTTGTAAAGTAATTCATTTTTGGTTCTAATTTAAAAGAGTTATATGTTTTTTTATATTTCTTATTATCATTAATTAGAATATAATCACAGAATAAACATTGTTTATATGAATCCTCATCATTAAGCCCCACTCTATCACAAGCCGGACAATTCTCTAATTTATCATATGGAGAGTCTGGAAATTCTAAATATCCTTCAGAACTTATCATATTTATGTGGTAAATTTTTACTTAAACTAAATGCAAGTTTATTCATTAATAAATACAATGTTCAAAGCACAAAAGACAAATTTCAATCAATCTCTACTTCGGTGAAAGATATAGAAAAATATGTCAAAGATGTTAAATTGAACAAAGATAAATATGGAAATTTTTGGGTAAAACCAGTTATGGAAAATAACATGAGCCCCTCTATTTCATTTAAAGGAAGAGCTCTAACTATACCTGGAAAGACATCCATTAAAGTAAATCTAACAAAAGTTTCTCCTCGACTCCTGGCAATTTATTCAAAGCTTGAAAAAGTGATTGACCATGATACTTTGAAAAAGAATGATAAGACCATCAACAATACTCGTGGAGAAATTTGTATTTACTTTAATAATCCAAAGGGTGTAGATCTAAGTAAAATGAATGATGTTAATATTTCTGGTGAAATGTCATTTCGTTCTATGATAGTTAGAGATTATTTAAAGATAACTTTTGATATTAAAAATGTAGAGATTGAATCCGTTAATGAAAGAAAGTATATTGGTATAGATGGAAAGGTTTTTTCTGCTAATTAAATATGAGTCATTACAGCAGTGAAGATTTTACTATTTCATTGAACTCGGACAATAGTGATGATAGTATTTCATTGAACTCGGACGATGGTGACGATAGTATTTCATTGAACACAGATGATAGTTATGATACTAATCGTTTGTGCTCAAATGATAGTTATGAGAGTAGCTTTATTGATGACTCTGAGTATGATTCTGAGTATTCATGTGATAGTTATGACTTCGATGATTCTGAGTGAAAAAGTGTTTTAGTTTAAGCACAGCAATATATATAAAATGGAGCTGTAAAGCTCAAAAGTGTTTCATTTTAAGCACAGTGATATATATAAAACACCACGTTTTCTCACGCTATAAATATGGTTTATTGTGATACTTGCGAGAAGGAAGTAAAATATTATAAACAACATATTCTCACCGCAAAACATACATACAACATTCTTAACAAACTTTCCCCTCTTCCACCTAAAACAAAACATTGTAAGGTCTGTAAAACAACCATCCTCAAGAAGGGGTTTAAAGCCCATCTTAAAACTAACAAACACTTGTCAAAATTGTTTACTATTAAAAATACTGATGGTGCTTTCAAAAGACATATCAGGATTCGAATCTTTAACTTCAAACCTCCCGAACCAAAGTCTATAGTTGATGCTGTAGAAATAGTCAAACCTGCTGTTCAAACATTTATTGAAAAAACACTAAAAGAAATGAAACCACTTAAATTTTATATGGGGGTAAAATTAGAAATGACAAAGGATAAAGGAGTTATAGATACACCATACATGAGAACTGAGCCACACTTTATATCTTCATATCAAGATTTTAAAACATCAGGAGTCTATGATGAACTTATTAAACAAGAGCAAGATGTGGATAATTCAATCGTAGGAAGTGGATTCAATATAGGAAAAATTATTTACATAGACATTCATATTCTTAAATCAGATCCTCTAAAAGCTTCTTCTTACATTGATTTACCCAGTGTTATCAAAAATAGAAAAGCAGTTATCAATATCAAAAATAAAGACAATAAATGTTTTCTCTGGTCTATTTTAGCACACTTACATCCTCCACATTTTCATGATGAAAGAGTATCTCATTATAAAAAATATGAGAATACATTAAATACGAAAGATCTAAAGTTTCCGATGACTTTAAATGATATTCCTAAATTTGAAAAGATGAATAATTTATCAGTTAATGTTTATGGTCTAACAGAAACAAACAACATTCAGGTTTTAAAGCTTTCTGACAATTGTAAACAAACTCATATTAATCTTCTATATTTTAATTCAGAGGAAAATTCACATTATACATACATCAAAGATATTGCTAAATTAATAAAACCACAAGTCTGTAAGAGAACAAATAAAATATATATTTGTTTGCATTGTCTTAACTTCTTCAATTCACAAGAAAGATTAGATATACATTCAAATTATTGTGGCGAACATAAATCAACGGTAATCAATATGCCTAAAGAAGGCTCAAAGATCACATTCAAAGATGAAAATAAAAAGATCAAACATCCATTTGTTATATATGCTGATTTTGAAAGTATTCTAGAAAAAATAGATACTGCTTCTCCAGATCCAAAAGAATCATACACAAATAAATATCAAAAACATACTCCTTGTGGTTTTTGTTATTATATCAAATCATCCGTTGGTGATAAATATAACAAGTTAGAGATGTATAGAGGCTCAAATACCCCAGAGGAGTTTGTGAAATGACTAGAAAAAGACTGTGTTCGATTAACCAAGATAATGAGAGAAACCAATAAACCAATGTCCTTAACAAGTAAAGAAAAAAGAGAATTTAGACAGCCAAAGGTTGACTGTCATATTTGTGAGGAGAAAATTGGTAAAGGTCTAAAGGTTAGAGACCATTGTCATCTCACTGGTAAATATAGAGGTCCGGCTCATCAAAGTTGTAATATTAATTATCAACTCCCCTCTTTCATTCCTGTCTTTCTTCATAACAACGCTCATTATGATACACATCTATTTATCAAGGAACTCTCAAAGACTTCTGGAAGTATCTCAGCAATTCCAAACACGGATCAGAAATACATTTCATTCACAAAAACAATTCACACATCTCCTATTACTCATATCAGATTTCTTGATACATTTAAATTCATGGCAAGTCCATTGGCTAACTTGGTTCAAAATCTAAAAGAGTTTCCATGTCTTTCAGAGTATTTTTTAGATAAAGATTTTCTAACACAAAAGGGAATTTACCCCTGTGACTATATGGACTCATTTGAGAGATTCAATGAAACACAACTTCCTTTAAAATAAAATTTCTATAACAAATTAAATAATAGTCATATATCTGATAAAGATTATGTACACGCACAAAATGTTTGGAAAAAATATAACATTAAGAATCTTGGTGAGTATCATGATTTGTACCTCAAAATTGATGTGCTTTTGTTGGCTGATGTGTTTGAGGCTTTCAGAACAATCTGTCATTCTGGATATGGATTGGATCCTGCTCACTATTACACTGCTCCTGGATTGGCTTGGAGCGCGATGTTAAAAATGACAAAACAAGGTTTGGATTTGTTAACCGATGTTGATATGCTTTTGATGATTGAAAAGGCAAAGAGAGGAGGAATTTCACAAGTCTGTTCAAAGAGATATGCTAAAGCAAATAACAAGTACATTCCAAATTATGATCCATCGGTAGAGAGCTCCTACTTGATGTATTATGATGCGAACAACCTGTATGGCTGGGCAATGTCTCAGGCTCTTCCTTATGGAAAACTTAGATGGGTAAAGGAAAAAGATTACAAAAAGGTTTTACAAGATGTATGTATCTCTACACAAAAAGAATTGGATGATTCAAAGGTTGGTTATTATTTTGAGGTCGATTTGAAATATCCAGAGGAACTTCATAACCTACACAAAGATCTCCCATTTGCTTGTGAAAAGGAAAGTCCAAAGAAGGAGTGGTTAAGTGATTATCAACAATCATTTAATATAGGTGAATCAACAGAAAAATTACTTACTACATTATATAACAAGAAAAATTATGTTCTACACCAAATAAATTTGTGACAATATTTATCAAAAGGTCTAAGAGTAGAGAAGATCCATAGGGTTCTAAAGTTCAATCAAAGTCATTGGTTGAAGGGGTACATTGATTTTAATACACAAAGAAGAACAGAGTCAAAAACAGATTTTGAGAAAGACTTTTATAAATTGATGAATAATGCGGTCTTTGGTAAGACCATGGAAAATGTGAGAAAAAGACAAAATATCAGACTATCAACATCTTGGAAACAAGCATCAAAATTAATTAATAGACCGAGTTTTACTAGAGCTGAGGTCTTTACTGAGAACTTTTGTGCGATCCATTTGATTAAAGAGAGTATTGAAATGAACAAACCTATTTATATTGGAACATCAATTCTTGATTTATCAAAGTCATTAATGTATGATTACTTTTATAATAACTTGAGGAAGAAATATCAAAATGATGTTCATCTACTTTATATGGATACAGATAGTTTTATTTTGCAAATTAATACTGATGATGTTTATTCAGACATGAAAAAGGACATTAATATCTATGACACTAGTAATTACAGTCCAGAGAGTGAGTTGTTCTCTTCTAAAAATAAAAAGGTGATTGGAAAGTTTAAGGATGAATTAGGAGGAAATGTCATGAGTGAATTTGTGGGATTGAGGTCTAAGGCTTATGCTTATAAATACATTGTGAATAACGTTGAAAAAACTGATAAGAAGTTAAAAGGCATAAAGAAAAATGTCATTAAAGAAACAATAAACTTTAAGGATTATTATAACTGTTTAACAACAAAGAAAGAAGAGTTTAGAAAGATTAATGGAATAAGAAGTTATAAACATAAATTATATTCAGAAGAGGTGAATAAGAAAGCATTGGGGGCTTTTGATGATAAGAGGTTTATTTTAGAAAATGGAATTGATAGTCTCCCTTATGGTTATATAAGTATATAAGTGATAAGTTAAAAAGGGGGGTTAGGGATTTTAACGGGCTACCGCCGCCTTTTTACTATTATATAAATGATAGAACCAAGTACCAACCAGACTAAAGAGTGGAGGTGTAATCAACCTTGGTATATAAATGGTAAACATAACGAATGTGAAAAATATCAAATAGGTATAATTGAAAAGACAACTGGTAAAAATTTTTACAAAACAAATAAGAGAATTAATTCAAATACTGGTGAATTGGGTAAAAAAGATGGAAATATTTTTGAGTGGACAGAAAACTTTGATGGTTGCCAGGAAAATATATACTTTAATTTAAAAATGGTATGTGGCACTGGAGGCGCTCAAACAAGAACATTGAGGGAGGTTTACCATTTTATCTTAGCTCAGTTAAAATATCTTAATAAAGAACCAAACTCAAACATCTTTTTTGTTAATATATTAGATGGTGAAGGGAGTGGCAAGAGAATTAAATTATTTCCCACGCATAAACAAATATTTGTAGGGTCGTTGTTTGAGTGGGTCAAAGATGATTCACCAGATGATATTAAGAGTAAAAGGTTAAAAGGTCCATAAGGTCAGAAGGATCACAGGTTCACACAGAAGGACCATTGTTTAAGTGGTCTAATGAATAAGGATAACATGTCAAAAGGTTAGAAGGTTCGTAAAGAACAGGGTGAGAGAAATAGAGGTGTTTAGGGGCAATGAGGGAGGGGAAAAATTAACATGTAAGTCAATGGGAAAATGAGAGTGTCCCAGAAGCAACATATATACACTACTCCTTATGCTATAACCTTTCCAAAAATGTATAGGTTTGCTTATCTACCATGATTTTGAATGAAATATAATTTATTGACATAGTGAACCTGACTAATACAATGGAGTCTTATCCTTATCCGCTAGAACTATTTATCACTGGATCATCCTCATATGATCACAGGTATACTCTTACCCCCAACAAACCGCCTAAACACAGAACGTATTACAGGTGAGGTTCCCTATCATGACAGCCGGACACCTCCCTATGCATATCTACCTAAATCTAGATATTGAAGGAGCTGTGCTCCTACGCGAGTCGAAAGGATTGACGCGACAAAAGACGGGAATTCGTCCGAGTTTCTTTATAGAGCAAAACCAAAACTCGGGAACTCTGAAAAGCCCGTTTATCGGGCAGCAATATATATATGCAATCAAACACGTCATGCCGGAGCGTTTGCCGGGGAAAGGCGAGACTGGGCGTGCCCGGGCGGCCTGGGCGAGCCCGGGAAAGGCGAGTCTGGACATGCCCGGGAAAGGCGAGACTGGGCGTCCCCGGGCGGCCTGGGCGAGCCCGGAAAAGGCGAGTCTGGACATGCCCGGGAAAGGCGAGACCAGGCAGCCTGGGCGAGCCCGGGAAAGGCGAGTCCGGGCATGCCCGGGAAAGGCGCGTCTGGGGATGTCCGGGCAGCCTGGGCGAGCCCGGTACAGTGATCAGTCCCTGGTTGCGTCTTCGGCAGGTGTAAGGCGATTGTGTATGCTCAGCGGCAACCGCTACATGCGCCCCCCCAGAATCGACTTGCACCGGCAGGGTCAATTTAAGGGGGGTCCTGATGACCTGGCCGAAGTGACCCCTGGAGGGTCGTGGGGGGTGGGGGTCCAGTGTGGTGGTGGGTGGTCGAGCGGGGGGAACCGTGGATGGGGGGCGGCCTCACCGCAGAGGAAGGGCCAACCGTGGTGGTTGGTCGACGTCCATGTGCGCCGGCTTGAGGCGGTCCACCGAAATCCGGTCCGACCTGCCTCCGACGTCAACGACGAAAGACTTGTCGTCCCGTCGCAGGACCCGGAAGGGCCCTTTGTACGGCGGCCGGAGTGGCCCCCGGTGTGCGTCATGACGCACAAAAACGTACTCCGCTGTGCGAAACGCTGGGGGGACGTAGGATTGGGGGCCACCGTGGCGGGACGTTGGCACGGGGGCAAACCGTCAGGCGGCCTCCTGGAGGTCCGAGCGCTGGCGAGCTGCGGACCAGGGACTGGTAGCGTCGGGCACGAACTCGCCCGGGACACGTAGCAGCTGGCCGTAGACGAGCTCGGCGGTGGACGCCTGGAGGTCCTCCTTGGGGGCCGTGCGGAGGCCCAAAAGGACCCACGGCAGCCGGTCGGCCCAACCACCGTCCTGAAGGCCGGCCATGAGCGCGGCCTTCATGGAGCCGTGAAAACGCTCGCACAACCCATTCGCTTGGGGGTGGTAGGCCGTAGTATGGTGGAGCTTGACCCCCAGGTTGCGGGCGACCGCGCCCCACAGCTTGGAGGTGAACTGCGGACCGCGGTCCGAAGAGATGTCCACCGGTGCGCCGAAACGGGCGACCCAGGTGGCGATGAAAGCCTGCGCCACGTCGGCAGTGGTGGTGGAAACGAGGGGAACGGCCTCCGGCCACTGGGTGGTCCTGTCCACCATGGTGAGCAGGTGTGCGAAACCTCGTGATGGGGGAAGGGGGCCCACCAGGTCCACGTTGACGTGGTCGAAACGCCGTTCGGGCACTGTGAAAGGTGCCAGCGGGGCCTGGGTGTGGCGGTGGACCTTGGCCCGCTGGCAGGCCGTGCAGGTGTTGGCCCAATCGCGTACGTCCCGTCGAAGTCCGTGCCAGACGAAACGCGTCGACACCAGCTTCTGGGAAGCTTTCCGGCCCGGGTGGGAAAGGCTGTGGAGGGAGGCGAAAACGCGGCGCTGCCAGGTAACGGGCACGACGGGGCGAGGCTGACCTTGGGAGACGTCGCAGAGCAGGACAGTGTCCGCGAAGGGGACGTCAGCCAGGCGGAGGCCCGTGTCCGCCGCCCGGAGGGCTTGCACCATGGTGTCGGTGGTCTGGTCGGCCGCCATAAGCGCGAAGTCCACGCCGAGGTGGACCGCGTTCGCGCTGGCCCGAGAAAGACAGTCGGCCACGGCGTTGTCTTTTCCGGCGACGTGCCGGATGTCCGTGGTAAACTCTGACACGGCGGAGAGGTGGCGCTGCTGGCGGGCCGACCACGGCTCCGTGACTTTGGCCATCGCGTAAACCAACGGCTATTGGTCGACGAAAGCCATGAACGGGCGGCCCTCCAGGAGGTGGCGGAAATGGCGAACGGCCAGGTATAGACCGAGGAGCTCGCGGTCAAATGTGCTATATTTTAGCTCGTTCGGCCGGAGTTGCCGTCTAAAAAAAGCGAGTGGCTGCCAAACCCCGTTCACCCATTGTTCATGTACGGCGCCCACCGCGTAGTCGGAGGCGTCCATAGTGAGGGCGATGGGAGCGTTGAGCACCGGGTGAGCAAGCAGCATTGCATCGGCGAGGGCCAGCTTTGCGCCTGTGAATGCCGCGTCCATGGCTGCGGACCAGACGACGTCATGCTTGGCCGGCTTGCCCCGGAGGGCTTCGTAAAGCGGCCGCATGAGCTGAGCAGCGCGGGGTACGAAACGGTGGTAAAAATTCACCATGCCGAAGAACTCCTGCAGGGCCTTGATGGAGCGGGGATGCGGGAACTCGGTGATGGCCTTGACCTTGGTTGGCAGCGGCACGGCCCCGTTCCTGGTGATGTGGTGGCCCAAAAAGTCAACGGCCGTCGTGCCGAAGTGGCATTTGGCCGGGTTGACGATTAAGCCGTGCTCGCTGAGGCGTCCGAACAGTGTTCGGAGGTGGAGGAGGTGCTCGGCCCGGGACGTGCTGGTGACGAGGATGTCGTCCAGGTAGACGAAGAGGAACGGCAGGTCACGCAGCACGCCGTCCATCAAGCGCTGGAACGCCTGGGCCGCATTCTTGAGGCAAAATGGCATCCTCAGGAATTCGAACAGGCCGAATGGTGTGATGACGGCCGTTTTTGTGACGTCGGCCGGCCTGACAGGTACCTGGTGGTATCCCCGTATTAAGTCAATTTTCGAGAAAATGACCCACCCCACCAAACGGGCGGAAAAGTCCTGGATGTGCGGGACCGGATACCTGTCGGGGGTGGTAACGTCGTTGAGGCGGCGGTAGTCGCAACATGGGCGCCAGCCCCCCCAACCCCCGGCTTCGGCACGATGTGCAGTGGCGAGGCCCACGCGCTATCGGAGCGCCGCACGATTCCGAGGTGCTCCAACGCGTCAAACTCGGCCTTTGCCACGGCGAGCTTGGCCGGGTCGAGGCGGCGGGCTCTGGCGTAGACCGGCGGGCCCGTAGTTTGTATGTGGTGCTCGATACCATGTCTCACTGCGACGGCCGAAAACGTCGGCGCGTGAGGGCCGGGAACTCTGCGAGCAGGCGAGCGAACTCGTTCGCCGCCAGGAGGGCGCATGCTAGTTCGGTCGGCGCGGAGCTGCTCATCGTGCATGCCAGGGAGCTGAAAGTCTCGGCGTTGACAAGGCGACGCCGTTTGACGTCGACCAGCAGCCCGTGCGCCCAGAGGAAGTTGGCGCCTAGCAAAGCCATGGGCACGCTTGCCGTCACAAAGGTCCAATTAAAGCGCTGGCTGCCGAAGCAGAGGCTGACGTTGCGCGGGCCGAAGGTGCGGATGGCCGATCCGTTGGCAGCGACCAAGGAGGGGCCGCAAACGGCGGTCTGCCTGTCCTGCTCGGAGGCAGGTATGACGCTCAGTTGGGCGCTGGTGTCACAAAGAAAACGCCGCCCGGACGCTTTGTCCTTGATGAAAAGCAAGTTGCCCGAGTGGCCGGCGCTCATGGCTGGTAATGAACGCTGGCCCGGCCGTTTCCTGACTTGCCGAAAGTGCACGGGGGTCGGCATGTCGGAGCCTTTTGTCCGAACCTGGCGTGGTAATAACACCACGCCTGGTCAGGTGGAGGCCCCGGCCGTCATGTTGGAAGCGGTCGGCGCGGCGTGGCAGCCGCCAGTTGCACCGGCAGTTCGGCCTCCAACCGCACCGGGTGCTCGGGCACCATGGGCGTCGCCTCGGACGGCGGCGGGCTCCAGGTAGCCGCCCCGATGTGCTGGCCTGCCGAGGAGAGCTTGTCGGCTTCCCTGGCGAGAGCGCGGGGATCCGTGATCTGCATGCCTGCCAGGGCGAAGCGTACCTGGCTAGGCAACTGGCGGAGGAACAGCTCCCGGAAAAGAAAATCCGGGGAGTGCTCATCGAGCAGCGAGAGCATGTAGTCCATTTGCTTGGACGGGCGCGTGTCGCCGAGCTCGGGCAGGTCGAGCAGGCGTCGTGCGCGTTCTGCCGGTGAGAGGGCGAATGCGTCGAGGAGGAGCGCCTTGATCGCGCCATACTTGTCAGCGGCTGGCGGGTGCTGGAGGAGGCCCAGGGCACGGGCCGCGGTGGCGGAGCCAAGTGCCGCTACCACATGGTGGAAGCGGGTGTCGTCGGCGGTAATGCCTCGCGGGGCAAACTGGGAGTCCGCCTGGGCGAACCAAACCACTGCGTGAGCCTCCCAGAAGGTAGGCAGTTTAAGGGCAACTGCCGTGTCCATGTCGGGGGTCACCAGTGAAGGAGCTGTGCTCCTACGCGAGTCGAAAAGATTGACGCAACAAAAGACAGGAATTCGTCCGAGTTTCTTTATTGAGCAAAACCAAAACTCGGGTACTCTGAAAAGCCCGTTTATCGGGCAGCAATATATATATGCAATCAAACACGTCATGCCGGAGTGTTTGCCCGGGAAAGGCGAGACTGGGCGTGCCCGGGAAAGGCAAGTCTGGACATGCCCGGGAAAGGCGAGACCGGGCGTGCCCGGGCGGCCTGAGCGAGCCCCGGAAAGGCGAGTCTGGGCATGCCCGGGAAAGGCGAGACTGGGCGTCCCCGGGCGGCCTGGGCGAGCCCGGGAAAGGCGAGTCTGGACATGCCCGGGAAAGGCGAGACCGGGCGTGCCCGGGCGGCCTGGGCGAGCCCGGGAAAGGCGAGTCCGGGCATGCCCGGGAAAGGCGCGTCTGGGCATGTCCGGCGGCCTGGGCGAGCCCGGTACAGTGATCGCTCCCTGGTTGCGTCTTCGGCAGGTGTAAGGCGATTGTGTATGCTCAGCGGCAACCGCTACAATATTCCCCTTTACCCCAAATTCATAACAATACTTAACAACAAATGGGAAACCAGCGTGCTAAACCGCAAAGCATATCTGGTACTCTTTTGTCTTTGTGCGTTTTACGGTAATGCAAGCTAACACCAATCCTTGCTGACACCATTCTGTTCTGACGCATCTTTGCTGAAATATGTTCTTCCAAATAAATTCAGATCACAGAATAGTGTCAGCAAAGATTCGAGGTTAGCTTGCAAGCCGAAAAAACACACAAAGACAGAAGAGAACTGTATGACTCATGTAACAAGCTTGGACACGAAAACATGAAAAAGGATTACATTATTGAAGTTAGATGATCGCTTGGTGAAACAAATGTAAAACAAGAACGGTACTCGGTAGAGAGCATACCTCCACCTCCACCTGGCTGAACAGTTTACGTTTTGTACCCACTGATAGGCCGGATCTGGATTAGGACCCGAACCAAAATCGAATCGGCTTGTTCTTGTCACCTAACCAACTCATCCACATCGTTTTGTCATAATTAGTCCATAACTTTTTTTATGTCATGCTACATATAGTTTTTGGCCCTTTCACTCAATGGTGAAGAATCACTTAGAATTAAATGATTTTTGTATCTGGATCCGCATTCAAATCTTCATCAAAATCGAATCGATTCTACCTTGTCACACACCCAACCTGTCCACCAAGTTTCACCCAAATCCACCCATAACTTTTTTAGATATCCTGCTATATGTCAATTTTAGCCCCATCACTCAATGGTGAAGAATCACTTTTAAAAATCTCTGATCTGGATCCATATTTGAATATTCACCAAAATGGAATCAGCTCTTCCTTGTCACATGCACAACCTGTCCACTATGCATCATCCATATCCATGCACAACCCTTTGAGATATCGTGCTATATACTGTTTTTTGCCCTATCTCTAAATGGTGAAGAATGACTTTATAAAAAAATTCTCTGACCCGGATTCGGATCTTCCCCAAAATCGAACTATTTTGTCCGTGTCACATACCCAACCCTCCACCAATTTCTGTGTGAATCCATCCACAACTTTGAGATATCCTGTTCAAAAAAAGACAAACAAACAGTGCAAATGCTATTCTATCTTCAAGTCAATTGGATGAAAATTGACCGTTCTTCAGATGAAAATTGATGATTTTGGAAGTTTGACCTTGTTTTGACCTTTGACCTTTTGATCTCAAAAATAGTTGGTTTCCCAATTTAGTGACTCAATATACAAATGCTGTTCAATTTTCAAGTCAATCAGATGAAAAATGGCGATTTTAGAAATTTGACCTCCAGATGACCTTTGACCTCAAAATCAATAAGCTTCTCAATTGTGATGAACTCTACAACTTGGTGAAATTTCATGACGATCGGTTTAGAATTGTGACCTGTGAGTGACAAACAAACAGACAAAGAAACAAACAGACAGACAGAATAACAAATGCAACCAACCAATATACTTGAAAAATCTTCGATTTTGCAAGTAACAAACTATAAAGAGCAATCAGGGATTGCAGGCCCTCGCCAGGGTGTGTTTTCAGTGTTTTTTTAAAAAGGCTTTTGTGTTAAAACAAATAATGCGGCCGAGCCACGTGACCAATGACGTCATCATTATTTTTTTCTCTCTACCAATTTATCCCTCGATTATGCTCAAGAAATTTCATCCTGATCGGATGAAGTTTTGTACTTGTGGAATTATGACGTCATAATGGAGGCACCTATGACATCATCATTAACATATTTTATTCCCCATGGAGAGTTCTTTACAATGAGCCATGTCTCAATTTTTTCTATTCAGCACTTTCGGAGATATAGAGGTGCAAAGTTTTTCGGTTTTTCCAAGATGGTGGCCGAACTACGTGACTGATGGCATCATCATTAGTTTTTTTTCCTCCACCAGTTTATGACGACATGGCGCTCAAGAAATTGCATCTTGATTAGATGAAGTTTTGTACTTGTCGAATTATGACGTCATAATGGAGGCCTTGGGCCTAGAGAGTTAAAAATTGGGCACAGTCTATTCCAGTGCAAGACAAATATGTGTGGAAAGTATGGCGATGCTTTGTGCAACGATGTAGACGTCGTACTGCGCACAAACAGACAGACAGACAGACGGACAGACAAACCAACCAACCAACATACTTGCCGGAATCTATTCCGGAATCTATTCCGGCAAGTAACAAACGGACTCAAATCCCATACCCTCTCCTCTGGCGAGGGTAACAAGAAATATGTCGTGCACAGCACGATTTTTTTTTTTTTTTTTTTTTTTTTGTATACAAGATCGAGGCTCGTGAAAGAGCGAACATTAATCACACAGAAAGACAAACCGACACATTAAACATACTAGGGCATGCCCGTACTATATCTATATCTAAAATTATATCCCCCCCCCTCTATTTACATGAAATGGTTTGGTCCAAAGCGAACGGCTTGCGAGTACGGTGACAATCCCCCCCCTCTATTTACATGAAATGGTTTGGTCCAAAGCGAACGGCTTCGGAGTTTGGTAAAGAAATCGCCATAGCGTGCCCAAACGCGCAGGAAAGCGAAAGAATCGCAAATTTAAGGAAATGCCCGTACTTCCGTAAGGAAGAGAAAAGAAATGAAAAGGAAAAACATTCCAAACCGCGAGGGAAAACAACACGGCACGTCGACACAACAACGTGTCCTGTGATTGGCCGTACGTCGCTGCCAGTAGCTGCCCCCAAAAAAAAGCTTTCACCGTCCGGCGACTGAATTTAAGGGGAAAAATAAAACGCTCTTCGCTTAAAACAACGCCCTTCGCTCTGACTGAATTGGGACAATGTTTTTATGTTTTTAATTGAATTACTATCCGTAATGGCGCACGCTCTCACGGGAGCTCCGGAAGGTCGTATATCGCAGTTACGATGAATCGCAAATTAGTTTTTATTAGTTTTAAAACATAGTTTAACGCCAACATAGCGCCAACATAGTTTGCAAACGTGAAATAAATGAATACGCTCTCAAATGTGCCGTCCGAGGCAGAGTCTGTTCGCCACGTTCGGCACACGTGATAGCTCGCTGCTCTCTGATTGGTTGAATCGTTTTTTGGACATAGCTCGGTAACTGCTTGTCCGATTAATTTCAAACCTTGAAAAGGCACATCCTCGGGTCCCCAGCAATATACCTGGCAAGTTTCAAGTATATCGGACCGGTAGTTGTCGAGAAACAGCGGTCACAGACAAACATACATACAAACATACAAACATACAAACATACAAACATACACACAGAGATTGCTGGAATTATAGATAGATAACATCGGGAGCGGTAGACAAGATGGGGAGAGAGGGGGAAGGACACAAACACAACATTTGAGAGCAGGGACCGAGAGACATGGAGACATCGAGAGATCTGTGAGAGGGAGAGGGCTTTGGAGGGGGGCATGGAAGCGAGGGGGGGGGGGGGGAGAGGTATAAAACATATGGACACTGCCAGGACTTCCAGGAAAGAAGTTGGAATTTCAAACAAGGTGGATCTGGGGTGAATTAGCGGGGGTAGAAAAGATCAAGGTTTTGGATGGGGGAAGATAAGAGATGGTGGTGAACAGCTGTTTTAAAGACCTGGAGGGAGGAGTGGGATTGAAGGGAGTGAGGGAGTTTGTTCCAGAGGTGGGAGAAAAGAGGAATGAAAGAGTGAAGGTGAGCAGAGAGCCGAGATTTCGGCAGTTTAACCATCAGAGGGTTGCTGGGAGATCTTGTGCGACCTGTAGGAATATTTGCGGGACAGAGCACAGAGAGAGCTGGGGGTGCAAGGCCGGAGAGGAGTCGGTAGAAGACAGAAAGACCACCTACCTGCCTGCGGTGTAGGCAGGCCTATGCAAAGAAAGACCACCTACCTGCCTGCGGTGTAGGCAGGCCACGATACTTGCAAAATCCCGAAAATAAGTTGTTGGCCTATGATGACCTAAAAAATACTTGGTGGTTGAATTCAGTGAGATGGTATGCAAATCCTCTTCAAATCTCAAGTTATTTGGATGAAAATTGAGAATTTTAGAAACTCTGCCTACGTTGACCTTTTGGCCTATATTGACCTCAAAATACTTGGTGATTGAACTCAGTGACCAGATGTGCAAGTTCTCTTCAAATTTCAAGTCAATCGGATGAAAATTAAGGATTTTATAAATTCGACAAAGTTGGTGACATTTGGCCTATGTTGACCTATCGACCTTTTGACCCAAAGACAATAGGCTTCTTGCTTATGACAAACTCTACCAATTGGTGAAGTTTCGTGAAGATCATTTGAAAGTTGTGACCTGCAGGCGACTGGCATACAAACATACATACAGACAGACAGACAGACAAACAGACAGAACAAGCATTCTGAGTATTGCGCTGCAATACATGTCCCCTACCGGCAGTCTGTCGTGCGCAAAACTGTTGGGGAAATTACCAAAGTTCAAAGTGCCATAAGTTTGTCAAAAATGATCGAAACGTCGTGAAGTTCGAACTTGATCAGTAACTTATCATGAGGAAACTATGTACCAAGTTTGAAATCATTAGCATTAAGAGTTTAGAAAAAAAGTCCGTAAAACTGTTCTTTGCGTGACGGACTGACAGACGGACAGACTTACAGACGGAGGGAGCCCTCTTGAGTTCTGTTGCAAACCTATAGTCCCCTAAGGTGTACACCGGTAGGGGACTAATAACGAAAAGACCAACCAATATACTTGAAAAATCTTCGATTTTACAAGTAGCAAGAAACCGGAGTGAAAACTGAGTACTCCCTTTCAGCGTGCGTCATCACCGCGCCCCCTTCGGTGCCCGGCGATGACGTTGTGCAGCGTCTGGAGTTGGCATAGGAAAGGAGCGGTGTACAAATTTTTTAACAATCTGTCATATGAACTTCATCAAATTAATGCACCAGATATATTATTTTTGATTTGATGTGCCGTATTCTTTACAGAGCGTTGGTGCTGCTGAAGCAGTTTATTAGTAAGGATTATTCTGGGTGGTTTGCCATTGCCTTCCCAGCCTTGTTATCCATGCTCTATCCTTTTAAATGCTGAGCATCAAACAAGGAAGCAGGTTGTACCATTTTTTGAAGTCTTTGGTATGACCTGGATGGGGTTTGAACCACGGACCCGCAGCCTCAGAGTGGCACGCACCTATATTATTATCTGGTTTCAAATTACAATTATTCCTTATGGAGCATGGGATTTAGACTCGAGGCATTTAGAAGGCTAAATATGTTCCAAACTGGAAAACATTCCAAAGTGGAAAACGTTCCAAACTGGAAAACGTTCCAAACTGGAAAACGTTCCAAACTGGAAAACGTTCCAAACTGTAAAATGCTGGTATTGCGGTAAGATGGGTTCCAGCACACCAGCAAGGCATTCTCCAGCATTTTAAGGGAAATTGTATGTCTGTTAACATTTCCCTGGTGAAAAACTTGTTGAAGTAATTGTTAAGCAAAGATCTCGTTGCTGCAAAAAGATATTTGATGGAATTTTTCATCTTGAAGAAGGAAAGGGAAGGGTTCCAGACCCCCCGACAACCCCTCTCCCGATCTCAGATCCATTACCGCTGTCATTCCATTGCCAATGAAATCATTTGGAGACTGAGGTCAGCAAACAGGGACTTCCTTCACAATGTCTCTTGGGGAAATCAAGGACACACTTGATGGAATATTTGTGATTATTTGGTTTTGGTTTGTTTAAAAAGCCAAATGTGGACCCAGGAACTGCAGTATGAGGTGAGCAGGTTTCTCCGGCCTCATCATTCCACACTTTACAACTCGATCAGAATAAGGAACTACAGACTCGTACTTCAATCCATCCTGATTTAAATCTCATTACATCCTCTAGTTCTGCTCTTCCATGAACCTCGACATCCGCATTTCGAGAATCGTCAACACGAGTCGTTGATTTCCAGCGTACCACGTGATGATTTTTAAATATCAATGATAACCTTTAAAGGTAAAATTAAATTGTTCCTGCATACCTTTCTGACCTAATCTTGCATCCTTGCAGGTACGCATGCTACGGTCTAACACCTGGAATCACCTGCTGCTCGGTATTCCCTCCTCTATTCCTATCTTTACTTTGTCAGCCGCCTGTGTTGTTTCCTCTTCCACGGCATTTACCCCAAACTTTTATTTACAAACTCTTCTCTTCCACTTCCTACACGATTGGTTGTGGTTTTTCCTGGCAAAGTAGTTTCAGCAATACCAGAACTATATAGAGCGCGTGGCTTCTCCGATGCAGTTCCACTTTCGTTTCTCCTTCTCCAATGTATCCATCAAGTTATCCATTCCGGCCTCAAGTTCCGCTCTTTCAGAATACATTTCACGATCCGTCTCGGACCACAACACATGTGATCCCAACATCACATCTGCTGTTGCTGTCAACTTGAACCCAGACATGTGCAGCACCTCTCTTTGCTACAATCAACAAATTACACTTTTTATGACTTTCTCTGGTTTCATGAAATCCTTTCCATTCGCAACACATTCAATGTTCTTTCCTTCTCATGTATCCTACTATCCCCAGTTGAAGTCAAGGAGTTCCCATCAGTGATAGATATACATAATTTGCCAATTTCCTGTTGGCTCTCATTTCCATCATGTGTTCTGCACTGTACAGAGGCCTTGAGAGCCTTTGCTCTCAGAACAAGACGTTCAACTAAAGAAAAGGACGTTCCAGAATTTATGAGGCCAATGGCCTCCTCTTTGCGTTGAAGTTCCTTGTATAAGCCTCTCCATTATGGGACAACACCAATACTTCACACTTCATACCATAATATACCTGCAGCTGACCTGCACATGCATTGTTCACTTTCATGTGTGTACGACACATGACGAGTCTTCCTTTTCATCAACTTTCAGTTCCTGATTGTCTGAAAATGGCAGGGATGGAGTACATTGAATAATACTGAAGGTTTTGTTTTATGTTGATTGTGACTAACCTGCTTGAGGTATACCATTGGTCCATCACAATTGATGTTTGCATGATTGGAGTGAACTTGCCATTTCCAATGAAGATGCATTAAAGGTGGTCATGTGGTGAGGTGGCTGTGTTAATTAAATGCCAGTTTGGGAATCTTCACCATTGCATTATTCATATATACAGTACTGTGGGGAAGTTTGGGTTATTTTCACTTTTGTGATCCTGTACCCATTAAACATGTTGTTGCGGTTTTGGAAAGACACCGGGGAGTTGTACTCAATACAAAAAGGATCCCTAGTTTAGACATTTCCAGAGTAATTTTGTTTAGTTACACTACCCTTCCCCTGTATCATGGACAGGGAAATGCGTCGTGTGTATAGCAGGTTCGAATCCCCTTTGGAATTCTTCCCCTTCTAAAATCTCTATCCCTTCTAATCTCTCTCCCCTTCCCTCTGAACCCCCTCTCCTTCCCTACACTTTCCTACAGCACAACCATGCACACACATACAGTGCCTTCAGAAAGTATTGTTACGTTTATGGGGGTAGCATGAAATACCTTAGTCCAGGTAGAATTGTATAGGTAGTGTGCTCTGAATGTCATGAAGAAGAAGAAACCTTCCTGTAACTAAGTCAGTCCCAGATGTCACGTAAGTGTATATTTGTCTCCATGCGAGGGGTGGAGCTATGCTAATTAGTTGGGGTATAAGGGCAGATTCCCTGTGTGTAGTTGCCTCTGTAGTTTCCCCTTTGTTCCTTATGACACACAACACCAGCCATTTGATCAGCACATACATTAAACTAAATAACATAATCGCCAACCGGATCCAAACACTACCACTGATGCCAACCAGCCGAGCCATCTCAAGAGGCGTCAAAAAGGGCCGTGAGGCCCTGCCCCAAAAGGAATGATTGATAGCTATATACTGATACGATGGTGCTCTTTGATTGGGGCGCGGGTGACGTCAGAGAGAACATTCTAGCACCAGGGGCAAAAAAAAGGACACGTCCCGCCATTTTCGCTCTCTTGCGCTGGGTTTGATTGCGGGCGGACGCATTTTTCTCTCTCTCTGTCCCTGGCTTGGTCGCAGAAAGACGTATTTTACTCTCTCTCCCTCTTGGTCCTGGCTTTCATCTTGTCCTGGTCTCATTTTCGCTCTCCCTGTTCCGGGTTCGGGAAAGGCGGATGCATCCTCTCTCTCTTGTAGTGTTGGCTTGTGACAGCTGCGTTTTGTGCCATGTGCACCTAGGAAGTTTGGGACGGTGGGAGCTCGGTGCAGCCGAGCGATAAGGACGCAGGAGGAGCTCTGGCATGTTCGCTTCGCGTCGGCGGCAGGTGGTGAACGCGACTTCACGCCAACGCGTATTTTCCCATGCAGGGACGCGGGACCGGTGACGGCCCGGGACGGTCAAGGACACCAAGCTGAGTACCAAGCAAACGCTACAAACCACATTTTTACTTTCATTTCTTTCTCCCTGTGTCTGTATTTCAGTCTGTTTGGAGACATCTCAATATAGGATTTATTTTAGTGCCATTGTTTTTATTGTATTGCATTGATTTTTTATTAAACCCTTTAATTGTTGACTTTCAATTCCTTGTCTTGTCCGTTTATTTGGTGGTTCAGAAAACCAGCATCGCGTCCGTCCGTCCAGGTGAGCCCTCGCTGCCCTCCACTACCCTCGTGCATGTCACTACCGCCCTAGTTGAGTATACGCCTCGGAGTTGAATCTCAGTTGACACGCAATAGTATTCACATTTTGTTGTGTTACAGGTTGAATTTAAAATGCATTAAATTGACATTTTTTGTCACCGATCTATACATAATACCCCCAAAATGTCAAAGTGGAAATTTTTTTGGAAAAAATCTTTACAAAATAATCCTGAAGATGTCTCTGCAACTTGATTGGAGTTCACCTGTAGCCAATTCAATTGATTGGACACGATTTAAAAGGAAACACCTTTCTATATAAGGTCCCACAGTTGACAGTGCATGTCAGAGCAGAAACTCTCCCATGAAGTCCAACGAACTGTCCAGAGAACTCCGAGATAGAATTGTGGGGATGCGTATATCTGGGGAGGGTATAAATCAATTTATAGAGTGTTGAAAGTTACCAAGAGCACAGTAAACTCCATCATTACAAAATGGAAGGAATATCTTCCTAGAGCTGGCCATCCGACCAAACTGAGCAACCGGGCAAGAAGGTTCTCAGTCAGGGAGATGACCACAAGAACCCAAGGACCACTCTGACAGAACTACAGAGGTTCCTTGAATGAGATGGGAGAACCTGACAGAAGGACAAAGGTCTTTGCAGCCCTTCACAAATCTAGGCTTTATGGGAGAGTGGCCAGATGAAAGTCACTGACAAAAAGGCACATGAAAGCACACCTGGAGTTTGCAAAAAGGCATGTGAAGGACTCTAAGCGTGAGGCAAATGATTCTGTGGTCTTTTGAAATGAAAAATGAACTCTGTGGCCTGAATGCAAAGTGCTACATCTGGTAGAAACAACGCTGTTGTCTGGCTCATCACCCATCTATCACCATCCCTACCATGAACCATGGAGTTGACAACATCATGCATGAGGATGCTTTTCAGCAGCAGGGACAGGGAGACTTATAAGGATAGCGGGAACAATGAATGGAACCAAATAGAGGCAAATCCTTGAGGAGAGCCTGCTTTGGAGTTTTTTTTGTTTGGTTTTTTTTGTATACTGAATCGAGGCTCGTGAAAGAGCTAACATTTATTCCACAAACAAATCAACCAGACAAACAAAACATACAAAAAGAGGGAGCGGAAGACAAGATGGGGAGAGGAGGGGAAGCATACAAACACAACACCTGAGAGCAGGGAGAAGCGCGGGAGGGAGAGGGCCTGGGGGGAGGAGGCGTGGGAAGGGGGGGGGGGGGGGAGAGATATAAAACACAAGGAGACCAAGGACTTCCAGGACAGAAGTTGGTATTTCAAAAAAGTGTAGGATTCGGGGTGAAATTAGCGGGGGTAGAAAAGATCAAGATTTTGGATGGGGGAAGATAAGAGATGGTGGTGAACAGCTGTTTTAAAGACTAGACTGCAGTGAGGATTTACATTCCAACAGGACAATGACCCCAGGCAGACAGCTAAAGCAACACTGGAATGGCTTCAGAACAAGAATGTGAAAGTCCTTGAGTGGTCCAGCCAAAGCCCAGACTTGAATCCCATTGAGAATCTGTGGAAAGCCTTGAAGATTGCTGTTCACCGATGCTCCCCATCCAACTTGACAGAGCTTGAGAAGATCTGCAAGGAAGAATGGGAGAAACTCCCCAAAACCAGATGTGCAAAGATGATACCGACATACCCAAGAAGACTTGAAGCTGTAATCACTGCAAAGGCACTTCTACGAAGTATTGACTCAGAGGGTTGAATGCTTAAGTAAATGAGATATTTCTGTATTTCATTTTTCAATGTTTTGTAAAAAAATTCTAAAAAAAAAAAATTCCACTTTGACATTATGGGATATTATGTGATGAGTGACAAAAAAAAATCTAAATTTAATTCATTTTAAATTCAGGCTGCAACAACAAAATGTGAAAAAGTCAAGGGTTGTGAATACTTTCTGAAGGCCATGTAAATCACATTACAAGACACACATTACATTACATAACCAATCAAAACCATTTCAGTGCTGCCATCGCTGCCATTCAACAACGAAGCAAAATGAAAGTGAAATGCTGTGCGGAGGTTGCATCACCGACCTTCTGAGCAGCTATACAGAAATAAAGAACTGGGCGTGTGCCAAAGAGAAAGCGACACATGAAGGTCAAAGGATGATGCGGTAATATTCACTCCTAGGAGCCACGCCTCGCCCATGGGGAATAAAAGTCGGTGAATTCCAGAGTCATCTGACACCAAATGTTATGGGTTCATGGTCACGGACCCACTTCCCAACCTCCGACCCTGAAACCGACGAGTCGCAGATAAATCCACAGCACAACGTGTTGCTAATGAACCAGGACATCGTCTGAAGTGACTCAGTCTGGTAGGGTCCCAGCACCCAAATTTTGTGTTACCTTCCAGGTGATTTAGTTATCCCAGATGAAGAACCGTGCATTGGACGTGCCATCCTTATCTATTAGGATGTGGGCTAGTTTAGCGTAGCGAATCAGTGCGGTACACTTATGACTCGTCTCGTCTACTTATGACATACTAGGTCTAACCAATGGAGTAAACAGACAATCAAGCAGGTATGGAAAGTTTATAATGATTTAACAAAGGCACGTATTTACAAGCAAGTATTCACAAAGATGCAGTGTCACAAAGAAAAGTCTTAACTACGAGCACGTAAAGAACCCTTTATGCATTTGGCATCAACGACAAAAAACAATACAGGTGTGCCTCATTCAACCTCCAAATTAGACTAGAAAGGGGACAGAGAGAGATAGAAGAGGAAGTTGGGACATATTGTCGACCCATTTCTCACCCACGTGTGAGCCGACGGCCCCAAGTGGGTTCCAACATGAAGAGGAGGGAGGAAAGGGAGGAAGAGGAGAAAGAGGATAGTGTGGTCCAGTGTGGCAGGAGAGGTGCAGTTGTATGTAATGTTTGTGCGAGAGGAAACTGTGGGTGAAAATCAGTAATCCCACCCGGACTGGTCAAGGGGCAATCGTTGAAACTTTCTGGGCCCTGACTGCTCGAGAGGCAACTGTTGAGCTCTTTTATGTGTCTCAAGTAAACAAATTAAAAGTATCGATGGAAGAGAAAGATCGTGCAAGTCAGTGTGTTTGGTTGCTGCATCCAGGGAACCTGTGCTGTTCGCTCACTCTGCATCCTGGAACCAGCCTGCTCGTCTCTGCAGAGGTTCATCTTGTGGTGCAGCTCATCTTTGCAGCGTTCCCCAAACGGAAAACACAGTCCCAATGCTTGGAATTCACCGGCTTTTGGTCCCTCTGGGTGAGGCATGAGAGCGAAGGCCAACGTAGCACCCTCTGACCTTCACGTGATGCCTTCTCATTGGCGCTCGCCAGGTCCTTCACGTGATGCTTTCTCATTGGCGCTCGCCAGGTCCTTCACGTGATGCTTTCTCATTGGCCCGCCAGGTCCTTCACGTGATGCTTTCTCATTGGCGCTCGCCAGGTCCTTCACGTGATGCTTTCTCATTGGCACGCGCAAGGTCTTTCACGTGGTGCTTTCTCATTGGCGTGCCAGGTCCTTCATGTGATGCTTTCTCATTGGCGCTCGCCAGGTCCTTAACATGATGCTTTCTCATTAGCGCATGCCGGGTCCTTCACGTGATGCTTTCTCATTGGCGCTCGCCAGGTCCTTCATGTGATGCTTTCTCATTGGCGCGTGCCAGGTCCTTCACGTGATGCTTTCTCAATGGCGTGCCAGGTCCTTTACTTATGTATAGCTGCTGAGAGGGTTGGTCATGCAACTTCTGCACAGATTTTACCTCTGATTTCGCTTGGGCGTTGAATGGCTTGCGTGGTGGCGACAGCATTGCTGAAATGGCGCAGTAGCTATGGAGGGCTCAGATAGTGCTGGAATGGCTTGTTGATGGCGATGGCAGCACAAAAAATGACTTTGATTAGTAATGTAATGTGTTTGACTTGTAATATGTTGTGTGCATGTTGTTCTGTGTGCATGGTTGCGCTGTAGGAAAGTGCGTGGAAGGAGAGAGATTTTAGAAAGAAAAAATCCAAATGCGATTCGAACCTGCTATACACACATGACACACATGCACTAACGGAGGTGGATACTTTGAGACCTGGTAGATTTCCGTTCCATCTCCTGAGGCCCACCCACGTGTGTGGATAGCAGGCAAAAACAACTTGCATGCACACACACACACACACACACACACACACACACACACACACACACACACACACACACACATGCATACACACACATAAACGTGTAACACAAAACACACACACACACACACACACACACATATATACGTGTAACACACACGCACACACATACATGCATACACACACATATACATGCAGCACGCGCTCACGCACACACACACACACACACACACACACACACACACACACACACACACACACACACACACACACACACACACATGCATACACACACATACACGTGCAGCACACAAACACACACATGTAACACACACACACAGATGTAACACACACACACACACACACACACACACACACATATACGTGTAACACACACACATATACGTGTAACACACACACACACACATATACGTGTAACACACACACACACACACACGCACACGCACACATATACATATATATATATATATATATATTGTTACGGATCCGGGGGACGGCACTCCCGTTAGCAAGCAGGGGTTAATCCCCTTGTCCTGTTAAGCTGGCCGTCCGACCGGTCCTGGGGGTATGACGTCACTTCCGGTCGATGGTAAGTAGGGTTGTGAGCCCAATTTGTCTTAATACCTAAGTACTACCACCGGCCGTAAGCGAGGAAATACTCCCACCCGGGCCGCAGCGTGATTGGATTGCGCCGAGCGAAGCGAGCTGCGACTCCGGCCGTTATCAAGAGACTAAACCCGACTATAAGGCGTTTGGCCAAAATCGCACTACAGGTATTCAATGGGAAGAAGGGACTAAAGCGATCGGGAGAAAGAAGAAGCCAAAGTAAGGAATACCAGATATTTATAAACTATATACAAAACCAAAGAAGAAACGAAAGGTAATGTACAGTGAAGAAGAAGAAGACACAGAGCAGCCTTAAGCAGTCTTATATTAGTAGGTGATAAATGTTGCTTCTGGGACACCTCCGTTTAACATGGGAAATCCCTATCTAATGTCATTTACCCCCTTGTCTTTTTCAAAAATCATAAACACCTCTATTTCTCCCTCTATGAACCTATAATCCTTCTCACCTTATGAACCCATAATCCTTCTCGCCTTATGAACCTATAATCCTTCTCATCTTATGAACCTATAATCCTTCTCACCTTATGAACCTATGATTTTCTTCCTTTATGAACCTATAATCCTTCTAGCCTTATGAACCTATGATCCTTCTCACTTACATGTAATTTTTACCCTATTCCCCCCACTAGCCCCTTAATGTAGTTCCTTAGACCACTCTACTAATGAGCCTATAAATATATTATCTCTTTCTAACTTTTTAAAGAGTTCCATTCTCCTATAGAACTCATCCCCATCAAGTATATTTATAAAGTATACAGGTTCCTTAACCTTTTGTTGTGAAAGTATAAAGTGGTATGTTTCACGGAGGGTTCTTGTTTGACCTCCTCCTCTCCCACATACCATTTTAAAATTATAATATTTATTATCCGATTGATAACCATTAAAGTTCTCACTCCACTCTAATATATTTTTCTTCCCGCCCTCCATTACCCCACTTAACAAATGAATACGTTTATCCGTCTTGAGAACCTTCTGACCAGTGATTCTCTCAACCTCTTGAATCTGATATTTTTCACATTCGTTATGTTTTCCATTTATATACCAAGGTTGATTACACCTCCACTCTTTAGTCTGGTTGATACTTGGTTCTATCATTTATATAATAGTAAAAAAGGTGGCGGTAGCCCGTTAAAATCCCTAACCCCCCTTTTTAACTTATCACTTATATATATATCTTATCACTTATATATATGTTATCACTTATATATCTTATCACTTATATATCTTATCACTTATATCTTATCACTTATATATCTTATCAGTGTGGGTGTGGTCTGTGTGGGTGGGGTCTGTGTGGGTGTGGTCTGTGTGGGTGTGGTCTGTGTGGGTGTGGTCTGTGTGGGCGGGGTTTGTGGGTGGGGTCTGTGTGGGTGTGGCTTATGATTTTTATTTATTTATTTAATTTTTTTTATTACTACTAATTAAATTAGCTAATCTGGGTGGATGAAAGTATGGATGGTTGTTGTTTAATGAATTATCAGTTTTGTTTTTTGTAATTCTTGTGAGTAAAATGAACCCAAGATTTCTTCCCAATTCATGTCATATAATTTGTAAGTCCAAGGCATAGTATCCATTACATCAACGATTTTGAATAATTCATTAGTCCATCTCTTTGTATAACCTTTCTCAAAATGACTTTTCCATCTGTATATTCTTACAATATCACCAACTTTGAACTTGGGCTTTCTCAAATTAATCTCCTTTTCATATTCTAATTTTGTAAATGTTTCTGATGGTTTTGATTTTGTTGATGAATGAACTGTATTATTGTAATTATCTACAATATCCTGAATAAAATACACCCATTTTTGGGAACCGAGTTGTGTGAATTTTTTATATAATTTCTCTTTTAAAGTACGATTAAAACACTCAATAACAACTGCTTTTCCTTCATTAAAGGTGCTGTATAATTTAATACCCTCCCCCTTAAGAAATTTCATAAATATTTTGTTATAGAACTCTGTTCCCTCATCAGTCCACAGTTTCTTTGGTTTTCTTTTACTTTTATTAAATATCTGTTGGAAGGCTAACATCAGAGTATAACCTCTCTTGTTTTTCAAAGGAACAACCCAAGCAAATCTACTCCTCAAATCAATAACGGTTAAAGCATACTTGTATCCCTTATCATTTTTTAGTTCGATTAAATCAGCGGACCATATGTGGTCGGTGTATTTAGAATAAACTTTCCTTCTTTTAAACTTTGTGATTATAGGTTTATGTAATTCATCAGCCAAAAGCTCCTCAGTCTTGATGACATCATTAGAGCCTAATAGTTTTTTGAGGGTGAATAACCAAGGCCAAGTTTCAATTTAGCATTTATCAAATTTCTCACAATAAACCTGTCAACCTTCTCTCTCAACGTTGGATTTTGTATCAAAGACAAATTATACAACATTTCTCTGTCGGCTTTATGTTTTTCAGTCAACGTAGTGGTTTTCCCATAAGCAATATCATGCTTCATACACACTTCGTCAACCCTATTTGTAGGTTTAGATTAGACCAAGGTTTAGGATTGTCAGCCTCATCTAATCTTTTATCCAGGTTTGTTCCAGGACCACAGAAAGAATATCCAGGTAGATGTAGTTCCCCTGGAATTCCAGTTGTTGTAAATTTACTTCCTGACAAAAACTTTTGTATGTCTCCTCCACTTTTAGGAGAGATGAATTGGCACTTTTTAGAGCCACACACTTGACATATTCCTTTTTGATAAACTCTATTATTTTTAGCTTTAACAAAGGAGATATTTTTAGATTTAGTTTTCTTTTTACATTTAAGACAATAACTCATATTTATTTATGAGAAAAAGTCCTACATAGTGCCAAAGCCTTTTGGGTTTTCAACATATACATTTCTATCTTGATTTTTAAAACATAAAGAATCCTAAGGAATGCCTTCACTCTCTCCTCCATTTATTTACAAATAAAACTAACTAAAGTCAATAACACCAACATCATCAACTATATGTTGTATATCTGCTCTCTGAATTTATTATAGCAAATTTAAAAACCAATATCTTCATAAGAGTCATTCGTTCTTTA
This sequence comes from Myxine glutinosa, assembly GCF_964187855.1. Classification (NCBI taxonomy): domain Eukaryota; kingdom Metazoa; phylum Chordata; class Myxini; order Myxiniformes; family Myxinidae; genus Myxine; species Myxine glutinosa. The sequence continues at coordinate 8,656,419 of NC_136262.1, read as the reverse complement.
TTTTCCTCTTCGGTGCGTTGAGATTGATTTATTTGTCGTAATAACTTCAATCTTTCATTAATCTCAGGAATGGTCATATTTTTATATTTTTCCCCCCTCTCTCTTTCCTCCCTCTCCTCCTCCTTTTTCTCCCTTTCCTCCCTCTCCTCCTTCTCCTTTTTCTCCCTTTCATCCTTCTCCTCCTTCTCCTTTTTCTCCCTCTCCTCCTTCTCCCTTTCCTCCTTCTCCTCCTTCTCTCTTTCCTCCTTCTCTTCTTCAACTTCTTCCTCCTTCTCTTCTTCAACTCCTTCCTCATCCCTTGCTACCCTTGAGCTTGAGCCCCAAAGAATATTATACATATACTCATCTGGATTTTGAGATATTCTTGTATCTATAATTATTTTTCTCATAATAGGATACCAATAAGATTTGTTGACGATTTCTAAAAGAGTTTTATATTTCATAACTTTGAGAAGTTCATTTTTATTTAATATTTTAAACAAGTCTCTATTTGTGGGTTTAGCAATATCAGTATAAGGCCAGTTTTTAATGAGAAAATTTCCATGTATATGCTCCAAATCATAAGGTATGTAATACCGAGCACCCTTTTCTTGTAGGTATCCCCGAATACAAAAATTATAATTCTCTTGTAGTCTTTTTCCTGCCATTTATGTATCAGAAATATATGTGAGATTAATATTATAACAGGTAATACCACCCCATCTTCCCACTACCAAATCGGTTTGTATTCCTCGGCTTTCTATCCTTATCTCATTACCTTCCTTCTTTGTCATGCTAACCATCGCTATACTATCATATATTTTTCTTTTCTTAAAACCATGTATTTGTTGTTTACTAATTGTACTTCCACATAAATCCTTATCCTCACAAAGCGGATAATATTCTTCTTTACGAGACTGATTCAAATCATATAGGTCTTCTAAGTTTATTGAAAAATACCAATTATACCCTAAATCAGGCATATCATACCCCCATTTATTGATTCGCATATTAACTATATGTCCTTCTTTATAAAATTCAATTGTAAGCAGATAGTTCAATTGAATGAGGAAAGGTGTATGGTCAGTATAACCGGGTGTTGTGGTTGTAAATTTTACTTGTTTAACAAAACGTGCTGTTTTCTTTAAAAATATATATTGTGATAAATCACTAAATCTAATTAAGTCATTCGCATCTGTCGGGTTTGGATAATTGATTAATTTATAAGTATTCTTCATATTAATATTTTTACTTATACTATATTTTTGTCGTTCAGCCTGTGCCTTTGTATAATAATTTGATAAATCAATATCCTGAGAGGATTTTCCAAAGATAGAACCATCTTTTCCAACATAAGACATTTATATTAGATTTAAAATGATATCATAAAAATTTTCATTATTGTTGAGTTGAAATAATACATATAAACATAATTGACCACAACATTTAGAATTAATTTCTTGAACTTGAAATGTTTGATAAACACCATTCTGTAAGAATTGTATTACTTCAACAGGCGGTGGCATACCATAACTCTCAAAATAATATTTATCCTGACTATTATGAATACAAACCCAATGAGAACCATTCTGTGTGTCTAAATTCATAATAATATTCATTGTATTCTTGGACAACTTTTTAAATTCATCTCTCATACAAATAACCACATTATCAATTTTTAGTTTTTTACAATATTTAGTAAGTTCTATATTTGACATTGTATTCTTTCCAAATTGTTTAAACCATTTATCCATTTATTTATGAGAAAGATATAACCCATTACCCCTTTTAGTTAGTTTAACACCCGCTTGAGCGATAGAGGAAAGCATATCTCCAACTAACAATCTAGCTTTATCAGGTAGACTTTCAAGTTTTTGAGCAAAATCCACAATTACACCACTTCCACTAATTTGTTTCTCCAACTCCTTGTTATGTCTTTCCAATTATTTTTGAGCTTTTAGTTGTGCCTTCCTTTCGTTAGCAGTTTTTACCGCTGCTGAAATACCACCAGTCAATGCTCCCGCCGCACTTAAACCAGCAAATAAAGGAATTAGAAACGGGAGAAATCCTCCCTCTTGTATTGAATATTTCTTTAACATAGGTTTTGTCATTTTAATTTTAAGTGAACCAGCATCATTTAGTGTTTTTACCTGCTCTCTTGTGAGTAAAACATCAATTCTTACTGCTCCTTTTCTTTGAATTGTATTAACGTTAATAATACAAGGCTTTTGATTTTGAATACAAGATGTTAATTTATTAAGATTGATTTGATTAACATATACCAGTTCTTTCCTACTCATTTATTTATGAGAAAAAACCTATGTGATATTAATCATGACACCATTATCTGTATTAATCTGTAATTCAGTTTCCTCCAAAAGCAAACAATAAGCATCAACTTCTTCATTCTCTCCTCTTTCAATGTATAGAGAAGTATCCACTCTATTAGACTTTATAGTTTCCTTTTGAGAACTCAGGTCAATTGCGTAGATGGTATAAAGTTTTTGAAACGCAACCATATCCAAAATAGGTTCATTATTACCGTTGCTTTCACACACCTTTTGGTAAGACTTGTAGGCTTCCGCATAATCATTTTTTTCCCAATCAATTTCCAATCTATCTCGCGGATAAAATGTTCCATCAAGAGAAACCCGAAGTTGTTTCACCTTAGCATTATCACTCAGCGCATTATTCTTATCAGTACCCTCCTCTCCATCTGGTTTCTTAAAAATGAGCCATAGGTATCGTGGCTTTCCTTCAAGAACACCCAAATTCCAAGTGTAGGTAGTGTGTTCCAGTTTAACGTGTTGACATCTTCTTTTAAGGTATGATACATTTAGCGGTTTCTTTGAGTTAAGTCTTCTATTTAACATCTCTTCCGTTTTGAGATTAGGAGTATATTCACTAATATACCAACACAAATCATTAATAACAAATTTATTATTGTCGCCAAAAGCATTTTCAGCCACAAAAAGCAATCTATTTACATTATCATTCCTTTGTAGTTGAAATCTAATTTTAAGACCATACAAAACTTTATCATAATCACAAATTCCAAATATACCTTTCAGAGGTACTGCTACGGTAAAACTATTCTCTGCTTTTGTATCATCATTATACATTGACTTCCTTTGACTATAACCAGGGTCAGCATTTGTTCCCGTTGACATATCAGGAATAAAACCTTCAACAGCTCCCTTACCCATTCTATCACTAGACGAATATAGTGTAAATTTCATCATTTCAGATATAGCAGAGACATAATCAACCGCTTCAACCTCTTGTGTTCCAATATACAGGCGGACACTATCAAACATTTTCCAGAAGAAATCATTTACGAGTGTAGCATTAGTATTATTCGCAGCCTTAGTGAATTTAAATTTACACAGCAAGAAACTATCAGCTATATTCAAGTAAGTTTGTTGATTATTTATTTCAAAACTTTTTGTTCCGTTTGAATTCCAGTCTGTTCCTGTTATAGCATTTACCTTAAAATAGTCTTCCTTTTTAGTAGAGTTTGAAATGATAATCGTATCATCCAAATCATAGATACTATCAATCGCTTCCATACTTGTATTTATATGGCATTAAAATCGTTGAAACCCTGACCCAAGTATTTTAATGATTTTTTGTCGTTCTTGTGAAGATAGTTGAGTTTTACCTTTTTAAATTTCTTTGATTGCTTGTAATTTATGAGACTCCTTTTGAGCATCTTTTATACTCTTTATAGCACTCGCAACTGAGCCCACGGCTGAAGCAGTTGAACCAATTAGGTCTTTATGTTTAAGGATGGTTGAACCAATACCCATTAGAGTATCAATTATCCCATCTCCTTTATTTCTAAATTGATGTCCCACACCCCATTGTCTCTTTGGTTTATAGTATCCTCTACCAAGAAACATACCTTCACCCTTATAGTATGGTGAAAGGAACATCCCATCCCCTGTAATTATTTTATATTTTCCCAACTCGTGTTTTCTCACAATAACCATTATTTATTTATTGAAAAACTTCACGTAGGTGAATTCTGATGGATATAATTTCATCAGTAAAGGATATCATACGATTATCTTGGTCGGTTATCCTAAAATTTACTCTGTATATGGTTTTTCCTGACACAGGTAAATAGACAAGATTTTTTGGTTCCATATTAAATTTATAACCAATCGGGGTTGAGTATGCACTGAATGAAAATATTGTATTTGTTCTTATTCCATCGTTATAAGCACCATCAATCAAATCACAATGAATTAATACTGAATTTATACCGGAGGATATTTGAATGACATTATCACTGTAAGACGTCCCGTTAGTTTCAATCTTTTTAGAAGAGAAACCCAATAGCTCTCTGAACGAATTTTCAATCGTGAAATCAACTTTATAATTATTTTTAAGTTTAATAGTTGATTTTGAAGTGTGTTTTTGAATATCTATTACAATATTTTTTGGTTCATCACCTTTTTCTTTCATAAGGCGAGAGACTTCTGAAGATATTTGAGAAATCTCGTAAGCACCGGGTGAAACGGTTATAGTTTTATATCCACTTCCTGGATTATAACTAAACTTGTTGTTTTTCTCTGTGATATTAAAAAGGGTATTGTAAGTCTCCATTGACAACAAAGAAGCCTCATATACTTTTATGGGGTCAAGTTGTAGTGGGTAAGGGAATGAAGCTGTGTAATCACTCGTTGTGAAATTAAAACTAAGAATTGTGCTTCTCATCTTATTTAATATCTAATAAAATATCTTTGTATTGACATTTATTAATTATTTTCATATTCATCAACTGATCTAAAATGGCGGATGCTTCATTAAAACAATTGTTGTTTCCAGCCTTCTTACTACCTAACAACAATAATAACCTATTAACTAATTGTGATGGGTCATTTGGAAGAAAACTAACACCCGAACCAAGCTTACTTAAAGCATCAATAATATGTTTCTCCTTCTCATTCTTCTTACTTTTACCAGCAACAGAAACTCCATAATCAAGTGCGTTTAGCAACTCAATATACTCTCTATCTTCCTCTCTTTCCATATCAATCGGTTCATCAAAATAAGGTGAATTAGCATGTCCATCTTTTGTTAGAAGAAACATTAATCTTGGGGTTAATTCAACATTTGGTTGGTCAGAACTTAAGAACACCAATTTATCATTAAATATCAATAACTTTTCTTTCACAAGATGGAACTGTGCTGGTTCTTCTGTTGGAATGAGACCTGCTCTGGTTTTTGAACCCTTCAAATATTCATTGTTTTGAAGAGCTTCTACAATATAATTGGAAAGTTTATTTACCTTCTCAAGATGCTGAAATAATCCTTCATCATCATATTCTAATTCTCCAAGTTCTTGCTCTGTCATTTGACTAAAATCTTTGAGCATTTGAAATTTTTTCGGAGTAAATTCTACCGTGGGAACTGTAGGTGAAATCGTTTGTTGAGTTTATAAAAGTGGTTAAAAAAATTTCTCTTGTTTTCTTTCAAAGGCTTCTTCACCAGTTAGTTTCTGTCTCCTTTTCTTCTTTATGTCTTCCTGTTGCTTTACAACTTTTGAAACCAACTCTTGATGTTCTTTAAACTTTCTTACTCTTTCTTCGGTATTCATTTTCTGTATTTATTTATTGAAAAATATCATTTAGTATCTCATCTTGTTTCACAACAATATATTTATATTTTCCAATCGTGTGTTTCATATTATTTTCAAATTCCTTCTTACTACATAATGTAGAACAATTATCTCTCCAAAAATTATTTGTATCTATTGAATTTAACTTAAATAAAATAAAAGTATTAGCATTGTTTCTTATTGAGCGCCGAGGGAGTTGAAAATATGACTGACTAAGATAAATACAATTACAAGAAGAATGTCTCCCTCTTGTATAGTAGCTATCCATTACTGTTTGGTTTCTCTCATTAACACAATCATCAAAGATAACGAGGTTCTTTTTTGATTTATCTAAATCTTGAGGTGAAGGTATATCATCCGTATTATCACTGAGAATACAAGTTATGGGTTTTGGTTTTGATTTTGATTTCTGTGTATCACAAAATAATTGTATTATATCATCAATATTATAATCATTTAGTTTGTTTTGAAGTTTAAATAAACCGATAATGTCTTCCTTTTTAAGACCCGCATTAAAACCCTGTGAGAGTAGTTGATACTCGGGTTGAAAACTTGACTTTGTAAAAATTATTAAATTATCATAATCTAAAAAATTAGGACTAAGGAGCATCTTTAAAAGTAAACAGGTTTTTCCACATCCGCTTGAACCGACTATTAGACATCTCAATGAATTTGGAAGATTTTTATGGTTATTAAATTTTATCTTATTTTCCCAAACGGGTAAAAAATCATTCATTTATATATTTGGAAAACAAGTCATCGAACTTTTTTTGAGTTTTTTGAGAAACTCTATATTTTATCCTGAGTTCAGGTTTAATTTCAAAATAATCCATTATTTTGTTTATATAGTATCTTGTATTAACATTTCCATTAAAATTATTTTGAATAATAAATATCATTAAACCCTTATACATTTCCTCAATACAAATAGTCTCTTCCCTTGTAAGAAATGGTGTATTATCACCATAATACTTAACATTCATCTCTCTTATTAATCTTGTAAAGTAATTCATTTTTGGTTCTAATTTAAAAGAGTTATATATTTTTCTATATTTTTTATTATCATTAATTAAAATTAAATCACAGAAAATACATTGTTTATATGAACCCTCATTATTAAGCCCTATTCTACCACAATGGTGGCAGATTTCTAATTTATCATATGGAGAGTCTGGAATTTCTAAATATCCTTCAGAATTTATCATATTTATAAAGTAAAATTATACTTAAAACAAAGTGCCTTTTTTAGAGGCTTTTTTAAAGATGAAACTGTGCTTAAAGTAAAACACAAAAGACAAATTTCAATCAATCTCTACTTCGGTGGAAGATATAGAAAAATATGTCAAAGATGTTAAATTGAACAAAGATAAATATGGAAATTTTTGGATTAAACCCATAATGGAGAATAACATGTGTCCTTTTATTAAATTTACGGGACAAGCTATGTTAATTAATAACTCTATTAAAGTAAATTTGACAAAAGTTTCTCCACTACTACTAACAATTTACTCAAAGCTTGAAAAGGTCATTGATAAAGAAGCTTTGAAAATGCATGATAAGACCATCAACGATTCTAGAGGAAACATTTGTATATTCTTTAATAGACCCAAAGATGTGGGTGAAATTAATAATATGAATATTAGTGGTGAACTATCATTCCGTACTCTGATTATTAGAGATTATTTGAAAATAACATTTAATGTAAAAAATATTGTGGTTATTAGTTCTAATGAAAGAAAATATATAGATATTGATGGAAGTTTAATGGTATGTAAATGAGTGATATTAACAGTCAATACTCTGAAAGTTATTATACTGAGAGTCTAGGATCTGAAGATAGTTATGATACTAATAGTTTGTGTTCAAATGATAGTTATGAGAGTAGCTTTATTGATGACTCAGATAGTGAAATTGAAATTGATGAACTAGAGTATCTAAACTTTCTGGCTAATACATAGACGCTTTACTTTAAGTAAAGTTATATACATAAAACGTGTTGAAAAGCTCAAAGGTGTTTTACTTTTAGTAAAGTTATATACATAAAACGAGTTGAAAAGCTCAAAGGTGTTTTACTTTAAGTAAAGTTATATACATAAAACGAGTTGAAAAGCTCAAAGGTGTTTTACTTTAAGTAAAGTTATATACATAAAACGAGTTGAAAAGCTCAAAGGTGTTTTACTTTAAGTAAAGTTATATACATAAAACGAGTTGAAAAGCTCAAAGGTGTTTTACTTTAAGCACAGTTTCATCTTTTAAAAAGCCTCTAAAAAAGGCACTTTGTTTTAAGTATAATTTTACTATATAAATAAATATGATCAAAGCAACGTATTGTGACGTTTGTGAACAAGAATATAAACAATACAAAAGACACCTTAAAACTAACAAACACACATTTAATCTACTTCACCTACTATCTCCTATTCAGAAGGAAACAAAACACTGTTCTGCATGTAATAAAAATATCCTCAAGAAAGGCTTCGAAATACATCTAAAAACAATTCTACATTTATCAAATTTTATCACAACTAAAAACTCTGATGGCGCATTCAAAGGACATATTAAAATAAGAGTCTTTAACTTCAAACCTCCTGAACCAGAGTCTATAGTTGATGCTGTAGAAATAGTTAAACCTGCTGTTCAAACGTTGATTGAAAAAACACTAAAAGAAATGAAACCACTTAAATTTTATATGGGAGTAAAATTAGAAATGACAAAGGACGAAGGAGCTATAGATACACCATACATGAGAACTGAGCCACACTTTATATCTTCATATCAAGATTTTAAAACATCAGGAGTCTATGATGAACTTATTAAACAAGAGCAAGATGTGGATAATTCAATCATAGGAAGTGGATTCAATATAGGAAAAATTATTTACATAGACATTCATATTCTTAAATCAGATCCTCTAAAAGCTTCTTCCTACATTGATTTACCCAGTGTTATCAAAAATAGAAAAGCAGTTATCAATATCAAAAATAAAGACAATAAATGTTTTCTCTGGTCTATTCTAGCACACTTACATCCTCCACATTTTCATGATGAAAGAGTATCTCATTATAAAAAATATGAGAATACATTAAATACGAAAGATCTAAAGTTTCCTATGGCTTTAAATGATATTCCTAAATTTGAAAAGATAAATAATTTATCAGTTAATGTTTATGGTCTAACAGAAACAAACAGCATTCAGGTTTTAAAGCTTTCTGACAATTGTAAACAAACTCATATTAATCTTCTATATTTTAATTCAGAGGAAAATTCACATTATACATACATTAAAGATATTGCTAAATTAATAAAACCACAAGTATGTAAAAGAACAAATAAAATATACATTTGTTTGCGTTGACTTAACTTCTTCCATACACAAGAAAGATTAGATAAACATTCAAATTATTGTGGTGAATATAAATCAACGGTAATCAATATGCCTAAAGAAGGCTCAAATATCACATTCAAAGATGAAAAGAAAAAGATCAAACATCCATTTGTTATATATGCTGATTTTGAAAGTATTCTAGAAAAAATAGATACTGCTTCTCCAGATCCAAAATAATCATACACAAATAAATATCAAAAACATACTCCTTGCAGTTTTTGTTATTATATCAAATCATCCGTTGGTGATAAATATAACAAGTTAGAGGAGTATAGAGGTTCAAATACCCCAGAGGAGTTTGTGAAACGACTAGAAAAAGACTGTGTCCGATTAACCAAGATAATGAGAGAAACTAATAAACCAATGTCCTTGACGAGTGAACATAAAAGGGAATTTAGAAAAAACAATGTTTGTCATATTTGTGAGGAAAAAATTGGTGAAGGTCTAAAGGTTAGAGATCATTGTCATCTCACTGGTAAATATAGAGGTCCAGCTCATCAAAGTTGTAATATTAATTATCAACTCCCCTCTTTCATTCCTGTCTTTCTTCATAACAATGCTCATTATGATACGCATCTATTTATTAATGAACTTTCAAAGACATCTGGACACATTTCAGCAATTCCTAACACGGATCAGAAATACATTTCATTCACAAAAACAATTCACACATCTCCTATTACTCATATCAGATTTCTTGATACATTTAAATTCATGGCAAGTCCATTGGCTAACTTGGTTCAAAATCTAAAAGAGTTTCCATGTCTTTCAGAGTATTTTTCAGATAAAGATTTTCTAACACAAAAGGGAATTTACCCCTATGACTATATGGACTCATTTGAGAGATTCAATGAAACACAACTTCCTTTAAAAGAAAATTTCGATAACAAATTAAACAACAGTCATATATCTGATAAAGATTATGTACACGCACAAAATGTTTGGGAAAAATATAACATCAAGAATCTTGGCGAGTATCACGATTTGTATCTCAAAACTGATGTGCTTTTATTGGCCGATGTATTTGAAGCCTTTAGATCTGTTTGTCGCACTGGATATGGATTGGATCCTGCTCACTACTACACAGCACCTGGATTGGCTTGGAGCGCGATGTTGAAAATGACAAAACAAGGTTTGGATTTGATAACTGATGTCGATATGCTTTTGATGATTGAAAAGGCAAAAAGAGGTGGAATTTCACAAGTATGCTCGAGCAGATACGCAAAAGCAAATAACAAATATCTTCCAAATTATGATTCAACGAAAGAGAGTTCTTACTTGATGTACTATGACGCAAACAACTTGTATGGCTGGGCAATGTCTCAAGCTCTTCCTTATGGGAAACTAAGATGGGTAAAGGAAAAAGACTACACAAAAGTTTTACAAGATGTATGTATCTCTACACAAAAAGAATTGGATGATTCAAAGGTTGGTTATTATTTTGAGGTCGATTTAAAATATCCTGAAGAACTTCATATCAAACATAAAGATCTTCCATTTGCTTGTGAGAAAGAAAGTCCAAAGAAAGAATGGTTGAGTGATTATCAACGATCGTTTGATATAGGTGAATCAACAGAAAAATTACTTACTACATTATATAACAAGAAAAATTATGTACTACACCAAAGAAATTTGCGACAATATTTATCGAAAGGTCTAAGAGTAGAGAAGATCCACAGGGTTCTAAAGTTCAATCAAAGTCATTGGTTAAAGGGGTACATTGATTTTAATACACAAAGAAGAACAGAGTCAAAAACAAATTTTGAGAAAGACTTTTATAAATTGATGAATAATGCGGTCTTTGGTAAGACCATGGAGAATGTGAGGAAAAGACAAAATATCAGACTAGCAACATCTTGGGAACAAGCATCAAAATTAATTAATAGACCGAGTTTTACTAGAGCTGAGGTCTTTACTGAGAACTTTTGTGCGATCCATTTGGTTAAAGAGAGTATTGAAATGGACAAACCTATTTACATTGGAACATCAATTCTTGACTTGTCAAAGTCATTAATGTATGATTACTTTTATATTAATCTAAAATCAAAGTATAAGGATAATGTGTCATTGTTGTATATGGATACTGATAGTTTTATTTTGAAAATTAATACTGATGATGTTTATTCAGACATGAAAAAGGACATTAATATCTATGATACAAGTAATTACAGTCCAGAGAGTGAGTTGTTCTCTTCTAAAAATAAAAAGGTGATTGTAAAGTTCAAGGATGAATTGGGAGGAAATGTTATGAGTGAATTTGTGGGATTGAGGTCGAAGGCTTATGCTTATAAATACATTGTGAATAACGTTGAAAAGACTGATAAGAAGTTAAAAGGTGTAAAGAAAAATGTCATTAAAGAAACAATAAACTTTAAGGATTATTATAACTGTTTAACAACAAAGAAAGAAGAGTTTAGAAAGATTAATGGAATAAGAAGTTATAAACATCAATTATATTCAGAAGAGGTGAATAAGAAAGCATTGGGGGCTTTTGATGATAAGAGGTTTATTTTAGAAAATGGATTTGATAGTCTCCCTTATGGTTATATAAGTATATAAGTGATAAGATATATAAGTGATAAGATATAAGTGATAAGATATATAAGTGATAAGATATATAAGTGATAAGATATATAAGTGATAAGATATATATAAGTGATAAGATATATATAAGTGATAAGTTAAAAAGGGGGGTTAGGGATTTTAACGGGCTACCACCACCTTTTTTCTATTATATAAATGATAGAACCAAGTATCAACCAGACTAAAGAGTGGAGGTGTAATCAACCTTGGTATATAAATGGAAAACATAACGAATGTGAAAAATATCAGATTCAAGAGGTTGAGAGAATCACTGGTCAGAAGGTTCTCAAGACGGATAAACGTATTCATTTGTTAAGTGGGGTAATGGAGGGCGGGAAGAAAAATATATTCGAGTGGAGTGAGAACTTTAATTGTTATCAATCGGATAATAAATATTATAATTTTAAAATGGTATGTGGGAGAGGAGGAGGTCAAACAAGAACCCTCCGTGAAACATACCACTTTATACTTTCACAACAAAAGGTTAAGGAACCTGTATACTTTATAAATATACTTGATGGGGATGAGTTCTATAGGAGAATGGAACTCTTTAAAAAGTTAGAAAGAGATAATATTGTTGCGGAAATGGCCCTTAGTGGTTTATTAAATATAGAATTAGTTCAGGTCCCCTCTTAGATGTATGTTTACCATAGATCATCTGTACTGGGATGGTAGTTTTGTGTCGGAAGGTGTAGCAGGCTGTTTTGTGTGGTGCATTGGTGGTGTACAAGAGACGGTTCCCTTTTAATTACATCTTGACAATCAAACAAGGTGCAAGTTCCATTAAGACCGGCCTCGGTTGCAATGCCATGATCGAGGCAATGGATTGACGTGAGAAAGCGTGATTGAGCGGGCAAAAACGACAAGCGCCGTCAAAAACCGGAAGCGGCGCTTCGAGGGGTCGCTGAGCACGTGCGAGGGAGGAGGTGGAAAAAAGACGCATGCGCGGATGGCGTGTGGACAGGCCTTCGCGGCGGGTTCCCGCCGGAGAGCTCTCTCCGCGCGTGGTTGAGCGGGAGAAACGGAAAAGCGCCGGGCATCGATGGCGGAAGAACGAGAACCACCAAGGCGAGTGAGAATAACGGAGTTCTCTCTCTCTCGGAAGAAGGGAGTTCGACAATCGTGCTGATCGCGTGGCCGATAAGGAGAGCGGGTGGCCGCCATTTCGCGACGCTTGATGCGTGGCCGATAAGAGGGCGGGCCGCCATTTGGCAGACTGCAGGCCCAAGCGGGGCCTTCGAATCCGGCGACATCGGCTTGTTACGAGCTGCATTCGCCCTTTTCACATCTTCACCTCTCGTCCATCAACACCACCAAGTACCCCCTGTCTTGTATGAATGTTGTCCAGGCCTAAGGTTTATCTCGTTAGGGTCACCCCGCGAAACCCTTAATTGTAGCTCCCTAGATAAGAGCGGGTTATTACTCATAGTTGAATTATAATGTTATCGTGAACGCCTTGCTTGTTTTGTGTACCCTAATGTTCCCCCATTAAATCTGGTTGATTCGTATGGAAGTTGCCGCACTGCATTCATCTGTGTCGCATTGAAGAGCAATCCGCTCGATTTGTAATTAAAACCAAGCTGGCTACAGGTTGCGGCAGACTTCGCTCGGTCTCTGACAAACCCAACCTGTAGCGACAGGTGTCTCCCCAACTGGCAAGGCACAGGTGTAATTTGGTATCGCGATAGAGGCGCGTAACCCGAGATCTGTGTCGAACCAGCCGGCGTTGCACCCGTGGGACGGCCGTGCCGGGAGGCGCGACCCGTCACCTACAACACTGGTGTCAGGAGTGCGATTTGGACCTGGGGTGCATTTCGCACCCCGAACATCGATTGTGAGAGGCGCGTAAAGAGAAAAAAAACAACAAAAAAACACGTCGCTCGCAAATTCCAAATTTGGTTTCATTTTTATTTTGAGTGGATTGGGTGTCAAATTTCGTAATTTATAAAGGAAGATGGAGTCGCAAAATGGCTGCGCGGCTCAGCAGCGTGACACGAGGTGGGAGAGAATCGGTATTAAGAGTGCAACGAGCCGCACATCACGAAGAAAACGCTCCCACCCACCGATCCAAACCACGTGGTCACAGCATGCGTCATGGCAAAATAAGCAGGACGACAATGCGTACATTAACGAGCTTCATGCACGATTGGGGGATGCCTGGGAGCAGGTGGAGTGTAAGGAGGATTATATTGGGGAGTTACACACGAAATTGCATGAGGCACTACAGCAGGCAAGTGAGGTTCAGGAAAATGAGGAGCAAAGGGAGTCACAACAATTGGTCGATGCACAGGAACGAATTCACTGGACGGAAATGGCCTTGGCCGGCGCATTGCGAGACGACACAGATTCCAGATGGGAACGCGCACGGATTCTCGAATTGGAAGGCATAGGGAATCAATTGGTGGAAAAAGTCCAGGTACTACAGGGAGAAAAGAGGAAAGTAGAGGGGAGTACCCATGAGTTGGAACAACTGAAGGAAAAGGTAAGATCCGGTGATCAGACAAGAGAAAGCCTAGAACAGAAGATAAAAAGAGGGGAGGAATACATGGAACAAGAGAAGAGCAAACTGAACAAGAGAATAGAGAAAGAACAAAGCAGAAACTCCCGGGATCGGGAGAACTTGAAAAAGGAAAGAGAGGAACACGATTTGGAATTGGAACAACTGAAGGGAGAATTGTCTGAGAAATCAAGCCAGTTTCGGGAATCAGAGTACAGAGGAAATGAACTGGCACGTCAAATGGAAAGTAGCAAGGAATACGGGAAGAGGATGGACAAAAGGAGAGAGGAAGCATGCGAAAGAGTAGAGGAGATAAGTGAGGAAAAAGAGAGGATGGAGAGTGAAACGTTAAGGAAACACACTGGGCAGATTGAGCAGATAGAAGGTAAAGCAAGACTAAAAAATGACATGGATGAAAGGGTAATGAAAGAACAACGAATGAAGCAGGAGAAGGAAATCAATCAATTGAGAGAAACGACGAGATTGGAGAATGAAGAACAAAAGAGACGATGGGATACGAAACAAAAAGAATATGAATTTGAAATTGATCAACTAAAAAGGAACTACACTGTGCAGATCGAACAGGCAGAAGCCAAAGCAAGGTCAAAGAATGAGACAGATGAACGTGTAATGAAAGAACAACGAATGAAGCAGGAAAAGGAAATCAATCAATTGAGAGAAACGACGAGATTGGAGAATGAAGCACAAGAGGGACGGTGGCATAAGAAACAAGAGGAATATGAATCGGAAATTGACCAAGTAAAGGAGAAAGCAAGGGTGGAGTCCGCAGAGATGGAAAGACTCCGGAAAGGTAACGAACAACTAAAAAGGCTCAGAGAGGAAGAACGACTCAACTGGGAAAGAAAATGGAGCCAGGAAGTAGGGCAGCACAATAATGTGGGATGTGTGACGTCATCACAGGGAGGAATGTTAGTGGTGCAGGACTTGATTGGCATCACTCGTCGAATGAAACAACAATTGGAGCAAACCCTGGTGATGGAGACATGGAGGGAGTATACGGGGTTGTTGACTCATGAAACACATTTTGAGCAGGTCCAGCAAGTGAAGCTGACAGGCCCAGAGGAGTGTGGCGAACCAATGATGAGCGACTGGACCGATGTGACTTTGGAACGAAGCAGGTACGTGGGCATCTGCATACATGGTGCGGACGATGAGCTTAAGTTCGCAATTGGATTTGATGTTAATCAAGAGACTCCGTCCGATGGGGTGCACGTATGCGTGACACCTGAATGTGTGGATGGAATGCCTGTGGATGAATGCTGTGAGCCCATAGTCCAGTTTACAGCACCGGGGTGTGCTGTCAAGGCCGAAACGTGTGTGAGTGCGGAGCATGGAATGAGTGGTGACGTAGGAAATAGGTTCGAGGTGCAAGGGGAAATAGAAATTCCACCAGGAGCAGGCTTTAGAAAGGGGATTGTAATTTCTCCCTCAGCTTCACAGGAACTTCGAGGTAGAGCGCAGATGCGTAGCAGGCGGCGTTGGCATGCGTCACATACTCCCTGGACCCATTTTCGAACAAGAGGGGCCCAGCAACGACACCGCCAGGTGTCCCTTGGTCATCGGACCTCTCTGAGGACACGAGGGGTTCGGCTCGCTAAATGGGATTTACCTGTCTTCAGGGAATTAAAGAGAAGAGGGGGAGGCCGCTCCCCCAAGTGGGGTCTACCTGACTTCCGCGAACCCTGGAGAAAAGGAGGGGGTGGACCACGACCCCAATTGAGACGTGACCCTTATGAGCCGTGGCGGAAAGGCGGCGGGGCCATGTAAGGGGTAATGAGGGATTCCTTCCCTCACTCCCTTTCCAATGAGCCACAGAAGCAGGCCAGATTGGAAAGAAAAAAAAAAAAAAGGGAATTCTTGACTGAAAATAATATCGAGAGAGATTGCAAATTGAGAGACTGACAGAAGAGACAAGAGTGGCACAAGTGGATGTGCGTGACTATTTAAAAAAAAAAAAAGTGAGAGAAATAGTGGGGACATGACAGACAGGGCGTTAAACACCCCTGCAAAAAGTGGAAGGTGTTGGATGGTGTTGTGGACTGGGTGTGTGGCACTGTGGAATGAATGACGAAGGTGTTTGGGATGAATGGCGTGATTGTGTGAATGAGGGGAGTGAGTGCGAACAATGTACCCTGTTGGTAGGAGTCTCCTAACCAAGTGAGTGTAGGTTAGGGGGACTTAGTGGATTTGACGTGGATTCTGGCTGCTGTTCCATTGTGCAGGCGGACTGCTAGGGGTAGGTGCAGCCAAGGTATGGTGGTACTGGCTGGGAGTGTGACATGGTATTGGAAGTTGGTGAGTCGGGAGGGGACACCAGACAGTAGGGTTTAGAGTGCTAAGAGAGCACAGTGCGGGGGCTAGAGAGCCACCCGGTTAGAGTGCTTGGAGAGCACAGTGTGGGGGCTAGAGAGCCACCCCTTATTTAGGAGCGCCAGAGGCGCGCTCAGGTGAACCCCGAGGTCGCTGGGTGCCCCCCACCACCTATTGGAAGCAGGCAAAGAGGCCTAGTTGTAGTCACACTCCCCAGCCAATGAGTTATGCCTGGCACCACCAAGTGAAGAAAAAGAGACAAATAAGGGCCTTGCCCAGGTTTAAAAGAATGGAACAGTGTGCCAGGTTGGGAAAAATGGGTCATTAGGATCATTGTGGCAATGGCAGGGTTTGTGCCATTGGTTAGAGCTTCAAGTAAAAGGTTAGGTTCGATGAACTCTCCTCCGCACCATTCATGTGTGACACCTGGTACGAGTCGTGTTGATGGGAAAGTTGTGAACAAGGGCCAGGTTCGGTCGCCCTCTCCAAGTGCCAGAGAAGCCACCAGTGTGTCATGAGCACACAGATAACAATTGATTAAGAAGCACACCATCCTGTCAGCTAAAAAGTGAAAGGACTTTTTAAGAAGACCATACTAAAACAAGTCGTACCAAGATAAGTCAGGCAAGGAAGGTTAAGGGTACTCTTCATTTTGCCTGGGCTGAGGTCATCACCCCCACTTGCACCCTCAAGAATGCCTCCAGACTGCATTTGCTTACCATCGGTAGAACTGTGCCACCTGCTGTCCAAGGCAGGGCTTGTTGCCTGCTGCTGCTCGGTTGTGTGCCATGTGGGCCGAAGCATTTTTGTGGGCCATGGAGGCCAAAGTGCTTTTGCGGGCTGTTGCAGCCGAAGATTCATGCCGTCTTGTGGGCTCAGTGGGCCGAAGGACTCTTTGTGAGATTAGGCCACTGGGCCGACTGAACTCACCTGGTGAGAGGCCAATAAGGCCACGAAGTAAGGAAACCCCTCTGGGGTGAAGACACAACACTGCCGGGAGGAGGCGTGAAGGAGCGAACACGTCAAGAAGCTTTGAAACTCTGAATGTCTTGCTCCGATGTGAATATTGGTGTTGAAAGTAACATTGAATGCCCTCCTGCGCAAATGCATAATTAGAATGTTAAGTATTGTGCATAGAGTGTGGATGTGTTTGTTAGATTAGTGATCCGACACACTAGGATAGGGACATGCCAATCTTACTGATACTTTGCTTCTTGGAGTTAAGTGCTTGCAATGTTGTGGGTTAGAGTAAATGGGAGATTTGTGCTGTACGTTAGACAGGGCCATTCCCGCGGGCTGCCCCTAGTGGAGGCTCGGGAGAGCCTCGGGAGAAAGGTGGGGGTAGTGTTGCGGAAATGGCCCTTAGTGGTTTATTAAATATAGAATTAGTTCAGGTCCCCTCTTAGATGTATGTTTACCATAGATCGTCTGTACTGGGATGGTAGTTTTGTGTCGGAAGGTGTAGCAGGCTGTTTTGTGTGGTGCATTGGTGGTGTACAAGAGACGGTTCCCTTTTAATTACATCTTGACAATCAAACAAGGTGCAAGTTCCATTAAGACCGGCCTCGGTTGCAATGCCATGATCGAGGCAATGGATTGACGTGAGAAAGCGCGATTGAGCGGGCAAAAACGACAAGCGCCGTCAAAAACCGGAAGCGGCGCTTCGAGGGGTCGCTGAGCACGTGCGAGGGAGGAGGTGGAAAAAAGACGCATGCGCGGATGGCGTGTGGACAGGCCTTCGCGGCGGGTTCCCGCCGGAGAGCTCTCTCCGCGCGTGGTTGAGCGGGAGAAACGGAAAAGCGCCGGGCATCGATGGCGGAAGAACGAGAACCACCAAGGCGAGTGAGAATAACGGAGTTCTCTCTCTCTCTCGGAAGAAGGGAGTTCGACAATCGTGCTGATCGCGTGGCCGATAAGGAGAGCGGGTGGCCGCCATTTCGCGACGCTTGATGCGTGGCCGATAAGAGGGCGGGCCGCCATTTGGCAGACTGCAGGCCCAAGCGGGGCCTTCGAATCCGGCGACATCGGCTTGTTACGAGCTGCATTCGCCCTTTTCACATCTTCACCTCTCGTCCATCAACACCACCAAGTACCCCCTGTCTTGTATGAATGTTGTCCAGGCCTAAGGTTTATCTCGTTAGGGTCACCCCGCGAAACCCTTAATTGTAGCTCCCTAGATAAGAGCGGGTTATTACTCATAGTTGAATTATAATGTTATCGTGAACGCCTTGCTTGTTTTGTGTACCCTAATGTTCCCCCATTAAATCTGGTTGATTCGTATGGAAGTTGCCGCACTGCATTCATCTGTGTCGCATTGAAGAGCAATCCGCTCGATTTGTAATTAAAACCAAGCTGGCTACAGGTTGCGGCAGACTTCGCTCGGTCTCTGACAAACCCAACCTGTAGCGACGGGTGTCTCCCCAACTGGCAAGGCACAGGTGTAATTTGGTATCGCGATAGAGGCGCGTAACCCGAGATCTGTGTCGAACCAGCCGGCGTTGCACCCGTGGGACGGCCGTGCCGGGAGGCGCGACCCGTCACCTACAACAATATATTTATAGGCTCATTAGTAGAGTGGTCTAAGGAACTACATTAAGGGGCTAGTGGGGGGAATAGGGTAAAAATTACATGTAAGTGAGAAGGATCATAGGTTCATAAGGCTAGAAGGATTATAGGTTCATAAAGGAAGAAAATCATAGGTTCATAAGGTGAGAAGGATTATAGGTTCATAAGGTGAGAAGGATTATAGGTTCATAAGGCGAGAAGGATTATAGGTTCATAAGGTGAGAAGGATTATAGGTTCATAGAGGGAGAAATAGAGGTGTTTATGATTTTTGAAAAAGACAAGGGGGTAAATGACATTAGATAGGGATTTCCCATGTTAAACGGAGGTGTCCCAGAAGCAACATTTATCACCTACTTATATTATTCCCCAGGACAACAAACAGACTCACACGACAGGGAATGGCAGGCAGGAATGACTGGAAGAAGGAGAAAGGTCCAGGTGGGACAGCAGGGCTGGAAGATTCGGGCAGAGGCACAGCACGGAGGTCTGCTCCAGGTCCACGCTCCGGGCTCGAGGCAAAAACCCAGCGGCAGCTGCACGTATTCGTTTCATGCGGTAGGCTTTTCGAAGCAGCTTGTCAAAGAGCTCCGCGCAGCTTCGTCTCTCTCAGCCAGACCTCACCAAGCGCAGTCTCCAACCCAAGTCGACTCTCTCAAAAGGCTCGCGCTGGCGCTTATATTATGCGCTTCCAGATCAATCCGCGCTTCATAGAGCCACACCCGTGATGGTATTTCGTCAGCCCTGGTTGGCTGGTAAGGGCTCGCTGGCTCCACCTCTGATGGTGCGTCGACGTGCCACACCTTGTTCTTGTGGTCCCGCCCCCTTCTTCCTCGGCTTTGAGACCGCGTGCGCAATGGCGGTTTGGGGCCAACAACCGAATCAAGGCAAGGAGCAGCGAACGCTGCCCGACTGCTACTTTGAAGCGCGGGTGAGATGATTGGAGAAATTTAAAGGGGCCTATCTTATTTGATTAATGTAATGCAGATTCAACTATTGAGAACAGATCCTTAACTGAAACACATAATAATGAAATAACTACGGAGAGGTCTATGGTTCGCTACGTGTTGTACATGGACTAACTAGGGTGCGATCTTTAACAAGCCAATTGATAGGGATATTTACAGGGGAACATTTATAAGGGAAACATTTACTAAAATTTACTCGTGAAGGTTCTAAAAACCGTAACAATATATATACATGTAACACACACACACACACACACACACACACACACACACACACACACACACACATATATATATATATATATATATATATATATATATATATATATATACGTGTAACACACACACACACGCACACATATATATACACGTGTAACACACATATACACACACACACACACACACACACATACACACACATATACGTGTAACACACACACACACACACACACACACATATATATATATATGTATACGTGTAACACACACACACACACACACACACACACACACACACACACACACACACACATAATCTCCCGTATGATAGCTTGTGATGGACCGTGGTCTGTTCCAAGTACCGTCGCAATAAAACATAAATACGCATAAAGTCCATCAAAACGACGACCCCAAAGTACCAAAGGTTTACCTTGAAACAGGCCTTTGTTCGTCCATCAATGTACTTTCTGATTTTTAAAGGAAGGCAACACATATGACTGTTATTGCTGATCATTTCATGAATTTAGTCTAAAGTATGAACGTCATTTGAATAACTCAAACTTGTTTAAGGGAGCTGGATGGGATCCATGATATCTTTCATGCAGGGATGCAGATACAGGTAGTGAAAGGGGGTATTTCCCACGAGTCTGGCACTGCCTATCCGACACTTTATCGCTATTCCATGGCTTTTTACAATTACACATTGATGTGCTCTTTCATCCGATTGTGGACATTTTAAATATACATCAATCCAACTGCACAAGATCCCACATCCGTAATTTCCTCGAAACAGTCACAGAGAGTCACATGAAGAAGATTCTTGACTTAAAATAGAATATCCTTTGATGTGCACAGTTGGTGGACATTAGAGATAAGCTGCAAAAATAGAACACTACTCTATTTCCTGCAACTTTCCTTTCAACTATGCTGATCTATCTATAGTCTCAACCAATCAGGTTAAAGTGTGATATGACGTTGGTGATGAAATCCCCCTTCACATGCCTCCCCCCCAAAGCCCTCTCCCTCCCACAGATCTCTCCATGTCTCCATGTCTCTCGGTCCCTGCTCTCAAATGTTGTGTCCCATCTTGTCTACCGCTCCCGATGTTATTTGTTTTATGTGTCTGTTTGTCTTTCTGTGTGATTAATGTTCGCTCTTTCACGAGCCTCGATCTTGTATAC
The DNA here is from genome assembly GCF_964187855.1 of Myxine glutinosa. Classification (NCBI taxonomy): domain Eukaryota; kingdom Metazoa; phylum Chordata; class Myxini; order Myxiniformes; family Myxinidae; genus Myxine; species Myxine glutinosa. The sequence goes on along the minus strand of NC_136262.1, from coordinate 8,635,087 downwards.
AAAAAAAAAAAAAAAAAAAAAAAAAAAAAAAAAAAAAAAAAAAAAAAAAATCATGTGACCTACAGCTAGAAAGTTGCCAAGTGCATCTCTGCGCAGGTTGCATGAGTTAAAGTTGCCCATATGTTCCATGGTGCTGCGTGTATACAAGGCTTTTAAGAATAGCAGAGGAAGTGTTGAGGAGGTGATTATTTTTCAAGCAATGCTACTAATGTCATTCCATAAGGAGGTGTATGATTTTATAAACAGCAGAACATGTCTTCTCACAAATAGAAAGAACCAAGCAGTAATGCGACTCGTGCCACGCACTCTTCCAAATGAGCCAGTACCCAAGAGGTTGAAGCCCAGGAAGAGTGTCGCGCGATTGCCCCTTGGTTAAGACCGGGGGATCGCAGATGGACTCGAGCTTACTTGGAGGCGTTTATCCCAATTGATGGCGGGCCAAAACACGAGCCGGGATGAATTATGCCGACTTACCTTCATGGCCGCAGGCGTCTTCAACCTGGAAATTAATAAATCAAACCAAGCACGGAATTTAAAATGTACAACAAAGAAATATTTATTATGGAACCCGAGAACAATGGAACGCGATGAGAAAAACTAAATCCTAAATTGGGACGTCCCCGCACAGCTTTCAAATACAAGACAAATGGGAGAATATGAAAATAAACATTTCTTTGTGTTTGTGAGTGTGAGCTTATCTCAGTCTGGCAGAGTCAGGGATCATCTGGCTCGAGCACGACGTCCGACACAGCTCCGGTCGGCAGGATGTAGGCCTCGTTCCACCCCCGTTCGCGCTCCACCAGGCCCACGTACGCCGCTGCACGGCAAGCCTCGCCCGTATGCTCGTCGTTCACACACCAACGCAAGGAAGAGAATCGACGGCGTTCCTTCTCTCCACCATCTTTCGAATTGCTCGTTCCTCCACCAAAGTCCAAAGCAAGAGAAGGCCCAGCGCGAAGGGACAGTCAGGAGCAAGAGGCCAAGGGAAGAGAGAGAAAAATGCCGGCGAGCAAGCTGTTTTACTTGCGGTCTTCTCACGTCACTGGCACTTTCCCCCCAATCAGCGCATCGCTTGTTGCGTCCTCCTTCGCGCCCTCCACACTGACTGGCCGAATGTTTGCGCCTTCCACACTGATTGGCTGAGGTCTCATCGGCTGGTGGCCAATCGGTGTGTCACTCCTTTACCTTCCTTACCCCCAAACACGGGGAAGCTTTTTGTCCCTTCCCCAACCAATCACACGTTCTCCTGGGCACGGCTATTGCTTGCCTTGCACGATGTTTGTCTTTCCGGTTTGTTTTATCATCAGTCATTGTAAGGGGGGAAAGGAGGAGGGGGATTTAATTAATGTGTGCATTAAGGGCCTATCTCATGTCTGCAAGAGTGCGTTGCCATAAGGGACACAGGTATGATCACCAGGTCTAACACACAGGGGAATTATCTTAGTCCCTAGAAGGGGGAGGGGGAGGAGAGGGGAGAGGGAGAGGGGAAGGGGGGGGGGGGAAGGGGAGCAGTCAGAAGTGGAAGCTCTTTTACAGAGAATTTTTATCTTAAAGGGGAGGGGAGGGCAAGGGGTTTAGGGGGAGGAGGCAGGTGAGGGGAGGGGAGGAGAGAGGGGGAAGGGGAGGGGGGAAGGGTGGGGAGAGGGGGAAGGGGAGCAGTCAGAAGTGGAAGCTCTTTTACAGAGAATTTATATCTTAAAGGGGGGGGGGAGGAGAGGGGGGGAAGGGGAGGAGGAGGAGGAGATGGGCAGGGGAAGGGAGGGGATGGGGGAAGGAAGGAGGAAGGAAGGGGGAGGGGGAGGGGGAGGGTGGAGGGAGAAAGGGGGAGGGGGGAGGGGAGGGGGAGGGGGAGGGTGGAGGGGGAGGGGGAGGGGGGAGGTGGAGGGTAGAGGGAGGTGGGAGGGGAGGGGAAGGGGGAGGGGGAAGGGGTAGGGGGTGGAGGGAGGGGCATGGGGGGAAGGGAGGGGAGGGGAGGGGGGAGGAGGGAGGGGGAGGGGAGGGGGGAGGGGGCAGGGGGCGGGGGAGGGATAATGGGGGAGGGGGAGGGGGATGGGGAGGGGGAGGGGGAGAGGGAGAGGGGGAGGGGGAGGGGGTATGGGAGAAAGGGAGGGGCATGGGGGGAAGGGAGGGGGGGGAGGGGAGGAGGTATGGGGGAAAGGGAAGGGCATGGGGGGAAGGGAGGGGAGGGGGGAGGGGAGGTGGGAGGGGAGGGGGGAGTGGGAGTGGAGGGGGAGGGGGAGGGATAAAGAGCGAGGGGGAGGGGGAGGGGGAGGGGGAGGGGGGAACGGCTAGCTTGGCAAGCGATAGCAGGCTTTTTACTTTTATTTTTACCTCTATGAGGGCTATATATATAGTCCGTGCTTGGAGCCTTCAAGTTCAACATAAAGTTTTTTTATGAAAAATAATGCAGATGTATAACAATCCACCAATGCAAGTTCAGAAATGAATGCAGATCCTTTACTTTGCGATACAAACGCAATTCCCAAACGCAATATTCGAAAAACCATTTTTACTTTAAGCACAAATATATATATAGATAAAAGGAAAGTGATTCTACCCGGATATTCAAAAAAACCATTTTTACTTTAAGCACAAATATATAGATAAAAGGGAAGTGATTCTACCTGGATATTCGAAAAACCATTTTTACTTTAAGCACAAATATATAGATAAAAGGGAAGTGATTCTACCTGGATATTCGAAAAAGCATTTTTACTTTAAGCACAAATATATAGATAAAAGGGAAGTGATTCTACCCGGATATTCGAAAAACCATTTTTACTTTAAGCACAAATATATAGATAAAAGGGAAGTGATTCTACCTGGATATTCGAAAAACCATTTTTACTTTAAGCACAAATATATAGATAAAAGGGAAGTGATTCTACCCGGATATTCGAAAAACTATTTTTACTTTAAGCACAAATATATAGATGAAAGGGAAGTGATTCTACCTGGATATTCGAAAAAACATTTTTACTTTAAGCACAAATATATAGATAAAAGGGAAGTGATTCTACCTGGATATTCGAAAAACCATTTTTACTTTAAGCACAAATATATAGATAAAAGGGAAGTGATTCTACCCGGATATTCGAAAAACCATTTTTACTTTAAGCACAAATATATAGATAAAAGGGAAGTGATTCTACCCGGATATTCGAAAAACCATTTTTACTTTAAGCACAAATATATAGATAAAAGGGAAGTGATTCTACCTGGATATTCGAAAAACCATTTTTACTTTAAGCACAAATATATAGATAAAAGGGAAGTGATTCTACCCGGATATTCGAAAAACCATTTTTACTTTAAGCACAAATATATAGATAAAAGGGAAGTGATTCTACCTGGATATTCGAAAAACCATTTTTACTTTAAGCACAAATATATAGATAAAAGGGAAGTGATTCTACCTGGATATTCGAAAAACCATTTTTACTTTAAGCACAAATATATAGATAAAAGGGAAGTGATTCTACCCGGATATTCGAAAAACCATTTTTACTTCAAGCACAAATATATAGATAAAAGGGAAGTGATTCTACCCGGATATTCGAAAAACCATTTTTACTTTAAGCACAAATATATAGATGAAAGGGAAGTGATTCTACCTGGATATTCGAAAAACCATTTTTACTTTAAGCACAAATATATAGATAAAAGGGAAGTGATTCTACCTGGATATTCGAAAAACCATTTTTACTTTAAGCACAAATATATAGATAAAAGGGAAGTGATTCTACCTGGATATTTGAAAAACCATTTTTACTTTAAGCACAAATATATAGATAAAAGGGAAGTGATTCTACCTGGATATTCGAAAAACCATTTTTACTTTAAGCACAAATATATAGATAAAAGGGAAGTGATTCTACCCGGATATTCGAAAAACCATTTTTACTTTAAGCACAAATATATAGATAAAAGGGAAGTGATTCTACCTGGATATTCGAAAAACCATTTTTACTTTAAGCACAAATATATAGATAAAAGGGAAGTGATTCTACCCGGATATTCGAAAAACCATTTTTACTTCAAGCACAAATATCTATCTATAATTCCACTAATCTCTGTGTGTATGTGTGTGTGTATGTATGCGACAACGATTTCTCGACAACTACCGGTCCGATATACTTGAAACTTGCCAGGTATATTGCTGGGGACCCGAGGATGTGCCTTTTCAAGGTTTGAAATTAATCGGACAAGTACTTACCGAGCTATGGCGATTTAGCCGTTCGCCGTTCGCTTTGGCGTTGCGAATGGACCAAACCATTCCATGTAAATAGAGGGGGGGGGTTCTGTGGTCGTTGCGAATGGACGAAACCATTTCATGTAAATAGAGGGGGGGGATTGTCACTGTACTAGCAAGCCGTTCGCCGTTCGCTTTGGCGTTGCGAATGGACCAAATCATTTCATGTAAATAGAGGGGGGGGATATAATTTTAGATAGATATATAGTACGGGCATATATATAGTACGGGCATGCCCTAGTATAGATAAAAGGGAAGTGATTCTACCTGGATATTCGAAAAACCATTTTTACTTTAAGCACAAATATATAGATAAAAGGGAAGTGATTCTACCTGGATATTCGAAAAACCATTTTTACTTTAAGCACAAATATATAGATAAAAGGGAAGTGATTCTACCCGGATGTTCGAAAAACCATTTTTACTTTAAGCACAAATATATAGATAAAAGGGAAGTGATTCTACCTGGATATTCGAAAAACCATTTTTACTTTAAGCACAAATATATAGATAAAAGGGAAGTGATTCTACCCGGATATTCGAAAAACCATTTTTACTTTAAGCACAAATATATAGATAAAAGGGAAGTGATTCTACCCGGATATTCGAAAAACCATTTTTACTTTAAGCACAAATATATAGATGAAAGGGAAGTGATTCTACCTGGATATTCGAAAAACCATTTTTACTTTAAGCACAAATATATAGATGAAAGGGAAGTGATTCTACCTGGATATTCGAAAAACCATTTTTACTTTAAGCACAAATATATAGATAAAAGGGAAGTGATTCTACCCGGATATTCGAAAAACAAGCACAAATATATAGATAAAAGGGAAGTGATTCTACCCGGATATTCGAAAAACCATTTTTACTTTAAGCACAAATATATAGATGAAAGGGAAGTGATTCTACCTGGATATTCGAAAAACCATTTTTACTTTAAGCACAAATATATAGATGAAAGGGAAGTGATTCTACCTGGATATTCGAAAAACCATTTTTACTTTAAGCACAAATATGTAGATGAAAGGGAAGTGATTCTACCCGGATATTCGAAAAACCATTTTTACTTTAAGCACAAATATATAGATAAAAGGGAAGTGATTCTACCCGGATATTCGAAAAACCATTTTTACTTTAAGCACAAATATATAGATAAAAGGGAAGTGATTCTACCCGGATATTCGAAAAACAAGCACAAATATATAGATAAAAGGGAAGTGATTCTACCTGGATATTCGAAAAACCATTTTTACTTTAAGCACAAATATATAGATAAAAGGGAAGTGATTCTACCCGGATATTCGAAAAACCATTTTTACTTTAAGCACAAATGTATAGATAAAAGGGAAGTGATTCTACCTGGATATTCGAAAAACCATTTTTACTTTAAGCACAAATATATAGATAAAAGGGAAGTGATTCTACCTGGATATTCGAAAAACCATTTTTACTTTAAGCACAAATATATAGATAAAAGGGAAGTGATTCTACCTGGATATTCGAAAAACCATTTTTACTTTAAGCACAAATATATAGATAAAAGGGAAGTGATTCTACCTGGATATTTGAAAAAACATTTTTACTTTAAGCACAAATATATAGATAAAAGGGAAGTGATTCTACCCGGATATTCGAAAAACCATTTTTACTTTAAGCACAAATATATAGATGAAAGAGAAGTGATTCTACCTGGATATTCGAAAAACCATTTTTACTTTAAGCACAAATATATAGATGAAAGGGAAGTGATTCTACCCGGGTATTCGAAAAACCATTTTTACTTTAAGCACAAATATATAGATAAAAGGGAAGTGATTCTACCCGGATATTCGAAAAACCATTTTTACTTTAAGCACAAATATATAGATAAAAGGGAAGTGATTCTACCTGGATATTCAAAAAAAACATTTTTACTTTAAGCACAAATATATAGATAAAAGGAAAGTGATTCTACCCGGATATTCAAAAAAAACATTTTTACTTTAAGCACAAATATATAGATAAAAGGGAAGTGATTCTACCCGGATATTCAAAAAAACCATTTTTACTTTAAGCACAAATATATAGATAAAAGGGAAGTGATTCTACCTGGATATTCGAAAAACCATTTTTACTTTAAGCACAAATATATAGATAAAAGGGAAGTGATTCTACCTGGATATTCGAAAAACCATTTTTACTTTAAGCACAAATATATAGATGAAAGGGAAGTGATTCTACCCGGGTATTCGAAAAACCATTTTTACTTTAAGCACAAATATATAGATGAAAGGGAAGTGATTCTACCCGGGTATTCGAAAAACCATTTTTACTTTAAGCGAAAAAATATCTATAAATTACGAGATTTTCATCAAGAAAATTTTATTTTAAGCGAAAAAGTATCTACAAGTTACCACGAGATTTTTAGTTTAAACAAAATTTTACTATATAAATATGGTGAATACAACGTATTGCGACATTTGTAATTATGAATACAAATATTATAAAAACCACCTTCAAACCCACAAACACATATTTAATCTACTTCATCTACTATCTCCTCTTGAGAGAGAAACAAAACATTGTGATGTCTGTTCTAAGGATGTCTTGAAGAAAAGTTTTCCCAGACACCTTCAATCAAAAAAACACAAGAAGAATGAAGAGACATTTGTATACTCTATAAAAATAAAAAACTCTGATGGAGCATTTAAGGGACATATTAAGATAAGGGTTTTTGAGTTTGGAACTCCTGGACCAAAATCAATAGCTGAGGCGATTGAGATGGTTAAACCTGCTGTTGAAACGCTTGTAAAAGATACGTTGACTGAGATGAATACTTTAAAGTTTTATATGGGAGTAAAAATGGGTATAGTAACAGATGGTATTGAAGAAACTCCCTATATGAGAACAGACCCTCACTTTATCACATCATTCCAAGATTTCTTATCATCAGGTGTTTATGGTGAACTTGTAAAACAGGAGCAGGATGTTGATAATACTGTGGTGGGTAGTGGATATACGGTCACGTGAAAAAGTAAGTACACCCCATGTAAAGTTTTGACTTTTTCAACATATTTCAACATACAGCTATTTGATCTTCATTTCAACAATATTGATCGATAAAGGTGATATAATATAACAAATATCATGAAACATTTACATTTTGTAGTCCATTGTATAATTTAAATAAACATAAATGCAAATTTCGCATATGGAAAAAGTAAGTACACCCCTACATTTATCACTACTTCAAATACCTAAAATTAGAATCAGGTGCACCAGTTCAGGTGCAAATGATTAGAACATCGTTAGAGAGGATCTTGGAGGAACCTGTCTTATTTAAACCTCAGACCTTTAGTTTGGTTTGCTCTTTGTTGTTGAAGTGTGTGGCATCACCATGCCTAGATCAAAAGAGCTCTCTGAGGCCTTCAGAAAGAAGGTTATAGATGCCTACGAGTCTGGGAAGGGATTTAAAAAGATCTCCAAACAATTTGAAATCTATCATTCGACTGTCCGGAAGATCATCTACAAGTGGAGAAGATTCCAAACAACTGCCAACTTGTTCAGGCCAGGCCGCCCCAGCAAGTTCAGCCCGAGAGCAGACCGCAAGATGCTGAAAGAAGTCTCTAAGAACCCCAGAATGTCATCACGGGACCGACAGGTAGCTCTTGCCACTGTTGATGTCAAAGTGCACGAGTCTACCATTAGAAAGAGGCTGCACAAATTTGATCTACATGGGAGGTGTGCCAGGAGGAAACCTTTGCTGTCCAGATAGAACATCAGGGCAAGACTAAAGTTTGCCAATGATCACCGAGGCAAAGACCAGCACTTCTGGAACAATGTGCTCTGGACAGATGAGTCAAAGGTAGAGTTATTTGGCCACAGTACCAGAAGACATGTTTGGCGAAAACCAAAGACAGCATTTGACCACAAGAACCTGATACCAACTGTAAAGCATGGTGGTGGAAATATTATGGTTTGGGGCAGCTTTGCTGCATCAGGGCCTGGGCAGCTCACCATCATATAATCCACTATGAATTCTTCATTGTACCAGAGGGTGCTTGAGGATAATGTGAGGCCATCTGTCGGAAAGTTGAAGCTCAACCGAAGGTGGACCTTGCAACATGACAATGACCCTAAGCATACCAGTAAATCCACCAAGGAATGGCTGAAAATAAAGAAATGGAGGGTTCTGGAATGGCCAAGTCAAAACCCGGATCTAAATCCCATCGAGATGTTGTGGGGGGATTTGAAACGAGCTGTGCATGCAAGAAACCCCTCAAACATCACACAGCTGAAAGAATTCTGCACGGAGGAGTGGACAAAAATTTCTCCCAGTCGATGTCAGAGACTGGTAGACAGTTATAAGAAACGCCGACTTCAGGTTGTTTCTGCCAAAGGGGGCAATACCACCTATTAGAGCCAAGGGTGTACTTACTTTTTCTTCATGTGAAATTTGCATTTATGTTTATTTAAATTATACAATGGACTACAAAATGTAAATGTTTCATGATATTTGTTATATTATATCACCTTTATCTATCAATGTTGGTTCTGTTGCCTGGTGTTGTTAATGTCTTATTTATTTTCTATCAATGTTAGCCTGGTGTTGGCTTCGTGGTTAGGGTGCCGGCTTGGGATCCTAGGATCCTGGGTTCGAATCCCGGTCGATCGCTGAATTAACGTCAGGGGGGTTGACTCAGCCTGTCATCCTTCCGAGGTCGGCAAACTGAGTACCAGTTCACTGGTAATTCCCTGTGTTTTGCAAGAGTTGACTAACAGGGTTGGTGGCGGGAAGGGCATCCGGCCGTAAAACATTGCTTCAGAAAGGGGACCATGGTGCCCGAAAAAGGCCAACCCCTGCTTTGCAGGGAAAAATGGCCTCTAAATGTGGTTCTTCTTTATCTATCAATGTTGTTGAAATAAAGATAAAATAGCTGTTTGTTGAAATATGTTGAAAAAGTCAAAACTTTACATGGGGTATACTTACTTTTTCACGTGACTGTAGATATTTAGATAAAGGCTCATGTGCGAACATTTTAAGGTTGTATGCATCAGATTGGCGGCTTACCGAGAGGTTCTGCCAGGCGTTTAAGAGGCTCTGGTAAAAGATGGGGAGGAGCGATACATCAACGTGTTGAAGATTTGTCAGAAACAGTTCATACCCATATCCGAGCCTTCCCGCTCGACGCAAGATGAGACAAACCTGCCTGGTAGGTGTTCTGCATATAGCAACCGTTGAATAGAACAGAGCCTGAAAGCCAACAAGAGGCATTTCACATCGATGAGGCTCTGCCCACCTTCTGCCGAGGGACGACATATGACGTTGGGTCGGAGGCAGTGATGGCTACCCCCAAAAAAATCCACCAGTTTGGTCTGCTCTCAGCAGAACTTCCGGTGGTTGCAGGCAGATAAATCGATGCCACAAAAGGGCAGTGACCATTTTGTTTATGATTACCACACAGCCTTTATGGGAGAGGTGGGGTAGAGCCCTTTTCCATCGACTCAACCGTTTCTCCACCTGATCGATTGTCCCTTCCCAATTTTTTTTAGACATACTGTGGGGATCCTAAAAAAACACCCAAGTATTTCATGCCATCATTTCCCCACTCTAACTCTCCAGGAAGGGAGGGTGGTGGCAATGGCAATGACCCAGGCAAGTGATTTTTGGGAGAGGGGAACCATAATTCCTTACTTTTCTTACAATTACATTTCAGAGAAGAAGCAAGGTTAAATTCCATCAAGCACTTAACAAGAGCATCAATACACGTTTGTTTTTTTTAAATGAAAATACAGACATCATCAGCATGGGCATATAAGGTTAAGGGAGGACTTCCGGGAGAAAGAATGATTCCAAAAACATTTTTTCTTCGTGCAATAAGGTTTAGTTTGGCGAATGTGTTGGTTTGGCACATGTCTTGGTTTGGCGAATGTGTTGGTTTGGCGAGTGTGTTAGTTTGGCGCATGTGTTAGTTTGGCACATGTCATAGTTTGGTGCATGTGTTTGTTTGGCACATGTGTTAGTTTGTCGAATGTGTTGGTTTGTCGCTTGTGTAAGTTTGGCGGATGTCTTGGTTTGGCACATGTGTTAGTTTGGCGGATGTCTTGGTTTGGCACATGTGTTAGTTTGGCGAATGTGTTGATTTTTGTGCATGTGTTAGTTTGGCGAATGTGTTGGTTTGGCACATGTGTTAGTTTGGCGAATGTGTTGGTTTGGCGCTTCTGTTGGTTTGGCAAATGTGTTGATTTGGCGCATGTGTTCGTTTGGCGCTTGTGTTAGTTTGGCGAATGTGTTGGTTTGGCACATGTATTAGTTTGGCGAATGTGTTGATTTGGCGCATGTGTTAGTTTGGCGAATGTGTTAGTTTGGCGCTTGTGTTAGTTTGGCAAATGTGTTGATTTGGCGCATGTGTTCATTTGGCGAATGTGTTCGTTTGGCGAATGTGTTGGTTTGGCGCATGTGTTCGTTTGGCGAATGTGTTGGTTTGGCACATGTCTTGGTTTGGCGAATGTGTTGGTTTGGCGCTTGTGTTAGTTTGGCAAATGTGTTGATTTGGCGCATGTGTTCGTTTGGCGAATGTGTTGGTTTGGCACATGTCATGGTTTGGCGAATATGTTGGTTTGGCGCATGTATTAGTTTGGCGAATATGTTGGTTTGGCGCTTGTGTTAGTTTGGCAAATGTGTTGATTTGGCGCATGTGTTCGTTTTGCGAATGTGTTGGTTTGGCACATGTCTTGGTTTGGCGAATGTGTTGGTTTGGCGCATGTATTAGTTTGGCGAATGTGTTGATTTGGCGCATGTGTTAGTTTGGCGAATGTGTCATTTTGGCGAATATGTCGGTTTCGCGCTTGTATTAGTTTGGCGGATATGTTGGTTTGGCGCATGTGTTGATTTGGCGAATGTGTTGGTTTGGTGCATGTGTTAGTTTGTCGCATGTGTTGATTTGGCACATGTCTTGGTTTGGCGAATGTGTTGGTTTGGCGAATGTTTTAGTTTGGCGGATGTGTTAGTTTGGCGAATGTGCTAGTTTGTCGCATGTGTTAGTTTGGCGAAAGTGTTAGTTTGGCGAATGTGTTGGTTTGGCACATGTGTTCGTTTGGCGAATGTGTTGGTTTTGCGAATGTGTTGATTTGGCGCATGTGTTAGTTTGGCGAATGTGTTAGTTTGGCGGATGTGTTGGTTTGGCACATGTGTTAGTTTGGCGAATGTGTTGATTTGGCGCATGTGTTCGTTTGGCGAATGTGTTGGTTTGGCATATGTCTTGGTTTGGCGAATGTGTTGGTTTGGTGAATGTGTTGGTTTGGTGAATCTGTTAGTTTGGCGAATGTGTTGGTTTGGCACATGTGTTGGTTTGGCACATGTGTTCATTTGGCGAATGTGTTGGTTTGGCGAATGTGTTGATTTGGCGCATGTGTTAGTTTGGCGAATGTGTTGGTTTGGCACATGTGTTGGTTTGGCACATGTGTTAGTTTGGCGAATGTGTTAGTTTGGCGGATGTGTTGGTTTGGAGCTTGTGTTAGTTTGGCGGATGTGCTGGTTTGGTGCAAGTGTTAGTTTGGCGAATGTGTTGGTTTGGCACATGTCTTGGTTTGGCGAATGTGTTGGTTTGGTGAATGTGTTGGTTTGTCGCATGTGTTCGTTTGGCGGATGTGTTGGTTTGGCACATGTGTTCGTTTGGCGGATGTGTTGGTTTGGCACATGTGTTCGTTTGGCGCACGTGTTAGTTTGGTGCATGGGTTAGTTTGGCGTTTGCGTTAGTTTGACGGGTGTGTTGGTTTGGCGCACGTGTTAGTTTGGCGAATGTGTTGGTTTGGTGCATGTGTTGGTTTGGTGCATGTGTTTGTTTGGCACATGTGTTCGTTTGTCGAATGTGTTGGTTTGTCGCTTGTGTTGGTTTGGCGAATGTGTTAGTTTGGCGAATGTGTTGGTTTGGCGCATGTGTTAGTTTGGCCAAAGTGTTGGTTTGGCGAATGTGTTGGTTTGGTGCATGTGTTAGTTTGTCACATGTGTTAGTGTTGGTTTGGCGCATGTGTTAGTTTCGCCAATGTGTTGGTTTGGCGAATGTGTTGGTTTCGTGCATGTGTTAGTTTGTCGCATGTGTTAGCTTGGTGAATGTGTTGGTTTGGTGCATGTGTTGGTTTGGCACTTGTGTTAGTTTGGCGGATGTGTTAGTTTGGCCGATGTGTTAGTTTGGCGAATGTGTTGGTTTGGCGCATGTGTTAGTTTGGTGGATGTGTTGGTTTGGCACATGTCTTGGTTTGGCGATCAGGGGAGAAGGGCCTTGGTAAGAGAGGTGACCAAGAACCCGATGGTCACTTTGGCTGAGCTCCAGAGATCCTGTGTGGAGATGGGAGAAACTTCCAGAAGGACAACCATCACTGCAACACTCCACCGATCTGGGCTTTATGGCAGAGTGGCCAGACGGAAGCCTCTCCTCAGTGAAAGACACATGAAAGCCCACTTGGAGTTTGCAAAAAAGCACCTAAAGGACTCTCAGACTGTGAGAAACAAGATTATGTGGTCTGATGAAACCAAGATTGAACTGTTTGGCCTCAATTCTAAGCGTCATGTCTGGAGGAAACCAGGCACCGCTCATCACCTGACCAGTACCATCCCAAAGATGAAGTGTGGTGGTGGCAGCATCATGCTGTGGGGGTGTTTTTCAGCAGCAGGGACTGGAGGACTGGTCAGAGTTGAGGGAACAATGAATGGAGCAAAGTTCAGAGATATCCTTGATGAAAACCTGAAACAGAGCGCTCAGGACCTCAGACTGGGCCGATGGTTCACCTTCCAACAGGACAATGACCCTAAGCACACTGACAAGACAACGCAGGAGTGGCTTAGGGACAACACTGTGGACGTCCTTGAGTGGCCCAGCCAGAGCCCTGACTTGAACCCAATCGAACATCTCTGGAGAGACCTGAAAATGGCTGTCCACCAACGGTCCCCATCTCACCTGACAGAGCTTGAGAGGATCTGCAGAGAAGAATGGCAGAAAATCCTCAAATCCAGGTGTGCAAAGCTTGTTGCGTCATACCCAAGAAAACTCGAGGCTGTAATAGCTGCCAAAGGTGCTTCAACTACGTACTGAGTTAAGGGTCTGAATACTTACGTCAGTGATATTTTATTTTTTTATTTTTAATAAATTTGCAAAACTTTCTAAAATCCTGTTTTCTCCTTGTCATTATGGGGTATTGAGTGTAGATTGATGAGGGAAAAAATTAATTTAAACGATTTCAGCATAAGGCTGCAACATAACAAAATGTGAAAAAAGCGAAGGGGTCTGAATACTTTCTGAATGCACTGTATATACACTACCGGTCCAAAGTTTTAGAACACCTCAATTTTTCCAGTTTTTATTGAAATTTACGCAGTTTAATGTCCCAATGTACTCTGAAATTCAGCATAGAACAAATAAACAATTGGAGATAAAAAAGAAATCATAGAATCATTTTGTTTAACAAAATTTAATTGAATTTTTGACTCAGCAAAGTAGCCACCTTTTGCAGATATAACCGCCGAACACACTCGTGGCATTCTTTCTCCAATGGAAATCAAATATTGTTCGGGAAGTTCTTCCCAACACTGTTGCAGAAGTTCCCACAAATGTGTTGCACTTGTAGGTTGCTTTGCTTTCACCCTTCTGTCCAGTTCATCCCAAACCAGCTCGATGGGGTTTAAGTCTGGAGACCGTGCTGACCATTCCATGATTTGAAGCCTACCATCTTGTTATTTTCCTCAAAGGTAGTTTTGACATAGCCTGGAGGTGTGTTTAGGGTCATTATCTTGCTGTAGGATGAACCCCTGACCAACTTGGCGTATACCTGAGGGTATTGCATGGCGCTGCAAAATGCTGTGGTAGCCCTTTTGGTTCAGGGTGCCAGTCACTCTGTGCAAGTCGTCGACTCTGGATCCAGCAAAAGAGCCCCAGACCATCACGCTCCTCCTCCATGTGTGACAGTTGGTGTCACACACTGAGGAACCATCCTTTCGCCTGTTCAATGACGTACAAAAATCCTGCGTGATGAACCAAAGATTTCAAATTTTGATTCATCGGTCCATAAGACCTTCTTCCATTCTTCAGTAGTCCACTGGCGGTGCTTCATGGCCCAGACAGCCTCTTTTTCTTATTTTGCCATCTTAGCAATGGCGTCTTACTGCCACTTGACCTGTTAAACCTGCAGCTCGAAGTCTTCTCTTCACAGTTGAAACTGAGACTTGCTTACTTTGACCAGTGTTAAGCTGTGCTTGAAGCTGTTGTCCTGTGAGCCGCCTATCACGCAAGCTGTTGACTCTCAGAAACTTGTCTTCTGATTCTGTTGTGGCTTTGGGTCTGCCAGACCTCTTCCTGTCAGAGTTTCCTCCAGTTTCCAAGTGCCTTTTGATGGTGTAGGAAACTGTACTCACTGACACCTTGGCTTTCTTTGCAAATTCTCTAAAGGAAAGACCTACACTTTTAAGGGTTATTAATGGTCTGTCTGTCTTCCTTTGTTAATTGCCTTTTTCTCGCCATTATGATAGCAATATACTACTTCCTGCAGTGCGATATTGTCCAAATAATAGTTCGGGGGGTGTAAAAACAGTTTGTTCCAATACTGCTTTTATACAGACAGGGGGTTTGTAATTAAGTAATCAGCAGAGGTTGGGACACCTGTAGGAATTGTTTGCAGCAACTTTCAAGGCTTAATTTAATTACATTGCTGCAGAACAGCTGTAAGTTGTTTACCCATTACTTGTTCCCTGAAGAAGGCCTTTTTTTTTTTTTACAATATAACTGTGCAATTTACATTATTTCCCCGTTTTTGCGAACCTAAACTATTTTTTAACCTCGAGCAGTTTACTGCTTACCTTTGTACCATTTCAGGTTATTCACTGGACTTGAATCGCTTAAATTTCAATAAAAACTGGAAAAATTGAGGTGTTCTAAAAATTTTGACCGGTCGTGTATATATGTGTCAACATTCACATTCACATATACATTATATATATATATATATATATATATATATATATATATATGTATATATATATATATATATATATATATATATATATATATATATATATATATATAGTTGCAGAAACGGAGTACGGCACTCCCCTTAGGGGGGGGTGGGGGGGGGGGTTAATCCCCCTTTTATTTCCACTGGCCGTCTCCACTCCTGAAGCTGCACAGCTCCCTCCGGAGAGGCAGGTGAGCAACCTCGTTCGCGACCGCGGACAAGATGTTAATGGCCGAGCGGATTAGCAGCCGCGGCACGAACCATTAGCAAGTAACTAGACCCGATTCTTAACGTTGGCCAAATCGTGCCACAGGTACCCAATGGGGAAATCACTAAAACGAAACGGATGTAAAGGAAAGAAGGCAAGGTAGGAAGAACAGGATTTATTACTAACTATTATGTACAAGACCAAAAGTAACCAAGGAGAAGGAAAGATACGAAAATAAAGACAGAAGGATGGAAGGATCAGAAGACACAGTGCAAATACTAACTTATCTAAACAGGCTTAACTTATACCCCAGGACAACACAGAAGACGGACGACAATCAGACTTACACGAATGGGGAATGAAGGCAGGAACGAATGGCTGGAAGGGGAGGAAGGTTCAGTTGGAGCTTGCTCCCGCACGGGACGTTGGGCTCGACCTCGGCGGCCACCGATGCCACCGATCCCACAGCAATTGGTTCCCGCGTAGCAGCGGGTCGAAGCTGCGTGTCACAGGGGGGCTGGACTACGGAGGTCTCAAAGCTGCGGTTTGTTCACTCAACTTTCGCAGTGCTCACTCCTCCACTGAACTCGACTTTGTTGCTCCTCCTCCACTGAACTCTCAACAACAACCACCGGTGGACTGCTGTGGGAGGCTCCGGGCGACGGGTTTTATAGCGCCACACCCTGGAACGTTCGCGAAACTCCCCGATCGTTCTCTCTCCGCCCTCTCAAGCCAAACCCCTCGTGCTTGGTTGGTTGATCGGCAAGGGCTCACTCCTTCCCATGACGAGGTGGAGACACGCCTTTCTTCTCCGAGTTAGAGCACATGGCAATGGCGGCGAATGCAGTTGGCAATAGAGGCGTTGAGGGAATTGAAAGGGGATCTATCTTATTTCAATTCGGTGCAATGCAGAGT
Organism: Myxine glutinosa; assembly: GCF_964187855.1. Lineage (NCBI taxonomy): Eukaryota > Metazoa > Chordata > Myxini > Myxiniformes > Myxinidae > Myxine > Myxine glutinosa. Next base: position 8,618,723 of record NC_136262.1, on the reverse strand, counting down.
CAATTAATGGGGAACACAGCCTTAAACTAATACACATAATAAGGAAATAACTATTTAGAAGGGTATATGGTGGCCTACGTGCATGCGATGGATTAACTAGGGGGACGACCTTGGACCTTTACACACAAAACAGAGATATTTACAAGGAATCATTACACTACTTAGAGGGTGATATTTACACAAAAAACACAGGATTCTCAAATCCGCAACAATATATATACATATATATAATTTGTTGCGGATCTCGAGCCCGTCGACGTACTGAGGGGGGATTAAGCCCTCCTCCCCCTCGAGCTTCGCGTCCACGAGGCCGCTACCCACTTTACACTCGTGGGGGGCGGATTGCTAAGCAATTCCAGCTGCCAAACCCGCAGCGAGTGCGTGGAAGGGTTTCCGGTCAAATACCCGAGTACCTTCGATACACACGCTGCCACGAGGATGGGGGCTGAACCTCACACGAGTCACGCTGGGTTGATACGCCCGAGCGGTTTGCGCATCACATAACTCGTGCCGTTAATTATTAGGAACCCGATCGAGCGGTTTTATCTTGTGCAATGCGAGGCCAATGGTGAAAAGACGTAAACGGCCAAGTTGGAAGCAAACACAGGTTTATTAACAATTGTACAATGGCCAGAGAAAAGAGACACAGGAGAGAAACTTAACCGTTCTCACTTCCGTCCCAGACAAGGGCCCTCAGACTCACTCGGGGAAAGGGAGGAAGAAGAGGATGCGCTCAAAGCGCGGCCGCTTGGTGCAGCTCGCCCCGGACGGCTCGTTGGGCGTTCCCCGTTGGTGATGTTCACGGCAGGGACGTCGGCTTCAGCCGTGCACATACGGGAATCTCCGCAGCGTGCCCCGAAGTCGGCGAGGCAAAAACGCACGTGCAGGGAGTCCAGGCAAAGAGATCGTTAGAGCACAGGGCCACGAGAGAGATCGTCCTGCGAGAGCGTTTCCCAAGAGAGCGAGGGCAAACGAGAGCGAAAGCCAGGGAGAACAGGGCAGCAGAGAGCGTTTCTTGTTCAGAGTCCTGGGCTAGAGAGAGAGAGAGAGTTCGGGGATGAGGGCCGGGTTCTATAGCACCCCCCCCCCCCCCCGGAGTCCCACCAGAATGTTCCAAGGGCCTCCATTGGCCGCCGTTGCTGGCCACTCCCCTTTAGCTCCTATTGGCTGTTGCTGCTTACCAGCCACGCCCTCTGGCTCCTCCCTCGGGCCTCCTCGGCCCAGCACATGCCATTCCAGGCGCAATGAGGCCTACCCTTACTCACCTGCCTCAACGCATACTAACACTGGGAAGGAGACTATACTTAACATTTAATAAGAAATAACTGGCTAAAGCGAGGCTACATGTTGTGGTGCAACTAACTAAAGGGGGGTTGCCTTTATTCTCAAAACCACAACAATATATATATATATATATATATGTGTGTGTGTGTGTGTGTGTGTGTGTGTGTGTGTGTGTGTGTGTGTGTGTGTGTGTGTGTGTGTGTGTGTGTGTGTGTGTGTGTGTGAAGTTGTCTAAAAAAAAATCTACTTTGACATTATGGAGTATTTATTATGTAGGGATCCGTGACGAAAAAATCTAGATTTAATGTTTTTTAAATTCAGGCTGTAACACAACAAAATGTGAAAAAAGTCAAGTGGGTGTGAATACTTTCTGAAGGCACTGTATCTCTCAACAAACTAAGTAGCGAGGTGTTCAATTTCTGTTTGGTCCGAGAATCGAAAAATGGTAGTATCACGCCATCTTCAGGCTCAGATGTAAATCTGATGCTTCGTAATAACTAAAGGACAAGGTCGAGCTGGCTGCTCACTTTATTTGACTGTACCACCACAAACACGTCATCTTCATGTAATATTCCAAATGGGATGTTAAGAAATCAATCGTATGTGGTTTTGCAACCTTTATTGCACACACGTGCCTCAATCGCACACCTTCCACTCCTTACCAATTCGTCCATTCCTCTTCTCTCATACTTCGTCGCCCTCTATCTACTCTGCTTATAATGTTGTCTTCATCCATCACCTCCTTCTGCTTTCTTCATGGTGTATTTAAAGACTTTACAATCACATGCATCCATCCTTCCTAGTGCCTGTTAAAGAACATTGTGGAGTTGAAAAGTTTGTGATCTAAGCCTTTGTTCTCAGGGGAACGTTTTATTTTAGGTGGCTGAATATTGCAGCAGAAGTTTGTTGTGCTCCTGTTGTTTTTACCATTTTGGAGTGTTCAGTTTTTTTAAAATGATGTCAATAAAAGTGATTTTAAAATGATGCTGTTCTTCTTGAATTAGAAATGTTTTTATTTTGCTTTATTTGATGGAAGATTATAATGGGAAACAGGGTTGAAAGTGAAAGGAAATTGGTGAAAGATTATGGAGAAAGAAAGGTTGTGGGAATAAGAGAAGAAACAGAATGTAGAGTAAATGGGAGACGAAGATGTAAGGAGGTATAAGACATAATCCTGGCGAATGACCAACTTCCATCAATAAAGATATACCTGCACTAAACACCATTAGTTTTCTATTAAGAAAGTAACCTCAGACAGTCCTCGATTATGCTGAAATAACATGGTGCATAACACACACAGTGCAGAGGGATATGTTTGATGTACAATGTATGAGTATATACAAATATATAACCGAAGAAATGCCATTGTTCCCACTTCCAGCCATTATGCATGCATCTCTGCCCGTTAGTAGCTTTTCACTGCGTGGAGTCCTGGATAATCCGAGATTAACGGACAGAGAAACCAGGCCATTGTAGCTACATGTTCAAGCAAAAAGACCGAAAAAGGGATATGGGTTAAAAAAGAAATTGACTACCAGATTGTGAAGATGAATTTGATCATCGAAACACACAAGAATGCGAGAATGAAGAGAGGAAAATGCATGCAGTGAAGAGGTAGTGAAAATAGAAAAGAATAATGAAAATGGAGGGATTGTGAATGAAGGGAAAATGATGAAAATAAAAAAGGTCGAGACAAAAGCGAAGGGGAGAAACAAAAACGAGAAAAAGCGAGAAAGAGATAAAACTAAGGGTTTCTTAAAGTGATTAATATTTAATAACACAAAACAAAATAACATTCATAAATCCATCAACACATCATTCATAAATCCATCAACACAACATTCATAAATCCATGAACACATCATTCATAAATCCATCAACACATCATTCATAAATCCATCAACACAACATTCATAAATCCATCAACACAACATTCATAAATCCATGAACACATCATTCATAAATCCATCAACACATCATTCATAAATCCATCAACACAACATTCATAAATCCATCAACACATCATTCATAAATCCATCAACACAACATTCATAAATCCATCAACACATCATTCATAAATCCATCAACACATCATTCATAAATCCATCAACACATCATTCATAAATCTATCAACACATCATTCATAAATCTATCAGCACAATCATTCCTAAATCCATCAACACGACATTCATAAATCCATCAAAACATCATTCATAAATCCATCAACACATCATTCATAAATCTATCAACACAACATTCATAAATCCATCAACACATCATTCATAAATCCATAAGCACATCATTCATAAATCCATCAACACAGCATTCATAAATCCATCAACACAACATTCATAAATCCATCAACACATCAACACATCATTCCTAAATCCATCAACACATCATTCATAAATCCATCAACACAACAATCATAAATCCATCAACACATCATTCATAAATCCATCAACACAACATTCATAAATCCATCAACACATCATTCATAAATCCATAAGCACATCATTCATAAATCCATCAACACAGCATTCATAAATCCATCAACACAACATTCATAAATCCATCAACACATCATTCATAAATCCATAAGCACATCATTCATAAATCCATCAACACATCATTCATAAATCCATCAACACAACATTCATAAATCCATGAACACATCATTCATAAATCCATCAACACATCATTCATAAATCCATCAACACAACATTCATAAATCCATCAACACAACATTCATAAATCCATCAACACATCATTCATAAATCCATCAACACAACATTCATAAATCCATCAACACATCATTCATAAATCCATCAACACATCATTCATAAATCCATCAACACATCATTCATAAATCCATCAACACAACATTCATAAATCCATCAACACATCATTCATAAATCCATCAACACAACATTCATAAATCCATCAACACAACATTCATAAATCCATGAACACATCATTCATAAATCCATCAACACATCATTCAAAAATCCATCAACACATCATTCATAAATCCATCAACACATCATTCATAAATCCATCAACACATCATTCATAAATCTATCAACACATCATTCATAAATCTGTCAGCACAATCATTCCTAAATCCATCAACACGACATTCATAAATCCATAAAAACATCATTCATAAATCTATCAACACAACATTCATAAATCCATCAACACATCATTCATAAATCCATAAGCACATCATTCATAAATCCATCAACACAGCATTCATAAATCCATCAACACAACATTCATAAATCCATCAACACATCAACACATCATTCCTAAATCCATCAACACATCATTCATAAATCCATCAACACAACAATCATAAATCCATCAACACATCATTCATAAATCCATCAACACAACATTCATAAATCCATCAACACATCATTCATAAATCCATAAGCACATCATTCATAAATCCATCAACACAGCATTCATAAATCCATCAACACAACATTCATAAATCCATCAACACAACATTCATAAATCCATCAACACATCATTCATAAATCAATAAGCACATCATTCATAAATCCATCAACACATCATTCATAAATCCATCAACACAACATTCATGAATCCATCAAGATCATTCATAAATCTATCAACACATCATTCATAAATCTGTCAACACATCATTCATAAATCTGTCAACACAACATTCATAAATCTATCAACACATCATTCATAAATCCATCAACAGATCATTCATAAATCCATCAACACAACATTCATAAATCCATCAACACATCATTCATAAATCCATCAACACATCATTCATAAATCCATCAACACATCATTCATAAATCCATCAACACAACATTCATAAATCCATCAACACATCATTCATAAATCCATCAACACAACATTCATAAATCCATGAACACACCATTCATAAATCCATCAACACATCATTCATAAATCCATCAACACAACATTCATAAATCCATCAACACATCATTCATAAATCCATCAACACAACATTCATAAATCCATCAACACAACATTCATAAATCCATGAACACATCATTCATAAATCCATCAACACATCATTCAAAAATCCATCAACACATCATTCATAAATCCATCAACACATCATTCATAAATCCATCAACACATCATTCATAAATCTATCAACACATCATTCATAAATCTGTCAGCACAATCATTCCTAAATCCATCAACACGACATTCATAAATCCATAAAAACATCATTCATAAATCCATCAACACATCATTCATAAATCTATCAACACAACATTCATAAATCCATCAACACATCATTCATAAATCCATAAGCACATCATTCATAAATCCATCAACACAGCATTCATAAATCCATCAACACAACATTCATAAATCCATCAACACATCAACACATCATTCCTAAATCCATCAACACATCATTCATAAATCCATCAACACAACAATCATAAATCCATCAACACATCATTCATAAATCCATCAACACAACATTCATAAATCCATCAACACATCATTCATAAATCCATAAGCACATCATTCATAAATCCATCAACACAGCATTCATAAATCCATCAACACAACATTCATAAATCCATCAACACAACATTCATAAATCCATCAACACATCATTCATAAATCAATAAGCACATCATTCATAAATCCATCAACACATCATTCATAAATCCATCAACACAACATTCATGAATCCATCAAGATCATTCATAAATCTATCAACACATCATTCATAAATCTGTCAACACATCATTCATAAATCTGTCAACACAACATTCATAAATCTATCAACACATCATTCATAAATCCGTCAACACATCATTCATAAATCTATCAACACAACATTCATAAATCCATCAACACATCATTCATAAATCCATCAACACATCATTAATAAATTCATCAACACATCATTCATAAATCCAACAACACATCATTCATAAATCCATCAACACATCATTCATAAATCCATCAACACAACATTCATAAATCCATCAACACATCATTCATAAATCCATCAACACAACATTCATAAATCCATCAACACATCATTCATAAATCCATCAACACATCATTCATAAATCCATCAACACAACATTCATAAATCCATCAACACATCATTCATAAATCTATCAACACATCATTCATAAATCCATCAACACATCATTCATAAATGTATCAACACATCATTCATAAATCCATCAACACATCATTCATAAATCTATCAACACATCATTCATAAATCTATCAACACATATTCATAAATCCAACAACACATCATTCATAAATCTATCAACACAACATTCATAAATCTATCAACACAAAATTCATAAATCCATCAACACAACATTAATAAATCCATCAACACACCATTCATAAATCTATCAACACATCATTCATAAATCCATCAACACATCATTCATAAATCCATCAACACATCATTCATAAATCTATAAGCACATCATTCATAAATCCATCAACACATCATTCATAAATCCATCAACACAACATTCATAAATCCATCAACACATCATTCATAAATCTATCAACACATATTCATAAATCCATCAACACATCATTCATAAATCCATCAACACATCATACATAAATCCATCAACACAACATTCATAAAACCATTTCAACACATCATTCATAAATCTATCAACACATCATTTATAAATCTATCAACACATCATTCATAAATCCATCAACACATATTCATAAATCCATCAACACATCATTCATAAATCTATCAACACATCATTCATAAATCTATCAACACATCATTCATAAATCCAACAACACATCATTCATAAATCCATCAACACATCATTCATAAATCTATCAACACATTCATAAATCCATCAAAACATCATTCATAAATCTATCAACACATCATTCATAAATCCATCAACACATCATTCATAAATCTATCAACACATCATTCATAAATCCATCAACACATCATTCATAAATCTATCAACACATCATTCATAAATCTATCAACACATCATTCATAAATCCATCAACACATCATTCATAAATCTATCAACACATCATTCATAAATCTGTCAGCACAATCATTCCTAAATCCATCAACACGACATTCATAAATCCATAAAAACATCATTCATAAATCCATCAACACATCATTCATAAATCTATCAACACAACATTCATAAATCCATCAACACATCATTCATAAATCCATAAGCACATCATTCATAAATCCATCAACACAGCATTCATAAATCCATCAACACAACATTCATAAATCCATCAACACATCAACACATCATTCCTAAATCCATCAACACATCATTCATAAATCCATCAACACAACAATCATAAATCCATCAACACATCATTCATAAATCCATCAACACAACATTCATAAATCCATCAACACATCATTCATAAATCCATAAGCACATCATTCATAAATCCATCAACACAGCATTCATAAATCCATCAACACAACATTCATAAATCCATCAACACAACATTCATAAATCCATCAACACATCATTCATAAATCAATAAGCACATCATTCATAAATCCATCAACACATCATTCATAAATCCATCAACACAACATTCATGAATCCATCAAGATCATTCATAAATCTATCAACACATCATTCATAAATCTGTCAACACATCATTCATAAATCTGTCAACACAACATTCATAAATCTATCAACACATCATTCATAAATCCGTCAACACATCATTCATAAATCTATCAACACAACATTCATAAATCCATCAACACATCATTCATAAATCCATCAACACATCATTAATAAATTCATCAACACATCATTCATAAATCCAACAACACATCATTCATAAATCCATCAACACATCATTCATAAATCCATCAACACAACATTCATAAATCCATCAACACATCATTCATAAATCCATCAACACAACATTCATAAATCCATCAACACATCATTCATAAATCCATCAACACATCATTCATAAATCCATCAACACATCATTCATAAATCCATCAACACAACATTCATAAATCCATCAACACATCATTCATAAATCTATCAACACATCATTCATAAATCCATCAACATATCATTCATAAATGTATCAACACATCATTCATAAATCCATCAACACATCATTCATAAATCTATCAACACATCATTCATAAATCTATCAACACATATTCATAAATCCAACAACACATCATTCATAAATCTATCAACACAACATTCATAAATCTATCAACACAAAATTCATAAATCCATCAACACAACATTAATAAATCCATCAACACACCATTCATAAATCTATCAACACATCATTCATAAATCCATCAACACATCATTCATAAATCCATCAACACATCATTCATAAATCTATAAGCACATCATTCATAAATCCATCAACACATCATTCATAAATCCATCAACACAACATTCATAAATCCATCAACACATCATTCATAAATCTATCAACACATATTCATAAATCCATCAACACATCATTCATAAATCCATCAACACATCATACATAAATCCATCAACACAACATTCATAAAACCATTTCAACACATCATTCATAAATCTATCAACACATCATTTATAAATCTATCAACACATCATTCATAAATCCATCAACACATATTCATAAATCCATCAACACATCATTCATAAATCTATCAACACATCATTCATAAATCTATCAACACATCATTCATAAATCCAACAACACATCATTCATAAATCCATCAACACATCATTCATAAATCTATCAACACATTCATAAATCCATCAAAACATCATTCATAAATCTATCAACACATCATTCATAAATCCATCAACACATCATTCATAAATCTATCAACACATCATTCATAAATCCATCAACACATCATTCATAAATCTATCAACACATCATTCATAAATCTATCAACACATCATTCATAAATCCATCAACACATCATTCATAAATCTATCAACACATCATTCATAAATCCATCAACACATCATTCATAAATCCATCAACACATCATTCATAAATCCATCAACACATCATTCATAAATCTATTGACACATCATTCATAAATCCATCAACACATCATTCATAAATCCATCAACACAACATTCATAAATCCATCAACACAACATTCATAAATCCATCAACACATCATTCATAAATCCATAAGCACATCATTCATAAATCCATCAACACAGCATTCATAAATCCATCAACACAACATTCATAAATCCATCAACACAACATTCATAAATCCATCAACACATCATTCATAAATCCATAAGCACATCATTCATAAATCCATCAACACATCATTCATAAATCCATCAACACAACATTCATAAATCTATCAACACATCATTCATAAATCCATCAACACAACATTTATAAATCCATTAACACATCATTCATAAATCCATCAACACATCATTCATAAATCCATCAACACAACATTCATAAATCCATGAACACATCATTCATAAATCCATCAACACATCATTCATAAATCCATCAACACATCATTCATAAATCCATCCACACAACATTCATAAATCCATCAACACATCATTCATAAATCCATCAACAGATCATTCATAAATCCATCAACAGATCATTCATAAATCCATCAACACAACATTCATAAATCCATCAACACATCATTCATAAATCCATCAACACATCATTCATAAATCCATCAACACATCATTCATAAATCCATCAACCCAACATTCATAAATCCATCAACACATCATTCATAAATCCATCAACACATCATTCATAAATCCATCAACACATCATTCATAAATCCATCAACACAACATTCATAAATCCATCAACACATCATTCGTAAATCCATCAACACAACATTCATGAATCCCATGAACACACCATTCATAAATCCATCAACACATCATTCATAAATCCATCAACACAACATTCATAAATCCATCAACACATCATTCATAAATCCATCAACACAACATTCATAAATCCATCAACACAACATTCATAAATCCATGAACACATCATTCATAAATCCATCAACACATCATTCATAAATCCATCAACACAACATTCATAAATCCATCAACACATCATTCATAAATCCATCAACACAACATTCATAAATCCATCAACACATCATTCATAAATCCATCAACACATCATTCAAAAATCCATCAACACATCATTCATAAATCCATCAACACATCATTCATAAATCCATCAACACATCATTCATAAATCTATCAACACATCATTCATAAATCTATCAGCACAATCATTCCTAAATCCATCAACACGACATTCATAAATCCATCAAAACATTATTCATAAATCCATCAACACATCATTCATAAATCTATCAACACAACATTCATAAATCCTGTGGTGAAATTGTACCAAAGTTGAACCCAGGTTTGGTGCTCCCTTAAACCGCTGGGCGGTGTCTATAAGACCTCGGACGTCCGCGACTCGAGGCCACTCCTGCGGCATCATTATACAATGCCATGTAGAATTGAATGGTACGTACCCGTTACCCGCCTATATTCTCGGTTTGCTTGCATTGACTGATATATTCAATCTTCTCATATGATGCCTAGATCCTGACATGTATGATGCTTGATGTACTTTACAGGATGATGTACAGATCTGATTGAGATTAAACCATACATATGGAACACGTTGTGAATCTGGTTGATTTCCACAACACTTAATCTCAATCAAGATCTTCGGGAATGGTGGGACACGAGTCTGGCGATGGCCGGATGAACGCTGATCTCAGACGAGCGTTTCCCGACATTCTCCATGCTCCTGCGCGGCCCACCTCGGAGAAGAATGACCAGCTGAGAGCCCATCGAGCCAGCTCCAGCCACGGAGCTCCGACGACTCTCGCTGCCGGTCGACCTCGACGGGACCGGAAGCGCAAGCATTTTGCGGAACCGCGCCGTCAAAGCGCGAACTGCTCTCCTGGGGCCCGGACGCCGGAGCAGGCGTAACGGACTCCGGCAAGGCGCCTGCTAAGGAGGCCACTGGGAAATGTCCTGGGCCGCAACCCCGTCGGAACAACGGACCCGCTTGGCGCCGAAGGTACGAGTCTAGCCTCGGTTGCTCGAAACGCTAACGGCTCCGTCCGAGAGAATCATCCTAGATTTGCGTGCCTCGGCCCGAGATGAGATTCCCACGCGAGTGGCTGGAGCGGCCACGACGATCTCCGGCAGTGGCGGGTCGAACTGTTGTCCTGACTGTGATGATGCTACAGGCTCCATCGACTCACAGTGACGGTAGGTTATGTGGTCCTGATGTCGACGAATTTCGCGGCCGTCCTGCAGGCGAATCACACTGGACAGTGGACCTGGCTTCTCGATAATGTCCCCCGGTAGCCACGTCGCACCTGCACCAAATTTCTGGCAAACACTGGATCTCCGATGTTGATACAGCGACTGTTGGACGTCTTATCGTGCACCAACTTTTGATTAAGCTGGCTCTGATAAACGTTTGATGATATGTCTGGTTTGAGATTGTCAAGTGTCGATCTCAAGTGTCGTTTCATCAATAACTCAGACGGAGCTGCACCGGTTGTTGATTGTGGCGTGATGCGGTATTTGAACAGGAGATGAGACAGCTTTGTTTCCAGGGTTCCCTCCTGAAGTTTCTGCAATCCGGATTTGATCATTCCCCGGATCGTTCGGCCAAGCCATTTGAAGCCTGGTGATGTGGGCTGACAAACTTATGTTTGATGCCGTTCCGACGTGTGAACTCGGCGAACTCGGAACTGGAAAAACACGAACCGTTGTCACTCACGATCATCCTGGGCAAACCATGAGTGGCGAAACAGCGTCTGAGTCTTTCGATGACAATGGCTGACGTAGTACCATGCGTCACATAGGCATCAATCCATTTTGTGTGCGCGTCCGTAATTATTAGAATCATGCTGCCGTTAATAGGCCCGGCATAATCGAGATGTAGGCGATGCCACGGTTTGCTGGGCCATTCCCAGGGATGCAGTGGCGCTTTCGCAGGTGTATTCCGGGTGCTCTGGCAGGGGTAACAATGTCGAACATGATGTTCGATATCAGCATCAAGATTCGGCCACCACATAGTTTCTAGCGAGTGACTTCATCTTCACAATCCCGGGGTGACAGTCATGGATTTCATCCATGACCCTGGAACGCAGATTTTCCGGGATCACGACACGACATCCCCAGAGTAGGCAACCATTTTCCACGCTGAGTTCGTTTTTACGTGCTTTAAAAGCCGCAAAAGCTGGGTCACCCTCAGGTAGCAAATGCCATCCAAGCTGTACAGCCTGGACAGTTCTGGACAGAACGGGGTCTCGTCGAGTATGAGTGCGGATCTGGCCGGAATCGACAGCACAATCTTCCAGATGATCCATCAGTGCGATAATGGATCCTGGTGTCGGCGAATCATCAACGGATTCTGGAAGGGGTAACCGACTCATGGCATCTGCATTTGTGTTAGACAAACCGGGCTTAATAGCTTATAACATATGGTGTAGTCATAAGCAGCGAGAAACAGGGACCAGTGGATGATTCTGGGCGGTAGTGTGTCAGATGTCGCCTTAGTTGGACCAAACAGACTGATCAGCGGCTTGTGGTCAGTGCGAATCGTGAAATGATGTCCAAGAAGGTACTGGCGAAATTTGCTGATGCCGAAAACGATTCCCAATCCTTCCTTGTCAAGTTGGGAATAGTTCTTCTCTGCTGGGGACAATGTTCTGGATGCAAATGCAACAGGTCTTTCCGTACCATAAGGCATCACGTGTGATAATACACTCCCCACTCCATAACAACAGGCATCGCATGTCAGCACAAGATCCTTCTCTGGATCAAAATGAACGAGAACATTGGACGATTTGAGCAGATCCTTAGAGGTCTGGAATGCTGATTGTTCAGTGGACCCCCAGCTCCAGGAGACTCCTTTCCTCAAAAGCCGATAAAGGGGGCCCAAAACGTCGGTCACATTCGGGATGTAACGACCATAGAACTGAAGCAAACCAAGGTATGACTTCAATTCGGTCACGTCTCGTGGAGCAGGAGCATCCTTGATAGCTCGGACTTTCTCATCTGTCGGGTGTAGACCCTCGGCATCAATCGTATGACCCAGGTACGTGACTGATGGCACCATAAACTTGCACTTGTCTCGACGCAAACGTAGGCCGGAGTCCGAAATCTTCTTCAGAACTCTATCCAGGTTTTGTAGATGTGCCGCGTCCGTACGACCAGTAACCAGAATATCATCCTGGTAACAAACGACGTTGCGTTCGGCGGCAAACAAGCTGTCCATGACACGCTGATAAATTCCAGGTGCAGATTTCACTCCAAAACTGAGTCGGTGGTACCTGTACAACCCACGATGCGTGTTGATGGTAAGATACTGTTTCGAATTCTCGTCCAAGCGGAGCTGTAGATAGGCAGATTTGAGATCGAGTTTCGTAAAAGTCTTGCCTCCCGTGAGACGAGCATAGAGGTCTTCGATCCTCGGGATTGGATATTTATCCAATGAAGAACACTTGTTCACGGTCATTTTATAATCTCTACATATGCAGATGGACTGGTCCGATTTTATGACCGGAACGATGGGCGCCGCCCATTCGGCATACTGGATTTGCTCGATGATCCCCAGATTTTCAAGATGATCCAGTTCCTTGTCAATCCGCTCCCACAGGGCGAAAGGGACCGGCGAGCTCTGCAAAATATAGGATTGGCATCCCGGTCAACCCTGAGTTTAGCCGTATGTCCTTTCAAGGTTCCAAGCTCATCCCTGAAGACATCCGGGTACGTATCCAGCACATTTTTGAGTGTGTATGCTGCGGTAGGAGAAACGTTGGCTGCCCGGAGTTGATGAATGCTTTCCCACTTCAGTCGAATTATGCTCAACCAGTTCCTGCCGAGTAAGGAAGGGCCCTTTCCAGGAATGACGATCAGGGGTAGGTGAAACTCACGGTTATCGTAGCCCACCGTGACGTCACATGTACCGCAGGGAACAATCTTCTCACCTGCATAGGTGGAGAGTCCATATGTAGTAGGTTTCAGATGGGGTCGGTCAGCATCACTCCACAGGTTTGTGAAAACAGCATGGCTGATGAGCGAGACGGCCACACCAGTGTCGACCTCCATTTGCAATGGTCGATTGTTGACGACAACAGTGGCAAGAAGAGGGTCCCGCTTATGGTGAGAATCAATATGAAGCAGGTCATACGATGCTGAGTTGTCGGAAACAGAGCTCACCTGGTCAAGCTCGGGTTCCTCCGAACCGATAAACTGATGAATCTTGTCAGCAGCTTTCCCTTTTCCGGATTTGCGAGTGATGCAAGCTGGAGCAATATGGCCAGTTTTCGAACAGACATGGCAGGTGGCATCTTTGAAGCGACACGTCTCCGGAGGGTGCTTTCTGTTGCACCGAAAACATTTGTTGTGGGTTTGAGACCGCACTGGCTTCTGACGAGGAGCCTTGTTCCAACGTTTTGGCTGAACATGATCCAACCGATTCACAGCAGGGCTGGTACCAGACGAGCGAGTGGCACCGATGCTTGTGGCGTTGCGTTCAGCACTTTCCATGGAAATGGCGGTGTCTCTGGCATTTTGGAACGTCAGTCTTCTCTCCGCAAGCAGGCGTCTACGAGTGCGGTCATCGGACATGCCAACCACCAGCAAATCACGAAGCATGTCATCGATCGTGTCCCCAAACTCACACAGATGTGACAGTTTTTTGAGGTGTGCAATGAAGTCTGCGATCGACTGACCTTGCTGCTGTCTGCACATGTAAAAATTAAACCGACACAGGATGACTGAAGGAGATGGGTTGCAATGTTCCTTCAAAGCGGCCTTGAGCTCTGCATACGTGAGCTCCTGGATTGTCCGAGGACGAACCAGGTTTTTAACAAGTGTGAACGTCTCACCCCCGCAAACGGACAGGAAGACGGCCTTCATCTGGGCTTCGGTCGCGATGCCGTTCGCCTCGAAGTAGAAAGACAACCGCTCAGAATACGTGTCAAAATCCCCCTCATGAGGGTCGAATTCTTCGATATGGCCGAAAGAAGTCATGGTCTAGATGTTTATCCTCGTCGCCATGTAAGGTATCTCGACAAACTACGATCGATTGTAACACACGTTTATTGACTCTCCCGATGCAGGCCCGATTCACTGCAGCGCCATCCGAGCTGGGGTGTAGGGATACAACGGTGAATATTTGCAGCTTCATACATGACAGCATATCATCATAATCTGGCTTTGTAGCCTATATGAAGATTGGATGCTGTAGACTAAATAATTCCCAAATCTGGAGTGAAATCTGACAAAATTTACCATATCTAACGATTGGTGAACGCTATTTAGGCTGCTTTTGCAAGGCATGGCATTACAATGGACAGAGCTGCCTTTTTGTTTTCACGTACCCATTTTTTCGCAATATAGTCACTCTCCGCCTACCCCCCACTCTCCCCCCCCCCCCCCCCCGCTCCACCCTCCTTCCCTACTCTCTCTCTCTCCCCCTTTACTCCTCCGCCCTCCCTTCTTCTCTCCTCCCTCATTTCTCTCTCTCCCCCTCCACTCCCTTTCGTTCCCCTCCCCCTTTACCCTTCCCCTCCCCCTTTCCCCTTCCCCTCCCTCTTTATGCTCCCCCTCCCCTTTACTCCCCCCCCTCCCCCTCCCCCTCCCACCCCGTATACCTCCTCAAAGCGCAATTTTTCCAATGCCTTGAACAAACATTGGTGCATCACGGGTGATGAAGGTTGTGGTGAAGATTCATCGAAATTGTGTGTGTAGGTTCTGAGAAAAACGCAAATACCTATTTTGGGGGGCAAGCCCCCCTCCCCCATAGACCACCTTAGACCCCGATTCTTTAAATGCCAGGAACAAACATTGGTACAACACAGGTGATTAAGGTTGTGGTCAAGTTTCATCAGAATTGCAAGTGAAGTTTCTGAGAAGAAAGGAAATACCTATTTTGGGGGTTAAACCTGGACCCCCTCAGACCCCGATTTTTTATGCCGTGAACAACCTTTACTCACAACACAACAAATATCATTTGCGCCAAATTTGGCCACGATCCCTTCAGCGGTTTCGGAGAAGAAGTTTCAAGTGTTTACGGACTGGCGGACGGACAGACGGACAACGCGCCATTGCATAAGCTCCCCTGAACTTCGTTCCAGGTGGGCTAACAAAGCTAGGTAGAATGGTGTGAAAGCGTTTCAGCGGAAGGAGGGACACCTTATCCTGAATGAGGTGTGCAGAGGTCTAACCGACCGAGCAGGCTTCGGCTACAGGAAAAATCAAAAGCTGATAAGAGACATGACCAGAAGAGAACACAGGAAATGCCTCACTAATTTGGTAAAGGACATCGACGAGGAAGACATGTTGGTCTACCTGTATGGATGTGCTAAACAAGGACAGTGGTTGAGATGGGATTCTGCCATACAGACCGATACATCATGGACGAAACTCCTCTATGTATGGACACCGGAACTGCCGTCATTCCACATCGACGCGATCCACGACCAACTCCCTTCCCCAGCCAATCCAAAACCAACCTTGGACTGTGTCGACTGTGTCAATCCCATCATCACCAATGCACACTGCTCCACATGCACACTGCAATGGGTGCAGCTACTCACTCCAAAATGGAAGATACAACTGGTGCCGTGACCAAACCCTAAGAGCGATTGCATCAGCCCTGGCTCCTTAAATCAAAGATGCAAATAAGAAGACCAGTGTTGAATCAAAGCCAAACTCCATTCCCACCATTGTATTCCGCACAGATGATGGTACATCCCACAGGAACCCAGCCCTGCCACCTCCACAGGTAGAAACGCAGGACATCCTACAGAAGGCTAATGATTGGATGTTTCTGATGGATGAAGACCATAAGCCAATAGTGTTCCCTCCACAAATCACGGAAACTGCCAAACGGCCCGATATCACCATCTACTCGGCAGTAACTAAGAATGTCATCATTATTGAATTGACAGTCCAGATGGAGGAGAACCATTCCGATGCGTAGGCCAGAAAGAAAGGCAAATACGAAGACCTGGTCGCTGATTGTGAACATAGAGGATGGTCTGGAAACTACTTTCCAGTAGAAATAGGTAGTAGAGGCTTTTACAACACATCTTTCAGCAAATGCCATCCCAAAAGGAAAGAGGAGGATTATAATGGACACAGCATCCAAAACGGCCCTTAGAGAGAGCGCTATGTAATCTGGCTATGCAAAAGCTCAAAGGCCTTCAGACAAATACAATTGCTGCACACACCAGAAATATTCTCTGAGGGAAGAGGGACGGTTGAGCGCTCATAAAACCGGTTTAACCCACCATAGTCTGGTCTGAAGTCCAGAAACCTCAGAGTATTGTTTCGAGTATTGTATAGTTTCAGATTATTGTTCCAGACAGAGATATTCTGCAACAAGGTGAAGATTTTTTCCTTAAGTCATTATTTCAGGAGTGCTCATCCTAAAAGGGGTGATTGGAAGGCTCCAAAGATGAGTGCGTTTGTGTTTCACCAATGAATTACCCCGATATAAACACACACACACACACACACACACACACACACACACACACACACAGCACCTATATCTCTCTCTCTCTCTCTCTCTCTCTCTCTCACACACACACACACACACACACACACACACACACACACACACACACACACACACACACACACACACACACACACACACACACACACACACACACAGCACCTATCTCTCTCTCTCTCTCTCTCTCTCTCTCTCTCTCTCTCTCTCTCTCTCTCTCTCTCTCTCTCTCTCACACTCACACACACACAGCACCTATCTCTCTCTCTCTCTCTCTCTCTCTCACACACACACACACACACACACACACACACACACACACACACACACACACAGCACCTATCTCTCTCTCTCTCTCTCACACACACACACACACACACACACACACACACACACACACACACACACACACACACACACACACACACAGCACCTATCTCTCTCTCTCTCTCTCACACACACACACACACACAGCACCTATCTCTCTCTCTCTCTCTCTCACACACACACACACACACACACACACACACACACACACACACACACACACACACACACACACACAGCACCTATCTCTCTCTCTCTCTCACACACACACACACACACACACACACACACACACACACACACACACACACACACACACACACAGCACCTATCTCTCTCTCTCTCTCTCACACACACACACACACACAGCACCTATCTCTCTCTCTCTCTCTCTCTCACACACACACACACACACACACACACACACACACACACAGCACCTATCTCTCTCTCTCTCTCTCTCTCTCTCACACACACACACACAGCACCTATCTCTCTCTCTCTCTCTCTCTCTCACACACACACACACACACACACACACACACACACACACACACACAGCACCTATCTCTCTCTCTCTCTCACACACACACACACACACACACACACACACACACACACACACACACACACACACAGCACCTATCTCTCTCTCTCTCTCTCTCTCACACACACACACACACACACACACACACACACACAGCACCTATCTCTCTCTCTCTTTCTCTTTCTCTCTCTCTCTCTCTCTCTCTCTCTCTCTCTCTCTCTCTCTCTCTCTCTCTCTCTCTCTCTCCCGCGCCCCCTGCTGGTCGTTGGTGAGTCGTGCGTGGGTGTGGCAATCATGGCTGCTGTGTGTGAGGAGCTGTGAGTACTGTGTTGTGTTGTTGCCTTTCCCATCCCCCTTTTCACTCCCTCTGTGTCTTTGTACGTGTTTGTGAAGTTTTCCCCGTGTTTTCCTTCTTCGTTGAGACAAGAGAGAGAAAGAGAGCGCGCACGGTGAGTTTGGTGCGAGTCCTAAAGAACCTTGTGTTCTTCGGGCCTGTGCTCTGCTTGTCGTGTTTTCATTATCGTCGTTTATCGGCTCCCTTATTCTATTTCTTTTCATTTTACCTTCGCCTGCAGGCTTTGCTTGCGATAGGTTCTATTTTGTTTTGCTTTTTCAAATCTTTTCTTAGTTTTGGTTCATTTATCGCTATGGCAAACAGTCGTTTGCAGAAAAGCATTTACGAGTCACTTACTCGTAAAAATGGGGTAATAGTTAGTCCACCCGACGGGGTTCGGGTCGATGACGTCGTGATGGGCTTGGGTGAACTCGTTGGTTTTGAAAATGTGTTAGCAGCTTCAAAGATGAACCAACGAGTTGTTGTTTTTCTTTCCGAGGAGCGCTATGTCGCTCAGGCGGTTGAAACTGGTTTGTCCTTACCGCCAGATATTTTCGTTAACGTTAGTATGTTGGACTCACCGGCGGTGAAAATCACTTTATCTAATTTACCGCCTTTTGTTAAAAACGAACAGATTTTGTCCGTTTTAACACAGTTTGGCACCGTGGTGTCAAAAATCTCCATGATTCCCTTCCGTTTGCGTTCGGATTCTACAGTCCGCCATATCATGTCCTTTCGGCGGCACTGTTACATGGTGTTAAAAAACAATGCTCAATCGCTCAATGCCTCAGCTACGTTGGTCGTTGAAAATCGAAATTATCGAATGTACATCGCAACAGAGACAATGACGTGTTTCACGTGTGGTGCCTTCGGACATTTAAAAGGTGCTTGTCCGAAGTGTATATCCGGTGGCACATCTAGACAGTCAGGAACAAATGCCGATCCTAGTGGCACATCTAGACGGACAGAACCAAATGTCGATCTTCGTAATGACAATGGCGCGTCTGGGACGGCAGATCAGCCTTCACATTCGAGCGCGGAAATCGATAATTCACCGGCTGATGACGCGGGTTTTACTACCGTGTCCTCCAGGAGGAGTTATAAAAGAGGAAGCGGTAATGAGGACATACAGGCGAGCGTTTCGAAAAAGATAGCGCCGTCGAATGAACGTAATGTTTCTCTTTTAGAAACAGAAGCTCCTGCAGCTGGTCTTCTGCTGCAGAATAGGTTCAGTGTGTTTGCTGAAATGGAAGAAGACGTTTCCGTTCCTTCCTCTCATGAACAAGGACCAAGCGCAATGCCCCAAGATGTTGTGGTAACCACCCCGGTTACTGAAACTAAAGTCAAGAACCACAAACCTGCTCTCGTCCCGCGCCCTGCTGACGATGAAGTGTCTGAGGTAATGGAGGAAGAAGAAGCAGCAGCTCCAGAAGGAGAGTGCAAAGCCTCTGATATAAAAGCGTTAATCCCTGTTACGGTTTTTAAAACTCCCGCTGTGGAAACAGCTGCACCTTTAGTAGAAGACGACATTCCCGTTATGAGAGCATCGGTTTCGGTGTGTGGGGGAAAAAATGAAGACTTTCCAGATTACGACTCAGATGGGGCCTCGTCGCTTGCCTCTAGTGCTAGTAGCGAGGTCTGGAATGACCCAGCAATAGCCAAGGAACTGGAGGGTGATGATGATTTATCACCCACGGAAATTCTAAAGTTTCTTCAGGACACCTTTCGAAAGAAAAAGGTTAAAATTGTAACCTTCTTCCCGAACCTGTCTGGCTTTATAAACTCCTCAAGACGTCTCCTCCTTAAGGCTGAACAACTTGGTGTGACTGAGTCGCAAGTTTTTCGCCTTAGAAAGTGTGTATTGAAAGCTCGGAAAGAGCTACAAGCACACCCTAACTTCCCTTTACATGATAAACCTTCCCTGCCTACACCATGACCTTCTCTGTTGTAACTTTAAATATAAATGGGGGACGTTCACCCCTGCGTAAAGCTCAGGTAAAGTTGCTTGTCGAGCAAAAACATTTCGATGTTGTTCTTTTGCAAGAAACAAGATGTAGCTCTTCGTGCATGAGCGAATGGACTCGCATCATGAAAGGACAGTGGTTCTTTAGTAGCTTGACCTGTCCTAGTGCTGGAGTGGCTATTTATTTAAATCCTTCTTTCTGTCCTGAAAATGTCACTTTTAAGGAGATTACTAAAGGGCATTTAGTTTCAGTTAATTTCTTTTATAATGGTTATAAACACACTTTCATAAATGTATATTCACCCAGTACGAGCACAGAAAGATTAGCTTTTTTCACACAGTTAGAAATGTCCCTCACACACCTTGATTTTGATGGCCTTGTTTGTCTGTGTGGGGACTTTAATTGCACACTGTATCCCACCCTTGATCGTAATGGAGAAGAGCCCCACCCATCAAGTACAACACCCTTAAAGAGAGCATTGTCCAAATTCTCCCTTATGGATGTATGGAGACTCCAGAACCCATCTGCACGGCAATACACGTGGTGCCGATGTGCAAATGGCCGGCTATCTCTTGCAAGGCTAGACAGATTTTACATCAATAATGACTCTTTAAACGTCATAGACCATGTCGACGCCACCCCAAGTGGTTTTTCGGACCATCACATGGTTGTTCTTCATATACTCTCCCCGGCTCGAAATCGTGGCACTGCCCATTGGACCTTCAATGTGAGTCTTCTGCAAGATGACGCTTTTCCGGTCGCCTTCCGAGCCTTTTGGGAAGCTTTACTACTACGGAAGCCTTCCTACTCCTGCCTCATACAATGGTGGGACAATGTGAAAACCCATATTAGGACCTTTTGCCAACAATATAGCTCCTTTTGTACAAAGAACGAATCTGCGCTGCAATCTCTAATTGCCAAAGAAATATTGTCTCTCCAGTCAAGCCTCCCAGCTCCCAGTGCCGAAAGGACTAGTTCTTTAATAGCAACGAAGAAAGCACTCCTTGCTCAACTCTGTGCAAAACAAGCCAGAGGGGCTCTAATAAGGCTACGAATGGAGAACTACAGCTTTATTGATACTCCTTCCAAGTTTTTCTTTGCTTTGGAAGCACGAAAAAAGAGAAACCAGCAAATAACTTCGCTGCAGGCACCAGGAGGCCGAACAACGCACGATCCAAAAGACATTAGAAGCTTGACAAAACAATACTTCTCTGACTTGTATTGCGCCAGAAACACTAAAGAAGACATGATTCGTTCCTTAACCACTTCTTTGCCCACCTTGTCCGAACCTGCATGTCAACAACTTGACAAGGAAGTGACTCTTGACGAACTCTTTACTGCGTTGCAAACTTTGCCCACAGGTAAAGCTTCTGGACTTGATGGAATCCCTGCAGAGTTCTACAAAACCTTCTGGGATTTGTTGGGACCTGAGTTGCTTGACCTCTTAGTTGATAGCCTACGAACAGGCTTGTTACCAATCAGCTGTCGCAGGGCTATACTTGCTCTCATACCTAAGAAAGGAGACCTCCAGCAGCTTAAAAATTGGCGTCCCATTTCGCTCCTCTGCACGGACTACAAGATTTTTTCAAAAGTTCTTGCCAACCGCCTCAAACCTCTGATTGGGGAGATTGTACACCCCGATCAATCCTATTGCATCCCTAAAAGGACAATACACGATAGCATTTTTATTGTACGTGACATGATTGACATTTGTATTGCTGAACATAGAAATGTTGGTCTGGTGTTTTTAGACCAAGAAAAAGCTTTCGACACGATTGATCACTCTTATCTCTTTGCAGTTTTACGGGGGTTTGGTTTTAAGGAAAATTTTATTTGTTATATCAAAATATTGTATAATAATATTTTTAGCTTGCTCAAAGTTAATAACATCTTAAGTCAGCCTTTCCCTGTTACCA
Organism: Myxine glutinosa; assembly: GCF_964187855.1. Lineage (NCBI taxonomy): Eukaryota > Metazoa > Chordata > Myxini > Myxiniformes > Myxinidae > Myxine > Myxine glutinosa. The sequence continues at coordinate 8,595,737 of NC_136262.1, read as the reverse complement.
GGGGTATTCGTCAAGGGTGCCCCCTGTCTGGCCTTCTATACTCCCTATCAATTGAACCTTTACTACATCGTTTACGCACACGGCTACAAGGGTTTTATCCTCTGCCGTTAGAAAATCCCGTAAAGACCATTGCTTATGCGGATGACCTCTGTGCAATTGTGTACTCCGATGACGATGTTCGCGCTCTGGTTGAGTCTGTCGAGGAATTTAGCCTGGCAAGCTCGACTAAAGTTAATTGGGAAAAGAGCAAAGCTTTTTACTTAGGTCCACGGAATGAAACTCCCCCTCCAACCCTACCAGGGCACCTTGTATGGACCAATGAAGGAATACACTACCTCGGTGTCTTTCTTGGAACTCAAGATTTTATTTCAAAAAACTGGGAGTCGCTGATTACCAAAACCGAGCAGCGGTTGATAAAATGGAGGGGACTATTGAGGCAGCTTTCCTTCCGGGGTCGTACTCTGGTCATTAATAATCTCGCGGCATCAATGCTCTGGCATGTTTTTAAAGCACTGCAGGCCCCAGGTTTTATCCTTAAAAAACTTCAAAGCTCTTTTGTAGTTTTTTTCTGGGGGGGAAAGCACTGGCTCCGGCCAGGAATACTAAGCCTGCCGACTGCAGAAGGTGGACAGGGGCTAATAGATGTGACGAGCAAAGTGATGGCTTTTCGCCTCCTTTCAGTACGAAGGCTTCTATACTCCGACGTCCCATGGAAAGCCTTTGCCCATTGTTTGCTTAGGCAAGCTGGGAAACTTGGCTATGGTGACGAGCTTTTTCTTCTCGACGCGAAGCGCGTGGATATGACTTCGGTCCCGTTGTTCTACCGAAGCATGCTGGAAGCGTGGCAGGCTGTTTCTTTTCGCCGCGACACCAGTGCTTACTCCCTTCAGATGTTTTTAAATGAACCAATATTTTTAAATTCTTTTTTTGATGGGGTCTGTAGTGACAGATCTTTCATGCAAAAGTTTATTGATGTCGGCGTTACCAGAGTAAAACACCTCAGGAACCCCCTTGTACATAGATGGAAGCCAGCTGCTGACATTGCCGTGGCCACCAGTGTGAGGTCCATCAGAGTCATTGGCAGAATTTTCTCTGTGATTTTACGGACCTTTAAGCAAACCGGGTTAAAATGGGACCCAGACATAGAAGATGCCCTCCATCGATCCCAATGTCCTTTCCCAAATCTTTTAATTTTATTTCAAAGTTTTAGGCTCTTTAACCAGATGGAGAAATCCTCAGTGTACAATCTATGTGTTCTCACTCTTTTTCCTGGCAAACCTGCAGAGCCACAAGCTCATTGGCGAGCGCTGCTCCAAGCTAACCGTTTCACAACAATAAACTGGCAGGTGATGTACAAAGAACCTACTGTCAAGCGCTCGGGTGATCTACAATGGCGGTTAGCGCACCATATCCTGCCTTGCAACATCCTGTCCCACCGTATATGTCCTGAAAACTCGGAATTGTGCCCCTTTTGCGACACCCCAGAGACCATTTTTCACATTTTCATTGAATGTTCAAGGTTGGCCTCGTTTTTTAAAATCCTGTCACGTGTGATCCGGGGGCTCGGTTTGACTTTTACACATTGTGTTTTCATATTTGGTTTTAATGTTTTGTATCAATGTAAAAATGAATGTCTTTTAGCAAACTTTCTGTGTTCTGAGGCAAAACTTGCCATTTATTTATCGAGGAAACGAAAACTGCAGAACACTGACGTTTTAGCTGATGACGTTTTAACTGTTTTTAAAGCATTGGTTACATCGCGTGTTCTTTTTGAGTTTGAAACTCAAGATCCTGCTTTATTTAAAAATCGGTGGTGTGTGAAACAATCCTTATGTGGTATGGTTGGTGGTGTTTTAACAATCAATTTATAAATCTAAAGTATTGCTTCTCTGTTACCCCTTTCCTTCCTGGTTATTTCTTTTTGATGCCTGTACAAACATCTTTCACCATGTAAAACTTGTTTTCCTTGTAATAAAGGGGAAGAAAAGTCAAAAGTCTCTCTCTCTCTCTCTCTCTCTCACACTCACACACACACAGCACCTATCTCTCTCTCTCTCTCTCTCTCTCTCACACACACACACACACACACACACACACACACACAGCACCTATCTCTCTCTCTCTCTCTCTCACACACACACACACACACACACACACACACACACACACACAGCACCTATCTCTCTCTCTCTCTCACACACACACACACACACACAGCACCTATCTCTCTCTCTCTCTCTCTCTCACACACACACACACACACACACACACACACACACACACACACACACACACACAGCACCTATCTCTCTCTCTCTCTCTCACACACACACACACACACACACACACACACACACACACACACACACACACACACAGCACCTATCTCTCTCTCTCTCTCTCACACACACACACACACACAGCACCTATCTCTCTCTCTCTCTCTCTCTCACACACACACACACACACACACACACACACACACACAGCACCTATCTCTCTCTCTCTCTCTCTCTCTCTCACACACACACACACAGCACCTATCTCTCTCTCTCTCTCTCTCTCTCACACACACACACACACACACACACACACACACACACAGCACCTATCTCTCTCTCTCTCTCACACACACACACACACACACACACACACACACACACACACACACACACACACACACACACACACACACAGCACCTATCTCTCTCTCTCTCTCTCTCTCTCTCACACTCACACTCACACTCACACACACCACCTATCTCTCTCTCTCTCTCTCTCTCTCTCACACACACACACACACACACACACACACACACACACACACACACACACACACACACACAGCACCTATCTCTCTCTCTCTCTCTCTCTCTCTCTCTCTCTCTCTCTCTCTCTCTCGCTCTCGCCCCCTGCTGGCCGTTTCGTGTGTTGGGCGTGGCAAGATGGCGCGTGCTCGTGCTTGTGTGTTGTAGCTCCTGGCTCGTGTTGTTTTTCATCCTCTCCCCACCAACCTTTTTACCTTTCCCCTTCCTTTGGTTTTTTCCTTTTGTACTCTTGTCGTGTATGTTGACCTTTTTCCTCCCTTCCTGCTTCGTTACCACCTGTCCCTCGTTTTTTTTCTCCTCCTTCGAGACAGAGAGAGGGAGAGCCAGCACGGTAAGGGTTTGTTTGAACCACGTTTTTTCCTAACGTGGTTTAAACCGTGCTTTCGTTTCTAGTTACTTAATATATATATATTTTTTTCTATTCTTTTTTTTTGGGGGATTATACAAATCTATTTGCTTTCACTTCGTTTCTCCTTTGACGATATGGCTAATAGGAGTAGCCAAAGGCCTGCCGATCGTGTTACCGATGAGGGTTTATCGCGTAAGCACGGGCTGTGCCTTGTCCCACCGGAGGGAGTTGAAATGGATGACATTTTGCTTGCGATTGGGGATTTGATCGACGTGAGTAACATTCGTGCCGCGTCTCGTATGAATCACAAAATTGTGGTTTTTGTTTCGCAAATAAGTCTGGCCGATATTGTTGTGCAGAATGGTTTGACCTTGGGAAACGATCTGTTTGTTCCTGTGTCGTCGATGGACACGCCGGCAGTTAAAGTCATTCTGAGCAATGTTCCGCCTTTCCTAGGTAACGAGGAAATCCTACACAAGCTAGGTGAGTTTGGCACTGTCGTCTCTCGAATCATTAGGGTTCCTCTACGTACGAGAAACGGCAGGTTGAAGCACGTACAATCGTTTAGACGTTTTTGTTTTGTTGTTCTAAAAGACGCAGCGAAGCAGTTGAACACCTCCCACACCTTTAAAGTAGGCGAGCATGAATATAGAATCTTCATGGCGACCGAGACCTTGATCTGCTACGGATGTGGAGCACACGGACACACTAAGCAGTATTGCCCAGACGCCAAGAAGACGTACGCTACAGCAGCTGGGTCGGCCCCCCCTGTAACTGATGCAGTGCCCCCCGTTCATGAGCCTGGTGGAGTACAGACGCCCACACCAGAAGACCAGGGTGTGGAAAGTGGTGGCGGTGTTGCTGAGGTTAGTGCAGCAGGGGTGCACCCAGTCGATGAGGACAAGAGGCTGCAACCTCAAGAGAATATGGTCTTTGAGGAGGTATTGATGAAAGGCACCGAGGCTAAGAGGAACCTAAAACGTACCTTTTTGAGCGCCGAGGTGGAAGACAAAGGTAGCAAAGTGATACTCGTACAAACAAACAGTATCTCAGACTATCCTGATGATTCTCGGCAAGCTGGGCAGGGTGGTGACGAAACAGAGGAGAGTAGGACTTCATCCCTTGCTCTTGTTGAAGAAAATCAATGCAGCAGTATTGGTTGTGATGATGGCACCATTGTCCCTTGTGACAACGAGCAGTCCCAGGGCCTGAGTGACAACGGTTGTTGCTCACATCCGGTTGAAACGACCAAGGATGATGGTCCAAGCAGACCTATAATAGGCAGCAGTGGTGGCACAGATGTGCCCCTTGTGATGCAACAAGAAGACTGCAGTGGCGATGACACAGAAGGTGTGCCTGCTCCTGACACACAACAAAGGAGTTTCAACGTTGATGTGGTTAGGGAGCTGGATGAGGAAGCTCAAAGCCTTGTGTCTGTGAATGATCATCAGGGAGAAGAACAGATGGAAGCAACAAAGGAAAACGTCATCAGTTTCCTAAACGAGACGTTTAGGCAACGCTACGTTGTGATCAAAGACCATTTTCCCGATGTGAAAACTTTCATCAGGGCTGCAAGACCCCTCCTGCAAAGAAATGACCCAATGGAAATCTCGGAGGCCCAATTTCAGCGTCTTCGGAAAGCGGTCACAAAGGCGAATAAGGAATTGCAGGCGGAGGGTGAGTTACCTTTGTAAATGGCTTTGCGAAAGATATGTATCGCATCCCTGAATATCAATGGGGGTTGTACCCCCTTACGAAAAATTCAGACAATTCAGGCGATGGAGAGGGTGAAAGCTGACATCATCCTGATACAGGAGACTCATGCTACGAACACCCTGGTTGCTGAATGGGGAAAACTTTATCGAGGGCAGTGGTGGCTGAGTGGGTTTACCACACCCAAAGCTGGTGTTGCCATCGCCTTGAGTGATAGAATCCCTGCTCGGAAGATTGTCTTTAAGGAAATTTATAAGGGACATCTGATAGCGGTGGATTTCTATTGCAACACGCAAAGGATCATCATTGTGAACGTATATGCACCGAGTGAGCCCATGGAAAGAAGAGTGTTCTTTTCCACTCTGCATGACTTTGTAAAAGGACTGGATACAACCGCTTTCATCTGTGTTGCTGGTGATTTCAATTGCACTATCAATCCTTCCGTAGACAGGACCGGTCATGAACCCCATCCAGCTTCTATGAGGATTTTGGAGAACATCATCAAAAATCAGCATTTGAAAGATGTTTGGAGGTTGCAACACCCAACTTCACGGTGCTATACGTGGTGCAGATGCCATGATGGGAGGATATCAATGGCAAGGCTAGACAGATTCTACGTGAATAAGCCAATGCTAAATGTGATGGCCACAACCCAGATACTCCCAACTGGTTTCACAGACCATTACCTGGTTTCAATGGGTTTTAATTTGCCTCTGACCTCAGGGGGTAGTGCGTATTGGTCACTTAATACCCACCTGCTGAATGATATGAGATTCAAAGAGGCTTTTCGAGCCGTGTGGGAAAGAATTCGGTCCTCCAAATTTGAACATGCTAACCTTCGACTGTGGTGGGACCTCGCAAAGGGTCAGGTCAAATCGTTCTGTCAACAATATAGTCTTTATGCCACTAAATTGCAAAATCTCTCGATTGATTCATTAAAGGCTGAAATTGCAGCCCTGGAGGAAAACATTAATACGGCTGGGAAAGACACTACAGGTGACCGGCTGCTATGGACTAAAAAGGCAATGTTGACTGAACTGGTACGGCAGCGAGCAATGGGCACCCTGGTACGCATGAGAATGAGTTATTTAACGTTGGATATGCCAAATAAGGCCTTGTTTGGTTTGGAGAACTCTGTTAAAAAATCACAACAGATTCATGGGCTACGTGCTGCTAATGGGCCAATAGTGACCTCCCAACAGGAGATTAAGTCTGTTTTGAAGGTTTTTTATACAAACTTGTACTCCCCCCAGAGCATAAGTAATGAGACCTTGCAGGAGCTGACTACCGGGCTTCCAAGACTTGAGGAAGACCAGCAACGCACATTGAACATGTCAGTTTCGGCTGCTGAACTTGAAACTGCTATGCGGAGCTTGAAGGATGGTAAAGCCTCTGGGATTGATGGTTTGCCCGGAGAGTTCTATAAGACTTTTTGGAAACTTGTGGGACCTGACCTGCTTGAGGTATTTGATGAATGCCTTCATGTTGGAGAGCTTCCCCTGTCCTGCAGAAGAGCAGTCATTTGCCTGTTGCCAAAGGCTGGGGACACTCAACTAGTCGAGAACTGGCGGCCTGTCTCATTGCTGTGTGCGGATTACAAGCTTTTGTCGAAGGCCTTAGCAAACCGTTTGGGAACTGTGATCAGCTCTATTGTGCACCCTGACCAGACCTACTGTGTACCAGGAAGGTCAATTTATGACAATATTTTTCTGATAAGGGATATTATTTCTTGTAATAAGTACGTGCGTGCCAGTTTTGGGTTGTTGTTTCTTGACCAAACAAAGGCTTTTGATCGTGTTGATCATACATATTTGTTTTCTGTTCTGGAGCGGATGGGTTTTGGCGAAACTTTCATTTCCTATGTCAAGCTGTTATACACTAACACCTTCTGCATGATGAAAGTAAACAACAGTTTATGTCCCCCTTTTCCTTTCCGTCGGGGTATCCGTCAAGGGTGTCCCCTTTCTGGACTTCTGTATATAATTGCCCTTGAACCACTCTTAGCATCCATCAGGCAGCGAATAACTCAGGATGTGGGAGCCGTTTTTGGTTCAAGATTTGTGGTCACAGCTTATGCTGATGATGTATGTGTTCTGATTAAGGGCCCAAGTAGTGTTGCTGCGGTGCAGCGTTGCTTTAAAGACTACTCTGCGGCCTCTTCCGCCGAAGTAAATTGGGGCAAGAGTGTAGCCTTATGGTGCGGTTCAGATAACCTTTCTTTAACACTGCCACCGTCACTCCCACATAATCTAGAGTGGAAAACAGATGGAGTCAAATATCTTGGTGTCTATCTCGGCAACCAGGAAGTAGAAACGAAGAACTGGGAAGGAATGATTGAACAAATTACACACCGGTTGAAACGATGGGAAGGACTGCTACGATCTCTTTCTTATAAAGGCCGCTCTCTTGTTATAAATAACTTGATAGCAGCAAGATTATGGCATAAACTAATTGCCTTGCAGCCACCCAAGGAGTTGATACCAGCCATCCAGCGGGTCTTGGTTAATTTCTTTTGGAATGGATACCACTGGCTTCGGCCGCAAATACTGTACCATCCTCGGAAGGAGGGTGGACATGGAATTGTGGAGGTGTCCACCCGGCTTATGGCTTTTCGCCTACAGTCTGTGCAACGTCTGTTGTATGCTGAAGAGCTGCCCTGGCGCTCATTTGCGTTTTTCTTGTTGCAACAAGCGGGAGGCCTGTGTTATGATAGGCACTTGTTCCTGGTGAACCTTGACCGTGTCAGCTTAGTTTCAATCCCAACTTTTTATCAGGGTTTGCTGAGAGTTTGGAAAGGTTTTGGGGTTTATCGTTGCCTTGAGGCTTATAATTGCCGGATGTTTATCCAAGAGCCTATTTTCTATAACGGTTTTTTTCCATGCATTCCTCATAGTCCGACTTTGATTAGGAAATTTACTCAAGGAGGAATTGGCAAAGTTTGTGACCTGAGGGATACATCTGGGACAAAATGGATGTCTGCTGGCAGGGTGGCGGCCATTCTTGGTTTAAGATCCGTGCGTATTGTCAGCCAAATTATACGCATCGTCAAGAGGAAGTTTAAGGAGTTAAATATTGGCTGGGAAGGTATAAACAATGTCGAGGATGTTCGGCTGTCTTTCCCTGAAATCAAGGTGCTCCCAGCTCTCCAGTCGAATGGTGAACTTGTCTCTCCTTTTCATTTGGCAACAAAGGCTGGTATTCACAAGCTCCTTCGAGAAAACCAAGCATCACCCTTCTCCGGAGTAACAAGAGTGGCCTTGTGGTCCGAAAGGTTAGGGCCAGGGTCTCCTGCCACGCCACTGTGGCCTAATATGTACAAATTACCTATTTACGGGTTCCTCGCAGATATCCAGTGGAGACTAGCACATTGGGCTCTCCCTACGAACACCTTTGTTCATCACCTTGACAGCTCAGTGCCAGTAGCATGCCCCTTCTGTGTACAGAAGGAGGATCTCTTTCATGCCTATGTGAAATGCGAAAGACTAATACCTCTTTTCTTGATTCTCACACACCTTTTTGATCAGTTGTCTTTTCCTTTTACTTCACATTCTTTTATTTTTGGTGTATCTTTCAGACCCTCCTGCAAGGACTCTGGTGTCCTCCTAAACTTCTTAGCTGCTGTAGCAAAATACTCAATATATAAATCGAGGAAAATTAAAATTGATAATGGGCATGGGTTCGATGTTGTACCTATGTTTAAAGGGCTGGTGTCTGCAAGAATAAGGTTAGAGTTTGATTATTATGTGGCGAATGAAAATGTCAAACTCTTTGAATGCAAATGGTGTATCAATGAAGCCTTATGTGTTGTGAATGAATCGAATTTGTGCTTTTCTTTTTAACATTAAGAACTGTTGTTTTTTTCTATTTTTTTCTCTCCTGTAAAAATGTAACTTGACCTGGTGTGTTTTTTTGTGAAATAAATGGTGTTGCAAATTCAAATTCTCTCTCTCTCTCACACTCACACACACACACACACACACACACACACACACACACACACACACACACACACACACACACACACACACACACACACACACACACACACACACACAAGGTATCCGTTGCACCTACGTTGAAACCTGCATTTGGAGATAACCAACGGCACACATGTTGATGTTAACCAAGCCAGGACCTGACATATTTCTGGTTGTCCACAGTAAAACACCATCACTATCCAATAATTACACATACATGACAATATATAGGCCAGGGCAGACAAAAATCAGCAAATTCATTTATTATTTAATCGTATTTTTGTGTACAAGTCAAAGAGTGTCCCTCATGAGAGGAAAGATTTCTGTTGAGCTGTAGACGATGGCACTTCCAAGTTCCAAGCAATGACAGGGGAATATAATGTGACGTCACTGAGGAAATGCAATACAGTACCGCAGGACGCACTGTACTTATGTTGTAACTTGTAAAAAGTAAGCCATGTCTGCTTTTTACCAACCCAAGTCCGGTGCTCAGAGCAACCTCAACTTCCAATGTGCAAACTTTGACGTCGGACAAGTCTCTAAAATTCCAACCCAGACAGAAGTTGAAAACTTTGACGTCAGACAAGTCTCTGAAATTCCAACCCAGACAGAAGTTGAAAACTTTGACGTCAAACAAGTCTCTGAAATTCCAACCCAGACAGAAGTTGAAACTTTGACGTCAGACAAGTCTCTGAAATTCCAACCCAGTCAGAAGTTGAAACTTTGACATCAGACAAGTCTCTGAAATTCCAACCCAGACAGAAGTTGAAAACTTTGACGTCAGCCAAGTCTCTGAAATTCCAACCCAGTCAGAAGTTGAAACTTTGACGTCAGACAAGTCTCTGAAATTCCAACCCAGTCAGAAGTTGAAACTTTGACGTCAGACAAGTCTCTGAAATTCCAACCCAGTCAGAAGTTGAAACTTTGACATCAGACAAGTCTCTGAAATTCCAACCCAGACAGAAGTTGAAAACTTTGACGTCAGCCAAGTCTCTGAAATTCCAACCCAGACAGAAGTTGAAACTTTGACGTCAGCCAAGTCTCTGAAATTCCAACCCAGACAGAAGTTGAAACTTTGACGTCAGACAAGTCTCTGAAATTCCAACCCAGACAGAAGTGGAAAACTGTGTGAGAGGAGGCCATCAGGAATATCCGAAAGAATTTCCGAATGATGAAGAAGGTCACAAATTTCCAACAAATATCTTCAGTTTCAAAATGCCAAACGGTGAAACTGGTGGTCGTCGGTGGCTTGTTTTTAGCCAAACGAAGCAAGCATTGTATTGTTTTCCGTGCAGACTATTCACTCACACGAACTCGCATCCTTCACCTCCAGCACTAGCATCGCTCGTAGGTTGGAGTAGGACTGTAAGATGGAAAAACCTGTGGGACAGACTCCCGGAGCATGAACATAGCCTTGCACGCAGGAAGTGTTATATTGCTTGGCGTGAGCTTCAAAGATGCCTAACAACAGACTCTGGAGTCGATGACCTCATCGAACAGAATACCTTGCTGGAGGTTGAGAAGTGGAGGAAGAGGGGATTGCCTTTCCGTGGATCATCACAAAGAATCGGAGATGTTCACATTGGGAATTTTCTTGGTTCCCCGGATGTTTTAGCACATTATGATTCCCTTCTACAAGACCATATCACAAAGTATCACAGCAGAGAGGAGAGCGAATGCAGGCCCACTACCTTTCTGATGAATCACAAAATGGATTGATAAATCTTTGTGCTTTTTTTTTTTTTTTTTGTATACACGATCGAGGCTCGTGAAAGAGCTAACATTTATCACACAAAAAAATCAAAAAGACACACCAAACATATAAGGGGAGCGGCAGACAAGATGGGGAGAGAAGGGGAAGCACGCAAACACAACATTTGAGAGCAGGGACATCGGGAGATCTGTGGGAGGGAGAGGGCTTGGGGGAGGAGGCGTGGGAAGGGTGGGGGGAGGGGGGTGGTTCGAAGGATAAAACACAAGGACACTGCAAGGACTTCCAGGAAGGAAGTTGGTATTTCAAAAAAGTGGATCTGCGGTAAAATTAACGGGGGTAGAAAAGATCAAGGTTTTGGATGGGGGAAGATAAGAGATGGTGGCGAAAAGCTGTTTTAAAGACCTGGAGGGAGGAGTGGGATTGAAGCGAGTGAGGGAGTTTGTTCCAGAGGCGGGAAAAAAGAGGAATGAAGGGGTGAAGGTGAGCAGAGAGTCTTGATCCTGGCAGTTTAACCATGAGAGTGTGGCAGGCAGATCCCGTGCGACCTGTAGGAACACCTGGGGGACAGAGCCCAGAGAGAGCTGGGGGAGCAAGACCGGAGAGGAGTCGGTAGAAGACAGAAAGACCACCAACCTGCCTGCGGTAAGCGAGTGAAAGGCCCTCGGAGTTAGCTTCATCGCAGGAGATTCCAATGATTCTGAAAGCTTTGGTTTCAACAGCGTGAAGACGAGCTAGGTGAGGCAGGAGCACCGGCCCAAAAGTGAGAACAGTATTCCATTGAACTGCGGATGAAAGCCTTGTATGTGGTGAGGAGCTCAGGTGTGCCGAGGAAGGACTTCGCACGACGGAGGATGCCCAGTCGGCGACTGGCTTTGGAGGCCAGCTTGGAAATGTGGTTTTCCCAAGAAAGATCATGGCAGATAGTGAGACCCAAAAGCTTGAGTGACAGAACTTCTTGGAGAGGATTGTTGAGAAAGTAGATGGGAGGGTTGTCCAGTCGGTCTTTTCGGAGAGACATAGTGAGAGTGTGAGATTTGTCAGGATTGAAAGACGTGTCAGCCATTATATTTCTTTGGCAAACCACATTTTAAAGATGGTCTCCAAAGACAGCCGCCGACTGGGCATCCTCCGTTGTACAAATTCCTTCCTTTAGGCTTTCATCTGCAGCTCAATGGAATACTGTTCCCCCCTCTGGGCTGGTGCTCCTGCCTCACACCTTGCTCGGCTTCACGCTGTTGAGGCCAAAGCTTTCAGAATCATTGGAATCTCCTGCGATGTAGTCAACTCCGAGGGCCTTTCACTCACTCACCGCAGGCAGGTTGGTGGTCTTTCTGTCTTCTACCGACTCCTCTCCGGCCTTGCTCCCCCAGCTCTCTCTGTGCTCTGTCCCCCCAATATTCCTTCAGGTCGCACAAGATCTGCCTGCAACCCTCTTATGGTTAAACTGCCAAAATCAAGACTCTCTGCTCACCTTCACTCTTTCATTCCTCTTTTCTTCCGCCTCTGGAACAAACTCCCCCACTCCCTTCAATCCCACTCCTCCCTCCAGCTCTTTAAAACAGCTGTTCACCACCATCTCTTATCTTCCCCCATCGAAAACCTTGATCTTTTCTACCCCCGGTAATTCACCCCAGAGTTCTTGCAGTGTTCATGTGTTTTATTCCTCTCCCACCTCCCCCCAAGTCCTCCCGATGTCCCTGCTCTCAAATGTTGTGTTTGTGTCCTTCCCCCTCTTCCTCCTCTCTTTTGTGTCCTTCCCCCTCTCTCCCCATCTTGTCTGCCGCTCCCCTTGTTTTTTGTGTTTTGTGTGTCGGTTTGTCTTTTTGTGTGATTAATGTTAGCTCTTTCACGAGCCTCGATCTTGTATACAAAAAAAAAAAAAAAAAATCTGGAGCTTGGAGTATTGAATCTCCCACAATGAAGCTGAGTATATGGGCCTATCTCACTTCACCATCACAGACAGATCGGTGGTCTATCTCTCTTCTGGCGGCCCCTTTACTGGTCTTGCACCCTCCGCTCTTTTCCTGCTTGCTCTGTCTCCAACCCCCTCCCCACCAAGGGTTCTGCAGATCTCACACGGTCCACCATCAACCCCCTTCTCGTGAAACTCACAAAATGCAGAATCACTGGTCACCTCCACTCATTTGTTCCTTTTTATTCCCCCACCTGTGAAACCAACCTCCACATTCTCTCCAATCTCGCTCCTTCCTCCAAGTCTTCAAGAAGCTGTTCACTACCATCTCAGATCACGCCCAAATCCCACACCTAAAATCATGATCTTTCCTACACCCATTAATCGACAAACATAAAACTTATGCATCGGGATTGTGGAGATTCGAATCGTGGTTAAAGGTGAGCAGGTGAACTGCACAGGAAGCGATCGAGGAAAGCACCGTACCGAGTTGTGGGCTGGTATAATCCACGATGATCCACGATGTGGGCTGAACATGTTGGTAGTTTAATACTGGATGAACGGGAAAACGCTACGTTTTTTTCTGCTATGGTGGATGCAACACCAGATGCCAGTCGTACAGAACAAACAACATTCATCCTCAGATATCTCAGTCAAGAGCAAAGTGGATTCACTGTTCAAGAACGTTTCCTGACCTCTGTTGGTTGTTGTGAGCAGACAGGAGCACAGATTGCTTCCATGATTCTCAATACACCGGAGGAGAATAACATTCCTTTAACTGACTGCCGTGGGCAGGGATATGTCAATGGTGCAAACATGGGTGGAAAACACAATGGTGCTCAAAAACACATCGCTCAAAAGAATCCCCTGTGCATGTTTTCACCTTGTGGTTGCCATACGGTGAACCTATGTGGTGCAGATTCAGCAGCTGGCTGTCCTGAAGCAGTAACGTTCTTTGGAACTGTGCGGACAATCTACAACATATTCTCCAGTTGCCCTCAGCGCTGAAGCATACTGCAAAACAAGGTCGGGTGCTCTCTGCATGGATTACCTGGCACAAGATGGACAGATCGCGTTGATGGTGTTCGACCATTTGCAGCTCACCTCCCTCGTATACGAGAGGCCATGGAACAGCTCCTCACTCTGAATCTCACACCTAAAACAAGGAATGATGTGAATGGTGCCATAAAGTATGTATCTTTGTTCATCTGCATCATCATGTCTGCAATTTGGCTGAAAATTATCATAGAAATTGACAAAAGAAAGCAACTCATTCAAGCCAGAGAAGCCACCATTGATGTTGACGTTTCAAACTTGAATAGCCTCATCAGTGACCTCAATAAATTTCAAAACAAGTGGCCTGATATTCTGACTGAATCAAAACTTGTAGCCAGTGCGAGGAATATTTCTGCTGAGTTTCCAAACAAGCGCAAAGCTAAAAAGAGAACGTTTTTTGATGCACTGCACTTTTTGATACACCTGCATTCACTCCACCCCCGCGACTGCCTGCACTCGCCCGACCCATGCCACTGCCTGCATTCAACACACCCCCGCCACTGCCTGCACTCACCACACCCCCGCCACTGCCTGCACTCGCCACTGCCTGTTCTCGCCACACCCCCACCACTGCCTGCACTCACCACACCCACGCCACTGCCTGCACTCACCACACCCCCACCACTGCCTGCACTCACCACACCCCCGCCACTGCCTGCACTCACCACACCCCCGCCACTGCCTGCACTCACTACACCCCTGCCACTGCCTGCACTCGCCACACCCCCGCCACTGCCTGGACTCGCCACACCCCCGCCACTGCCTGTACTCACCACACCCCAGTCCACTGCCTGCACTCGCCACACTCCCGCCACTGCCTGCACTCGCTACACCCCCGCCACTGCCTGCACTCGCCACACCCCCGCCACTGCCTGCACTCACCACACACCCACCACTGCCTGCACTCGCCACACCCCCGCCACTGCCTGCACTTGCCAGACCCCACCACTGCATGCATTCGCCACACCCTTTTCTCTCCAAATTTCTCACATTCCACTACTCGCACGAGGAATCCCTGACCTTTGACAGAATAAACGAAAGCTGTTCTGGCAGGACTCACCACCCAATATTTATATATATATTTTTGTATACAGGATCGAGGCTCGTGAAAGAGCTACATTTATCACACAAAAAAACAAACAGAAACACAAAGTATATAATAAGGGGAGCGGTAGAAAAGATGGGGAGAGAAGGGGAAGCACACAAACAGAACATTTGAGAGCAGGGACATCGGGAGATCTGTGGGAGGGAGAGGGCTTGGGGGGAGGAGGTGTGGGAAGGGGGGGGAGGGAGGGTGGGAGAAGTATAAAACACAAGGACATTGCAAGGACTTCCAGGAAGGAAGTTGGTATTTCAAAAAAGTGAATCTGGGGTGAAATTAGCGAGGGGTAGAAAAGATCAAGGTTTTGGATGGGGGGAAGATAAGAGATGCTGGTGAACAGCTGTTTTAAAGACCTAGAGGGAGGAGTGGGATTGAAGAGAGTGAGGGAGTTTGTTCCAGAGGCGGGAGGAAAGAGGAATGAAGGAGTGAAGGTGAGCAGAGAGTCTTGATTTTGGCAGTTTAACCATAAGAGGGTTGCAGGCAGATCTTGTGCGACCTGTAGGAATATTTGGGGGACAGAGCCCAGAGAGAGTTGGGGGAGCAAGGCCGGAGAGGAGTCGGTAGAAGACAGAAAGACCACCAACCTGCCTGCGGTGAGTAAGTGAACGGCCCTCAGAGTTAGTTTCATCGCGGGAGATTCCAATGATTCTGAAAGCTTTGGTTTCAATAGCGTGAAGCCGAGCTAGGTGTGAGGCAGGAGCACCAGCCCAGAGGGGAGAGCAGTATTCCATTGAGCTGCGGATGAAAGTCTTGTATGTGGTGAGGAGCTCAGGTGTGCCAAGGAAGGACTTCGCACGACGGAGGATGCCCAGTCGGCGACTGGCTTTGGAAGCCAGATTTGAAATGTGGTTTTCCCAGGAAAGATCACGGCAGATAGTGAGACCCAAAAGCTTGAGTGACAGAACTTCTTGGAGACGATTATTCAGAAAGTAGATGGGAGGGTTGTCCAGTCGGTCTTTTCGGAGAGACATAGTAAGAGTGTGAGATTTATCAGGATTGAAAGGCATGTTCCACTTGATTGACCAGTCTTTGATTTTGTCCAGGTCTGCAGAGAGTGAGGCGGCTGCAGACTGCCGATCTGAGGGATGAGGAATGGAGCGGCAGAGAGTGGAGTCATCAGCAAAGAGATAGAGAGGATTTTCAAGAGAGTCAGAGAGATCATTGATGAAGACCAGAAAAAGCACAGGGCCCAGAACACTGCCTTGGGGAACTCCAGCCTGAACAGGAAGGGGAGATGAGTGAAATTCATTCAGAGCCACACGTTAACTATGACCAGAGAGGAAATCCGCAAGCCATGCATGGAGATTTCCATGGAGGATGCCCTGTCGGCGACTGGCTTTGGAGACCAGATTTGAAATGTGGTTTTCCCATGAAATATCATGGCAGATAGTGAGACCCAAAAGCTTGAGTGACAGAACTTCTTGGAGACGATTATTCAGAAAGTGGATGGGAGGTTTGTCCAGTCGGTCTTTTCAGAGAGACATCGTAAGAGTGTGACATTTGTCAGGATTGAAAGGCATGTTCCAATTGATTGACCAGTCTGTGATTTTGTCCAGGTCTGCAGAGAGTGAGGAGGCTGCAGACTGCCGATCTGAGGGATGAGGAATGGAGCGGCAGAGAGTGGAGTCATCAGCAAAGAGATAGAGAGGATTTTCAAGAGAGTCAGAGAGATCATTGATGAAGACCAGAAAAAGCACAGGGCCCAGAACACTGCCTTGGGGAACTCTAGCCTGAACAGGAAGAGGAGATGAGAGAAACCCATTCAGGGCCACACGTTGACTACGACCAGAGAGGAAATCCGCAAGCCATGCATGGAGATTTCCATGGATACCATGGGAGGAGAGTTTAACCTCACTTTGAACCACCTTTGGAGGCCATTTTCCCCGCAGAGCAGGGGTTGGCCTTTTTTGGGCACCGTGGTCCTCTTTTTGAAGCAATGTTTTATGGCCGGATGCCCTTCCTGCTGCCAATCCTGTTAGTCGCCTCTTGCGACACACAAGAATTACCAGTAAACTAGTACTCAATTTAATGACCTCGGAAGGATGACAGGCTGAGTCAACCCCCCTGGCATTAATTCTGCGATCCACCGGGATTCAAACCCAGGATTCTAGGATCCCAAGCCGGCACCCTAACTGCGAACCGCTTTAACCACACTATAAGCGACTATAAGCACTTTTAGCCACGCTATAAGCGAGCTTCATGGGATATCCCACCAGCTGTATAAACAAGTTAACCCCTCGAATTATAGAACGCAAACGCTTCATTAAATCGATTACAATTTGCAATTTACGGTAAAGCATCATCAGAGATGTTACACAATGAAAACGCTTTGGGGGAAGTTCCATCAGCGACAAAAACATGTCAACCCTGCGAATTATAGAATGCAAATGCTTCATTAAATATATTTTTGAAATTAGCAGATAGGCTCTATACGGCATCACCCGATAACATCGCCCACAAAAAATGTCAGGGGATTCACCCCTCCCGCAGCTACCCACAATGCTCGCAATCCTACATGTACAGACTGTGTCCTCGATCTCGATCATTGTTCTCATCCCGTTGCTTTGACCTTTGTTTTAGACTCGCTCTGCTCATCGTTCAATCATGGCTCCCAAGTGCAAGACCAGTGCCAGAGATGCGTCGACTACCAAGAGGCAGAAGAAAGTGATGATCCTCAGCAACAAATTGAAGCTGCTCGACCGGCTTTCGGGAGGAGAGAGTTCGGCCTCTATGGGCAGGCATTATGGCGTCAACGAATCCACCGTTCGCTACATATGGAAGAACGAGAAGGCAATTCGTGGAGTATTTCAGCGAGCGCTGTATCGAGTAAGAAGGTGGTCACCCATGTCCGGGATGTCCACATAGAAAGGATGGAGAAGGCGCTCAGCATATGGATCGAGGACAACACACAAAAGAGTGTGCCTTTGAGTGGACCTCTCATTCGTCGCGCAAAGGCCAAACAAATTTACGATCATCTGTCTGGCGCAGGTTTTTTTTTTTTGGTTTTTTTTGTATACTGAATCGAGGCTCGTGAAAGAGCTGACATTTACTTCACAAACAAATCAACCAGCCAAACAAAATATATAAAAAGAGGGAGCGGAAGACAAGAGAAGGGGAAGCACACAAACACTTGAGAGCACACAACATTTGAGAGCAGGGAGATGTGTGGGAGGGAGAGGGCTTGGGTGGAGGAGGCGTGGGAAGGAGGGGGGGGGGGGTGGGAGAAGTATAAAACACAAGGACACCAAGGACTTCCAGGACAGAAGTTGGTATTTCAAAAAAGTGGAAATGGGGTGAAATTAGCGGGGGTAGAAAAGATCAAGGTTTTGGATGGGGGAAGATAAGAGATGATGGTGAACAGCTGTTTTAAAGACCTGGAGGGTGCTGTATGTGGTGGTGCCAGCATGAGTGATGCACCGAGAGATGATGGTACAAGCAGCGTGATTTCATTCACTGCAAGCAGGAGATGGTTCCTCCGTTTCAAGGAGCGGTACTGCCTGAAAAATGTGAAGCTCACAGGGGAGGCGTACCTCCGCGGACCACGAGGCGGCAAAAGCATTCCTTGCTCAGCTGGCGAGGCGGATCGAAGAGAAGTGATACCTCCCAGAGCAGGTGTTCGACGCTGACGAGACTGGCCTCTTCTGGAAAAAATGCCCACGAGAACTTTCATCTCAAATCACGAGGAGACAGCATCGGGATTCAAGGCTGCCACCAAGGACCGGGTATCTCTTCTCCTCTGTGCAAAAGGGGACTTCATGCTGAAACCCATGATATTGTGGTGGTCCCTGAACCCACGTGCTCTCAAGGGCAAGAACAAGCAAACTCTGCCTGTGTTTTGGAGGGCCAACAGAAAAGCCTGTGTGATGGCAGCAATCTTCCTGGACTGGGTCCATAATTGTTTCATCCCTCAGGAGGAGAAGTACATGGCGGACAAACACCTTTGTCCACCATGTACCTCAAGGTTCTCTTGCTCCTGGGCAATGCTCCTGGCCACCCCGTGACTCACCCAAACTCCTGGACGTGGCTCACCCGAACGTCGAGGTGATCTTCCTGCTGCCCAACACCACCTCCCTCATCCAGCCACTCGATCAAGGTGTGATTTCAATGTTTAAAACTTATTACAACACCCATCGCACCTTTCTCCAAATTTTGGATGCGATGGAGTCCGACCCAGGACTCACTGTCGGGTAGTGTTGGAAGGATTTCAACATTTCCCACTGCATCAGCGCCATCAAGGAGTCACTGGATGAGGTGAGAGCCTCCACCATCAACACGTGCTGGCACAATCTGTACCACAGGCAGTCAGAAACTTCACTGGCTTTCCCGATAACACGAAGGAGAGGCATGTGATTGTCTGGTTGGCATGGCAGTTGGGAGGGGAAGGATTTGATGACATGCAGCCTGAGCAGTTGGAGTATCTCATTGCCTCACATGGCGACAACCTCACTGAGGAGGAGTTAGAGGCCATTATAACGGTTTCTGAGGAGGAGGAGCAAGGCAGTGATGATGAAGAGGTGCCGAGTTCTAACCTCACAGTCCAGTTCCTGGGCGAGTTGCTGCATGGCATGCGGGCGATTGTCGACAAGTTGGAACATGCTGACCCAGTCATGGAGAGGTACCTCAAGTTCAAGAGGGGCTTGGATGATTTGCTTCTACCATACAAAGAGCTGCATCGAAACCTGCGGCAATCCGCCAGGCAGCTCTCCATTACATTACCCATTTCTTCAGTCCTGGTCCCTCCACCTCAAGACCATCAGCATCCTCTCCTGCCGCCCTCTTGGTGTCCTCACCAGCGTCCTCACCAACATCCTCAACTGCTCCCTCTCCTGCCTCTCCCTCAGTGCATGACATTGCAGGAGTATAATTTGTGTCATCCTCAGAGTTTGAGGAATTCATGGGATTTTAATTAATCACAATCATCATCACCATCATCATCATCATTTGAAAGTTGCGTGTGTTTGTAAAAGAAAATTTTTAAACAGTACATGATGGTGTTCTGTTTTTTTTTTTTTCGTTTCATGTGTAGTATGGTTAAGCTGGTTAAGCACTTTTAATAAACTGTAAGCTCATTCCTTCAATAAATTGGAAATGGTACCTGGTGTTGTCATGTTTTTTTTAAACTTGAAAGCATTTTTTATGAAACTGTAATCATGTGCATTTGCGTTCAAAAACATTTGAAACTTTATAAAAAATTTCCTCTATGAATCAGGAATCGCCAGGAACCTACAACATATCCCCTTTCCCCCATTGAAACAATGCCGTGGCATACGTTCGTGGATTTTCATCAACCTTCATGGATTATTGTCGACATTCGCAGGATTTGCCTCACCATTCGCGGATTTTGCCTCGAAATTCGCGGTTTGGTCCTCACCATTTGCGGATTTTGCCTCGCCATTCGCAGTTTGGACCTCTCTATTCATGGATTTTCGCGACTCGGGAACCTATCCCCCCCTTTTCATTGAAACAATGCCCTGCTCGTCGTGGTTTCGCAATTCGCGGATTTTCCAGTCACGTATACCCCGCGAATAGTGACGTCCCACAGTGTGTATATATATATATATATATATATATATATATATATATATATATATATATATATATATATATATATATACAGTGGTACCTCGGCTTACGAGTGCCCCAACGTACGAGTTTTTCGAGATACGAGCCGTCGCTCGGGCGGTTTGTTGCTTTGGGATACGAGCCGAGATCCGATGTACGAGCTCAAAAAATTTATTTTTTTGAATTTTCCGGTTGTGGCTTCCGGTTCCGGTCACGCAGTTATCTTGCCGTGAAAGCATCTCTGCCGTGTATCGCTGCTGTTTTGTTTGTGAAAGTGGTTTTTTCTGTAAAATTTCGCGTTTTCAACCATGGGTCCGAAGAAAGTGAGTGCCAAGGGTGGGCCTGAGAGGAAGAAGAGGATGATGAGTTTGGATACGAAACACGCAATCGTCGAACAACATGAGCGAGGTATGCGTGTTGTCGACTTGGCGAGGCAGTACGATCGTACTACTTCGACGATATGTACGATTTTGAAGCAGAAGGAGTCGATAAAGGCTATAACGCCAGCCAAGGGCGTTACGACCATTTCAAAGCAACGGACCTCTGTCCATGAAGAGATGGAGAAGTTGTTGTTTGTGTGGTTGACGGAAAAGCAGCTCGCAGGAGATACCATGACCGAGAGCATCATTTGTGAGAAGGCACGAGACATTTACAGGGATTTGGTGCAGCAGACGGCGGGAACATCAACGGACGAGGCATCGGAAGAGTCATTCAAAGCCAGTCGGGGATGGTTTGATAATTTTAAGAAGAGGACCGGCATTCACTCCGTCGTCAGGCATGGTGAGGCAGCAAGCTCGGATGTGAAGGCAGCCGAAGAGTTTATTATAACTTTTGCCGAACTGATAAAAGCCGAACGATACATCCCCCAGCAAATCTTCAACTGTGACGAGACAGGGCTCTTCTGGAAAAAGATGCCGAGGAGGACGTATATAACGGCAGAGGAGAAGAGCATGCCAGGCCACAAACCCATGAAGGATCGGTTAACCCTTGCACTGTGTGCGAATGCGAGTGGCGACTGCAAGATTAAGCCGCTACTGGTATATCACTCTGAAAACCCCAGAGCGTTTAAGTCTCATAAGATCCTTAAAGAAAAACTGCAGGTTATGTGGAGAGCAAACGCAAAGGCGTGGGTTACCAGGCAGTTATTTGTGGAGTGGGTAAACCTGGTCATTGGTCCTGGCATCAAGAAGTACCTTTGGGAGAATAAGCTACCCCTGCAAGCCCTTCTCGTCCTTGACAATGCTCCCGCACACCCACCAAACCTCGTAGACGACATCCTTGAAGAATTTGCATTCATTAAGGTCCGCTACCTTCCACCCAACACCACCCCTATCCTGCAGCCCATGGACCAGCAGGTGATTTCCAATTTCAAAAAGCTCTTCACCAAGCACCTGTTCCGGCGCTGCTTTGAGGTTACGGAGAGCACAAACCTCACCCTTCGAGAGTTCTGGAAGGATCACTACAATATCGTGGCCTGCCTCAGAATTATCGACATGGCCTGGCAGGGTGTTACAAGGAGGACCTTAAACTCTGCATGGAAGAAGCTGTGGCCTGAGGTTGTGTCCGAAAGTGTTAGTGCTACTGAGGAAGTGTTAGTGGTGGAGGAGATTGTGTCCCTCGGAAGGTCCATGGGCCTGCAGGTGGATGAAGACGACGTTAACGACCTCGTCGAGAAACACAATGAGGAACTGACAACGGAGGAATTAAAGGAGCTACAGCAGCAGCAGAATACGGAGGTTTTGCAGGAACTAAACGCGGAGGAGCCAGAGGCGGAGGAGGTTATCGCGACAAGTGAGATAAAGGAAATGTTGGGAATGTGGGAGAAAATTTCAGAATTTGTTCAAAAGAAACACCCTGAAAAAGTTGCAACAGGTCGTGCGTTGGCGCTGTGTAACGACACTTGCCTCACTCATTTCCGAAAAATTTTGAAAGGGAGGAAGAAACAAACCTCGTTGGACAGGTTTTTAGTGAAACGCCCGGCAAGTGAAAGCGAGGACAGTGTGGCGAAAAAGGCAAAAGGTATCTCCTCCACCTCTGCCAGCATCTTCGTCTGATCTTCAAGGTAAATACATACAGTACACTTAATAAAACCAGTTTATTTCTTTACATTCTCTTGTATTATGTACAGTATATACGAGGTCGTGCTTGTTTATACATTATTTGTTATTTATAAAGTACATTTTTGTTATTTAAAAGCACCTAACAAAAAAAATTGGTGTTTTTTTTTTGAGGCTGGAACGGATTAATAGCATTTCAATGCATTTGAATGGGAAAATTTGCTTTGACTTACGAGCGATTTGGCTTACGAGCTCCGTCACGGAACGGATTAAACTCGTAAGCCGAGGTACCACTGTATATATATATATATATATATATATATATATATATATATATATATATATATATATATATATATATATATACATATATACATATATATATATATATATATATACATATATACATATATATATATATATATATATATATATATATATATATATATATATATATTGTTACTGATCGCGGTTTAGATGGTATGATGGGCCGAGCGGATGGTCCAACCGCGACCGAACAGTTACTCCCCGATTAGAACCCGATTCCACCCAAACGTTGGCCGGATCGCACCGCAGCTATTCAATAGGGAAAAGACAAAGGCGACACGGATGTGAAGAAGAAGAAGAAAACAAAAAGGTTGGAAATACTACTAAATTTATTCCTACTATTTACATGCTCAAAGTAACCAAGGAGAAGGAAAGATAATAAAATAATATACAGAAGAATCAGAGACACAGTGCAATTATTAGCTTATACAGACTTAATTAACCCTGGGACAGAACAAACAAAACAAACTCACGTACACAAGAAGGGTGGAAAGGCAGGAGGTGGGTGGCTGGAGGGAGAGGAAGGTCCAAGGGGGTCCTGCAGCACAACCGGCGCGTTTAGCAGCCGCCGTTCCTTCACGGCCCTGCTCCAAACCGCCGTTCAGGCCCCCAAGCTGCTGTTGTGGCTGCTGTGGACGTCGCGTGCTTTGCCAGGCCTTGTCCGACTCGTCTGGTCCAAACCCTCAACTCTTTCTTGGTCCACTCACCCTTTACCACCGACTCCTCACCGCAACCAACGCAACCAACTGACCACCACCACCGACTCCTCACCGCAACCAACGCAACCAACTGACCACCGACTCCACTGACTGACTCTGACTCTCTCACGCCACTTGCGCGCGCGCCTCTTTATAGCGCCTCCAGCGATCAAGCCGCCGGCCTTCAGGACACGCCCATCGGTGTGCTCACCTCGGCCCTGGTTGGTCATGCGACCCTCTGGCTCCGCCCTTGATGACAACGGGCGGGCACGCCTTTCTTCTCCGACCCGAGCGCTTGTTCAATGGTGGTTTTGGAGGGGAGGTAATTGGCAATCGAGGCTCGGCAATGACGAGAGGGGATGTAAAAGGGAATGGGGATTTTGGGGATGGGAATGAAAGGGGATCTATTCTCTTTCACTGGTGCAATGGAGTACTTCAATTAATGGGAGACACAGCCTTACCCTAGAACACAGAATAAGAGATAACTATTAAACAGGGGTATTCTATTATTTGGCTGACGTGTATGCTTGTGGACTAATTATGGGATGCCCTTTCACCTTTACACAGCTCCGGAGGTAGGGGGGCGCAGAATAAACAATAATAATAATAATACAGCACACAATCAAAAAAATACAGTCCTCATCTCCGCAACACTGCACCCTCCTCCTCTTAGGCACGTCCCGGGCCTACAACTTTTATTTAGTGTGACACGTAGGTGTAGTTCCCTCTACTTTTAACCTGACCCTGAGTGCGACAGTTTTAAAACATAAATAAATGTGTCCCGCTGCTCCATTGCACCCTGCCTAACAGACTTACGCCCACAGTTAACCGAATTGCGGAATGGTCTTCAAACTATACACTGACGGTGGGAAGAATTATTTACAATGACGCTATTTTTATTTACAAAACTAACCCAGGACCTGTGATTGTTCTTTCTGGGGGGGAGACAGTCTGCTCTGCATCGACGCACCATTAAAGCACCCAAAAACGCACCAATACAAGCACCCTCAAGCACCAATCGGTGCAGTCACCATAGTTCATCAGTGTTCAACAATAAAAAATAAATCAACAACCCCTAACCCTGCAGGTGATCTCTTGCTCTTCGGCTCCCTCTGCTGGTTATTATTATTTGTTCTTCCAGATGTTGTCATTCTTTTGCTTTGCTTACTGGCGGCCTATTTGCAATAAAGTGTGCCCAATGTGTCCTTTTTATTTTCTTTATTTATGGCCCACAGGGCCGACTACGTGTGGTTCACCTGTGGGGCATCGGTGCCCTGTGGCCAAGGTCCGCCAGCAAGATTTCGGGCCCTCATGGCCGGTTCCAGCAGAGGGGCCATGCTCCAACCCATGGGGTCCATAAGTGGTGCCCGGCCACAGGCATGTGGTCCATAATGTGGTGCATCGATGCAGACAGCTGGTTCTGGGAATTTGGGGCGCACAATGGCCGACCCACGCACGCTCCCCTCGGCGCCCCATGGCGCACAGGTCATGTGGGAGACAAAAAAGACAATTGAGCGAGGGGTAAGGTCACAAGGGTACACATCAATAAGGCAATGCAAGGCGAAATGCGTACGGAGGGCGAAGTGAGAAAGCTCGTCCCTACCGTACGTCACCCCCCTGTCACCTACATTACCCTTGCCCTTACCCCATATGTACAAAAATCTACACATTACCAATCCGTCGCTACCGTCACGTCTTCCCCTTATTTCCCCTATACCAAATTCGTCGCCACAATCCCTCTACTTCAAAATTTGCCATCACCAAATTCATCATCAATCCTCATAAGGAGGCAGAGATGGAACATCAAAGCACAATGTCACACCCACGTCATGATGCGTCTCACAATCCAAACATTTGCATCATAAAAAATAATCAAAACATGGCATGGTGTGGAGTACCTGTCACCTCAGGTGAGTGGATGCAGATGGTGCGAGGAGACTTCATCCTAACTACTTTCTAAATGACATTAACACACTTTACACTACCCGGGGTCTTTCCCCGCCAATCCATTGGCCAACTTACACTATGGGTTCTAAAAACCAATTCCCATTGACCAAACTGTGGTGCTTCTCAATTTGGGGTCTCACTCCCCCGATTCATCTCCCGGTGCCCTCGCACAATTTCTGGGCTGCGACGTGTAGCTCTCCCAGCAGGTCTACCCACCTGCACACCTCCACCACTGCAGTTGCCACCCGAGCTTACCTAGCTCCTCACCCTAACCTAACTAACTGGGGAAGACCCCTCCTGGCTCTGTCACCCCACTCGGTGCCCTCTGGCACTGGGCTACCCGGGTCCGTCCTCCGGATCCTCGGGCCCCATCCACAACAACTACTACCGGCTCCCAGAGCCCACCTGCGGCCTCACCTGGCCGACATCCTCACAGTGGTGGAGTGCCCAAACCAACTACACACACTAACAGGCTACACGCCCAGCCATTTCCACAACACTAATGCACCCATCCAAAGACCATTCTTTCACCCGCACCACAGATGCCAATATCCAACCACAATTTACGTGTACCCTCTACCTAACACTTACACTACCTGCCACAGGTAACCGTGATGGGGGTCCACTCTTCCCCCATTCACACCTTCGCACCATCCACTCCACTCCACAATTTCCACCATACTCACTCCACGACCATCCATTCCAATACTCCATACCATTTATTCCATACACCTGTCCTCCATTCACCTGTCGTTGCACACCTGTGCAATCATACCTGGTGCCACCTGCACCCTCCTTTCTTCCTGGACCATTTGGTCAGCACAACACGCAATCACCACTACTCCCTCATACGCTGCTCCATTCACCTGTTCAGTTGCACACCTGTGCAATCACACCTGTTCAATCCTCACACACACGGCATCATCTCATCTAACTACTCCCCTCTGAAACTTGCGCTTCCCAGTCGTCCCTTTAAACTATTGCGCTCCCACGTCATTATCATCCATACTAATCTACCTGCGTCCCCACTACAGGTATCAGTCACTATCTAACCTTAACGTTACCTAATGTCAATCTCTTCTAGATCCCTACACACGATATCCTAACCCACCCGGGCTAGTTTTCACTGCCATCAACCCCATAAACTATTGCGCATTTGCCCCCCTTCTGTGAGGGATGGTGGATTTGCCATCCCACCACATCGGGGAGGTCCTACTATCAATTTCGCTCGTCCAAATCCAACAAATCAACAATTTTCCATTTACTGCCAATTCTACCCACTATTATAAATTTCGTATCAAATCACTACCATCATCATCACAGTCCACTATATCCTAGCCTCGGTGCGTCGTGACATCATTAAACTCGGTTCGTAAAGCCGAGCAATGAATTCGGGTGGTTTGGTCGCCTGCAGGTTGAATTCGTCCGGCTTTCGGTTCAAGGGAGGTGGTTTGGTTGGGCCGAGATTCCACGCACCATCTCGGCGCGGCACCTTGCGGTCCCGGGCCCGATGGCTCAATCTCCCCCGGTCGGAACCCCGTCCCCGCGAGGGGGCACCGTACCGCTTCCTCCCACTCGCCCTTGAACCGGACCGGTCGCCTCGCCCGCCAAGGCCCGGACTCGACCGTGCGGGGCGGGGCCAAGCCCGAATCAGCAACGACGCTTCGAAGAGAAGCGACGCAGCATCGATCCACGCCGGGCCTCGCACCCAACAAAGCACACCGCGCCCTGACTGCTCGCATCGGCTATCCGTCGCCCTAACCACTAACCCGGTTACCGTCGATGCTTCACTTGCATGCTCACACGCATACGCTACCCCTTTCACCCTCACAAAACCCGGCGTTCCAACGCCGTCCGTACATTCCACCAACGCTCTCCCTGTTACACACCACACCTCTCGCGCACACTCTTGCGCACACTTTGGTCCACACCTCTCCTCCGTTACGTCCTCCGTAACACTCACCATGGGCGTGCACTCTTGCATCCACCCACTAACGCGCTCACCTGGGCTCTCCCACACCCGCGCTACCACCAACTCAGGTGTGCTTCCTCGCACACGTTCCACCACCACCTTACTCTCCGTGTCACACTTCGTACACCCCGACGTGCATTCTCGCTCGCACTCGGTTTCACACTCGTGCTCCGATGTGCCCTCTCGCACCTGCGCCATCACCAACTCACTATTCGTGTCACACTCCATATACCCCGACGTGCATTCTCGCTCGCACTCGGTATCACACTCGTGCTTCGTAACACGCTCACCCCTTGACGCACACTTTTTTTCCACACGCGTGCCATTTCCACTCACACGGGACCCTTCACCAATGCCCGGATGCTTCCTCGATCCCAAGCGCGCGACAATTCTTTTGTCGCTAAACATCCTCTTACAAAATCTCCCAGCACAATACACAACAGCACGTCTCACCTTCGGGGTTCTTCTTCCTCCCTGCACCAAAACCTGCAAACTTCCATTTGGATTAGCGAGTACAGCATCAGGATGTGCATTTAGACTTTGAGCAATTTCCATTCCTTCCTCCGATTGTTGCTCTTTTAACTTTAAGTCCCCGGTCTCTCCAATTTCAACTATACCCATAATTTCTTTGTTCACCTCGACGACCGTTGGCTTTAATAAAATTCCCTCTACCTCATCGGTCACCGGCTTTTCCAAACCCCGGGTCGCAATTTCTACCCCGGTCATTGTACCCGTGCTTTTCTCCGCTTCGTTCAACCAGTGCTTCTCGATCCGCGTTACCTCCTCGTGCACCCCTGGGACCCCCTCGCCCACCATGCGATCCATGGTCTCCCCACATTTTTGCATGCGGTCACCCATTCTGTTGGTTATTGCTTCAATTTGGTTTCCCAATCGCTCACTATCAGCCCTCCTTCTGTCTTCCATTTTTTCACTATCAGCCCTCCTTCTGTCTTCCATTTTTTCACTATTAGCCCTTATTCTGTTTTCCATTTGTTCCATACTGTCGTTTTCTTTCTGCATTTCCACCATGAATTGGGCCATGAAGGCTTGCATTTGGACCGCGCTCATTGGTTCCGCGGCCGTGGCCCCCTCAACCACGTGCGCGAGAGCGCCATTTTGTGCACCTGATACCCCCTCAACCACATGGCCAATGTTCTCCTCCTCTCCTTCCTCCACATACATTTCCCCGAGGTCCTGGGTCGATTCTACCCCGTCTATCTCTCCCACCGGCATCCCGTCGCCTTGACCAGCCATGGCGCGATTTCAAAATTCGGGTTTTGTAAAACAAAAGCAAATTTCACCGTTAATAATTTCGAGCGTGTGAAGCGCGCTTCGGGTCCAATCCCACTTCCCGACACCAATTGTTACTGATCGCGGTTTAGATGGTATGATGGGCCGAGCGGATGGTCCAACCGCGACCGAACAGTTACTCCCCGATTAGAACCCGATTCCACCCAAACGTTGGCCGGATCGCACCGCAGCTATTCAATAGGGAAAAGACAAAGGCGACACGGATGTGAAGAAGAAGAAGAAGAAGACAAAAAGGTTGGAAATACTACTAAATTTATTCCTACTATTTACATGCTCAAAGTAACCAAGGAGAAGGAAAGATAATAAAATAATATACAGAAGAATCAGAGACACAGTGCAATTATTAGCTTGTACAGACTTAATTAACCCTGGGACAGAACAAACAAAACAAACTCACGTACACAAGAAGGGTGGAAAGGCAGGAGGTGGGTGGCTGGAGGGAGAGGAAGGTCCAAGGGGGTCCTGCAGCACAACCGGCGCGTTTAGCAGCCGCCGTTCCTTCACGGCCCTGCTCCAAACCGCCGTTCAGGCCCCCAAGCTGCTGTTGTGGCTGCTGTGGACGTCGCGTGCTTTGCCAGGCCTTGTCCGACTCGTCTGGTCCAAACCCTCAACTCTTTCTTGGTCCACTCACTCTTTACCACCGACTCCTCACCGCAACCAATGCAACCAACTGACCACCACCACCGACTCCTCACCGCAACCAACGCAACCAACTGACCACCGACTCCACTGACTGACTCTGACTCTCTCACGCCACTTGCGCGCGCGCCTCTTTATAGCGCCTCCAGCGATCAAGCCGCCGGCCTTCAGGACACGCCCATCGGTGTGCTCACCTCGGCCCTGGTTGGTCATGCGACCCTCTGGCTCCGCCCTTGATGACGACGGGCGGGCACGCCTTTCTTCTCCGACCCGAGCGCTTGTTCAATGGTGGTTTTGGAGGGGAGGTAATTGGCAATCGAGGCTCGGCAATGACGAGAGGGGATGTAAAAGGGAATGGGGATTTTGGGGATGGGAATGAAAGGGGATCTATTCTCTTTCACTGGTGCAATGGAGTACTTCAATTAATGGGAGACACAGCCTTACCCTAGAACACAGAATAAGAGATAACTATTAAACAGGGGTATTCTATTATTTGGCTGACGTGTATGCTTGTGGACTAATTATGGGATGCCCTTTCACCTTTACACAGCTCCGGAGGTAGGGGGGCGCAGAATAAACAATAATAATAATAATACAGCACACAATCAAAAAAATACAGTCCTCATCTCCGCAACAATATATATATATATATATATATATATACAGTATATATATATATATATACACACATACATACATACATACATACATACACACACAGGGTGTTTCAAAAAGATTGATACAACTTTGACTTCCTGCTATTCCTTTGTTTTTTAACCTATACCGGTTTCCTTTTCAGAGTTTGGTGGTGTTATCGTGGTATTTTATTCCATGCGATTTCTAGCTCCGTAGCTCAACTATTCCATTGACAGTGGAGCAGAAAACAAAAGTGGTGGCTCTGTGGTATGAGAATAAAACATATGTAGACACCTGCCGGTGGTTCTGCCAGGAATACGAGTTGTTAGGGTTAGGGTTAGGGTTAGACCCACAGATCCACAAATTGTGCCATTCAATGTATTGTGAAAGATTTTGAGCACAAGGTACAGTGCAGAACCAGAGCAAGGGTAACAGTGGCAGTCCAGCATCAGTATCCAAGAAAACATAGGTGTAGACACCAAGATTAACTTTCTAGCACCAATAATAAGGAAGTTATGGGGTATTTATGATCGGCGACATAGTCGCCCCACGGCCATTTTGTTTTTAGCACGTAAAAAAAATTCCCCAAGGGTGCCAAAGTGGCACCTGGCTGATTCCTGCTCAGGACATGCCATAGTACCAGAATCAACCATAAAACGTCATCCATACCGCAAAACATGCTTTTCTGAAATTATACTGGACTATACCGTTCTACACCCCTTAAACAACCATTCACATATTTACAAAACTTGAAAACCTCGCTCCTAACTCCTGGGGTGGGTAGAAAATGTCAGCACACAAAAACTCTACCTTAACCACAAAACTTATTCAAAAATACAAAATTCAAAAACATTGATACGGCCCCATTCTACAGATCACGGCCCCTTGTGGATGCCACAATACCCAACGTTACCTACGGAGCCATCCCAATTTGCCCAAATTTCCGTGGGCCGTCCTGGTGTTACAGGTGAGTGACATGGCTCGGTGGATTTTCCACCCATTCATTCACACAAATCCCATAATCATTCAGTCACACACATTACAATAAACATCAACTTATTTAAACCCCCTGCAAGACCATGGTTTAGATGTCATTACACACATGTGGAATCCTCAACTAGGCAGCGGAGAGGTACAGTACAAGCAAGATGGTAGGGGCGCTTCAGGCTGTGGTGCCCGCAGTCCCAAGACAAGTCGCCTTCCTGATGACTTTTTTTACCCCCCCCCCCCCCCCCCCACCCCTTCAATTCTTGGCCCCGTGACAGCCAAACAGCTCCTTAGCTGTTTGTCCGCCGGGGAGGTCTCCACACCAGGCTCCTTTGCCTCAGGCTCACATAGCCTCACGGGTCGCCAGGGGTCTCCATACCGCTGAGCGCCCAACCAAACCCCCCACCGACGGGCTCCCAATTCCCAGACACCACTGGCTACCAGGGGCAATTACCTCAAGGGGGCCACAGTCATCGCTCCTCCAGAGCTTGATCCGTACCTGCAGACACACACACCTTCCCCACCCACAAAATCCACAATAACATTTCCTTTCCCGCTGCCATTAAATTCTCAACACATATTTCAACAAAAAGATGTCATAAAGAGATACCACCATGGCCTGCTTAGATGTGAATTTCCCATATTCACATTCACTCCTCAACCACAAAATTACATTTCCATTCACGCGACCACACAAAAACGCAAAACCTTCACACATAAACAAACGCCACCCACAAGACACTTTGTGGCACACACTCCAATCCCCTCACCAACCATGCCCTCACTCTCACCCACACCCATTCCAAATTACTCATGTCCCAATTTGTGAGCAAGAACCGAAGCCCGGGACAGTAAACATCAAGGCCTCACCTTACCTTATGTGCAGGTAGTTGCAGGTTGGTCGGGTCCAAGAGTGTCATCCACCCAACTGAATTCATAAAATTTGTCCAATGGGGCCTATCAATTTCCCCAAATTTTTCCTTTTATCCTGGCAAGTATGTGGATCTGCCTCCTCAGTTGACCGTTACTACACTACTACCATTGGCTACGACAGCACTGTCCCTCTACCGTGCAAGTGCCATCGGGTAAGTTGAGCAGCTGAAACGCCTACATGGCCCATGAGTGTCCATAAGGGTGCGACCCACCATCCATCCTTTGGCCCCCTGCGAGGAACATGGCTCCACCAGCCCCAGCTGGCCAATGTGGTGAGCACCTGCTGCCAACTCCGCCATTCCCAAGGCCTCAGACCTGGGGGGGGGGGGGGCACAGTCGTAGTGCGTGGCATCCACATCACGTCCCCTGCACTTCTCCCATCGCCCAGTCCACCCACATACAACCTCCAGTGCCCACCCACAAAGGACCATGCCAAAGGTCCAGCCGACAGCCATGCTCCACCAGGAGACTCAATCCCAGTAGACGTGGCCGCACACCTCAGCCACCCATACCAACACGTTGACCCCCAGACTGACCAACTACATCCCTACAACTCTGCATCTCAATATTGGCGCCATCAACCCCATAGCCAGTTGGAGGCTGTGTCCTGCTACTCTTTCCATTTTGTCCCAGCATACAACACTTTGGTCTAACATACCTGAATCAGTAATAGTGTCACTTGTCCAGTGTCCACCCTGGCCTCACAAAATTCACAGTTAAATTTACATCAAATTTAGTCTCATCCACTCTTTCCATGACAACATACGTACATGGCACAATACAGTTTGATGGTTCCACTTCAGAAAGTTTCGAGATCAAAAGCGGAGTGAAGCAGGGCTGCGTCCTGGCTCCAACTCTGTTTGGTGTCTTCTTCTCGGTACTTCTGAGGTACTCCTTCCCTGCAGGTATGGAATTTATCTACCTTCACACCAGGACAGATGGCAAGCTGTCATAAACTGTCAAGATTAAGGGCCAAGACAAAAGTGTGGCATGTCCTGATCAGAGAACTTGTCTATGCGGACGACGCTGCACTTGTCACCCACACAGAAGACCAGCTCCATAAGCTAATTGATCATCTCTCATGCGTGCACGATGTGCTCTCTCGCAATTAGTGTTAAGAAAACTGTGGTGATGGGACAAGCCCCTGATTACACTAATGCTTCAGTCACATTTGGCTCGGCAGCCGTAGGGTCTAAAAAATCTTCGGCCACTAGCAATTATAGGGCGGCCGCAGTATTTCCACGGTCACACAATGTAGCAGTCACATATGTTTTTATTTTTCGGGTAGCTGCATGGGGTATTTAGAAATTGTGGAGACCGAAAACGTGGGGGTGCCGTACGGTCTTTGATTTGATGTCGCACGGTGACCTTAGGGCATCCCTGCGGCGGCCATAGAATTTTCAAGGCAGACACAAGGTAGCCTCAAGGTGCCCGCAAGGCGACCGCAGGGGGGCCCTAAGGCGAACGTGCGGCCAGACGGACGGTAACGAGTGGGTATATATACCAGTTCTTTTTCATATGTATAACAGCACTTACAGTTGTCATGGCTACGGCTTGTCGAATTGCTACGGCCAACCTAGAAATGAAAAAAGTTATAACTCCACGCTATAATTCCACGGCGACCCCTACGGCCTGTAAAAGATAGCCATACGCCCTAGAGCCACCCTGAGGCCACCTCAGAAACTCTGCGGCCGCCGCACGTTTCTGTCAATTTAGGGGGGGTACGGCCGCCGTATCCTAGCCGTAGAGCAAATGTGACTGAGGAGTAAACAATACTGTGCTGGAAGTAGTCAGCAAATTCAGTTATCTCGGGTCTAGAACGACTAACAACCTGTCTCTCGATGACGAACTGAATATACACTTAGTTATAAAATCGCAAGTTAGGTTAAATTTTGTCAGATTTCACCCCAGATTTGGACATTATTTAGTCTACAGCATCCAATCCTCATAACCGAATCCAGATTTTGATGATATGCTTCAATAATGTAATGATAATCGATTGTGTTTCCAAGGCAAGGCACATTTGAGTAAGCCGAAACAAAATGGCGGCTTAAGAACCCAGCGAGGTGCAGTGGGCTGACCAAAATGGCGGGCCGCCATATTGGTACACCACCACATCGGGTTTTTTTCTAATGAGCACCTCGTTAATCATCTTCAAAAAGGATGTGATAACACACCCAAACACCCAGTTTTCATCTTCGCAATCTATTGGAGGTCCAGTTGTATGCATGCAAAGTTTGAGGCCGCTAGGTTTCATGGTTTTGGAGTTATGGAGGAGACAAACGGACAGTCGGACGGACACTGCCTTTTGTTATTATTACATCTATATATACTAGGGCATGCCCGTACTATATCTATATCTAAAATTATATCCCCCCCTCTATTTACATGAAATGGTTTGGTTCATGAAATGTTTTGGTCGATTCGCAACGCCAAAGCGAACGGCGAACGCTTTACATGAAATGGTTTGGTTCATGAAATGTTTTGGTCCATTCGCAACGCCAAAGCGAACGGCGAACGGCTTGCGAGTACAGTGACAATCCCCCCGGGGTTTTAATTAGTTTTAAAACATCGTTTAACGCCAACATAGCGCCAACATAGTTTGCAAACGTGAAATAAATGAATACGCTCTCAAATGTGCCATCCGAGGCAGAGTGTGTCCGCCACGTTCGGCACACGCGATAGCTCGCTGCTCTCTGATTGGTTGAATCGTTTTTTGGACATAGCTCGGTAAGTAATTGTCCGATTAATATGAAACCTTGAAAAGGCACATCCTCGGGTCCCCAGCAATATACCTGGCAAGTTTAAAGTATATCGGACCCGTGGTTGTCGAGAAACAGCGGTCACAGACAAACAAACGTACAAACAAACACACAGAGATTACTGGAATTATAGATACTAGGGCATGCCCGTACCGTACTATATATATGCCCGTACTATATATCTATCTAAAATTATATCCCCCCCCTCTATTTACATGAAATGGTTTGGTCCATTCGCAACGCCAAAGCGAACGGCGAACGGCTTGCGAGTACAGTGACAATCCCCCCCCTCTATTTACATGAAATGGTTTCGTCCATTCGCAACGACCACAGAACCCCCCCCCCCCCTCTATTTACATGGAATGGTTTGGTCCATTCGCAACGCCGGCACACGCGATCGTTCGCTGCTCTCTGATTGGTTGAATCGTTTTTTGGACATAGCTCGGTAAGTAATTGTCCGATTAATATGAAACCTTGAAAAGGCACATGCTCGGGTCCCCAGCAATATACCTGGCAAGTTAAAAGTATATCGGACCCGTGGTTGTCGAGAAACAGCGGTCACAGACAAACGTACAAACGTACAAACGTACAGACAGAGATTACTGGAATTATAGATAGATATATATATATATATAGAATGAATATATATATATATATATATATATATATATATATATATATATATATATATATAATGAATGAATATATATATATATCATTCATTCATTCATTCATTCATATATATATAGAGCCAGGTTTTAGCATTCTAAGCTTCTTGATCATATAACTTTTTAAACACCTGATGTACAAGTGTGCAACACATTTGTACACACAATTTAGAGAAATAACCCAATAAGAGTACTTCAGATGTAACTCACTAAAAGGACTTGATTATAGTAGTCCAAATGTAATCTGAGATATACAATCGTGGCCAAAAGTATTGGCACCCTTGCACTTTTTTCAAATAACTCGCAATTTTATCTACAAATAAGTTGAAATTGACAAAAGTATTTGGTCTCCACAATTATTTATTTCACTGTTAATATTACAGAACCTTTGTTTTTGATTCAGAAATTAATACATCCTTTTAAATCAGAAAATAAAAAGAAATGGCATTGACAAAATGAGTGACACCCAAGACTTAATATTTGGTAACACAGCCTTTGGACAAAATAACTGCAACTAGAACGGGCACTCGGTAGAGCGCATACCTTCGCCGCAGCTACTGTTCTGTACTTGGTAAAAATACGATTTTGACCTTTTCGTGACCTTGACCTTGACCTTTGACCCGATTGCTCCCAAAATCTAATCAAATGTGTCCCGTATAATAACCAATCATCCCACAAAATTTCATGCAATTCGGTTGAATACTTTTTGAGTTATGCGAATAACATACACACACACACACAGACATACAAATAAATACACAGCGATCAAAACATAACCTTCCGCTTTTGCGAAGGTAATCAAGCGCTTCCTGTAGCCATGAATGAGCTTCCTACACCTCTCTACGGGTAGGTTGGCATACTCTTCTTCTGAAAACTGCTCCAGTTCTCGCAGATTCGAAGGGTGCCTTCTCCCAACTGCTGTTTTCAGATCTCCCCACAGGTGTTCAATGTGTTTAGATCTGGACTCATTTCTGGCCACTTCAGAACAGTCCAGCGTTTTGTCTTGAACCATTCCTGGGTGCTTTTTGACGTGTGTCTGGGGTCATTATCCTGCTGCAAGACCCATGACCTTCGACAGAGACCCAGCTTTCTGACACTGGGTTGAACATTGCAATCCAAAATGCCTTGGTAATCTCCTGATTTCATGATGCCATGCACACCTTCAAGGCACCCAGTGCCTGAGGCAGCACAGAAACCCCAAAACATCACTGAACCTCCTCCATGTTTGACTGCCGGGAAGGTGTTCTTCTCTTTGAAGGCTTCATTTTGTTTTCTCTAAACATAGAGATGATGTGCTTTACCAAAAAGCTCTAATTTGCTCGCATCTGTCCACAGGACATTCTCCCAGAAGGATTTTGGCTTGTTCAGGTATGTTTTGGAAAACTCCAGTCAGGCTTTCTCAGCAGTGGGGTCCTCCTGGGACTCCTACCATAGAAACCCCTTTAATTGAGTTGGTGATGGATGGTGCGAGTTGAAACTGTCGTACCTTGTGTCTGAAGGTCAGCTTAAATCTGTTTGGCAGTTGATCGAGGTGCTTTCTCGACCATTCAAAACAATCCTTCGCTGCAATCTTCGATCAAGTCTCCTCTTGTGGC
>NC_136262.1:8438992-8553992 GCF_964187855.1 Myxine glutinosa | reverse complement strand
GGAGAGGGACAAGAGGGTGGAGAAGGAGGAGGGAGAGAGAGAGTGCAAAACAAGAGGCGGAGGATGTTCCTCTTATAAAAACTTCACTTTTTACTTTTAGAACTTTCTCTTATAACTTTCCTTCTATCACCCGATTACACCCGCCTTCTACAACCTAAAATGATCGATTAGATTACTGTTCTGAAAAGTTTACACCATGAGGTTCTGAGCGCAACCTGAGCTTTCTGATTTTGCTCATTGTTCATTTATTTTCTCGATATTTTTAG
Organism: Myxine glutinosa; assembly: GCF_964187855.1. Lineage (NCBI taxonomy): Eukaryota > Metazoa > Chordata > Myxini > Myxiniformes > Myxinidae > Myxine > Myxine glutinosa. The sequence goes on along the minus strand of NC_136262.1, from coordinate 8,553,726 downwards.
AGAAAACAAAATATTTAAACAAAAGTTGCCGCAGGAGCCGAAAGACTCCCTCTTCAGTTTGGCAGAAAGTAAATAAACATTGTGTGGATGTAACAGAAATAATGTAATATATTAACAAGCTCGCCATTGACGTACCTACTACAATGGACGCCTCGTGTTTATAAAGACTCGAGTCGGTCTGGCTGGCGGGAAAATAATGACAATCAGTTTAAAAGTTGAGAGAGGTTTGCTAACTGCCGTGGGAAGGAGGGTGAGGCCACGTTTTGCCTGTGAGCCCTTCATCAAAGCAAGACCTTCCTCAAATGTCTCCCTTCCTTTGTCGAAAGGCTTACCTTCACCTTCCTTCCCACGTCGGTCTGCAAAGCTCTCTTAATATTCGGTTTCGAAAGTTCATCGATGTATTTAGTGTAAGTTTGATTCATATTGCAATGTTATCCAGGTTTGAAATCGACATCGTGGTAAGAAAGGTAAGGGTGTATTTTGTAGCACATCATTTGAGAGGACAACACAAGGCGTCTGTTGTGTCTGAATCTGGATGGTATAAACCTTCTCGATGATAAAGCTCCGAGTAGGAATCATTTTTATGCCTCCAATGAAAAAGTCGCCTGGGACATTATGTTTTCAGGTTGTCCGTCCGTCCGTCCGTCCGTCCACGATAGGTTTTCGTTACTGCGATAACTTAAGAATGGCTGTAGGGATCCAAGTCAAACTTGGTACAAGTATGTATAATGACGTAAAGATGAACTGATTAGATAATAATGTCAAGAGGTCAAAGGTCAGAGGTCCTGTTAGGTACAAATTCTGTTACCCAGCTAACTTGTGAGCCAGTGATGGGATTTTGACCAAACCTGGATAAGTATATATTATATTATGATGAAAAGATGAACTCATTAAATTTCAGCATCAAGAGGTTAAAGGTCAAAATCTGGAATAGGTTTTCATTACCATGATAACTTAAGGTCAAAGGTCAGAGGTCCTGTTAGGTACAAATTCTGTTACCAAGCTAACTTGTGAGCCAGTGATGGGATTTTGACCAAACTTGGATAAGTATATATTATATTATGATGAAAAGATGAACTCATTAAATTTCAGCATCAAGAGGTTAAAGGTCAAAAATCTGGAATAGGTTTTCATTACCATGATAACTTAAGGTCAAAGGTCAGAGGTCCTGTTAGGTACAAATTCTGTTACCGAGCTAACTTGTGAGCCAGTGATGGGATTTTGACCAAACTTGGATAAGTATATATTATATTATGATGAAAAGATGAACTCATTAAATTTCAGCATCAAGAGGTTAAAGGTCAAAATCTGGAATAGGTTTTCATTACCATGATAACTTAAGGTCAAAGGTCAGAGGTCCTGTTAGGTACAAATTCTGTTACCGAGCTAACTTGTGAGCCAGTGATAGGATTTTGACCAAACTTCGATAAGTATATAATATATTATGATGAAAAGATGAACTCATTAAATTTCAGCATCAAGAGGTTAAAGGTCAAAATCTGGAATAGGTTTTCATTACCATGATAACTTAAGGTCAAAGGTCAGAGGTCCTGTTAGGTACAAATTCTGTTACCGAGCTAACTTGTGAGCCAGTGATGGGATTTTGACCAAACTTCGATAAGTATATATTATATTATATTGCAAAGAGAAACTGATTTGACTTTGGCATCAAAGGTCAATGGTCAGAGGTCATGTCAGGTAAAAATGTGACATTTACGAACAGCTGAAGAGATTTAAATCAAACGTGGTACAAGTAAGTATAATGATGTAATAATGGGGGCGGAGGCAAATCGGTCGACATCGCGACCTCGAAGAGAGTGGTTTTGTTTATGTTTTTAGTGATAGATATTAAAATTGATATATTTCTTGGTTTGAGCATTCAGCCAAACATATTGACCAAATAAATCCTGTACTGAGATTACAGACATGTGCACAGGTAATATGAAGATATTGTCGATTTGAAACAATTTTGATGATTTTAATCATATTAATACCCTATGCAGGACATTAAAAAAGATTTTTTGTTGTTGTTGAACACATTAAAAGGAACAGAAAAAGTAAAGAATAGGAAGATATGAATATGACGATTATCGATGTTACGTATATGGACGATGTCGAGCTTTATCGTTATTGAAACAAATCATTGTAGGCTACTGTAAGGTCGTGTATGATGATGTCGAGTGAAGTTCATTCATGTCAACAACGGTAATATATGATAATTTATGCAAAGAGCGTTTCAAGCATATACGCATGACGTCAGCAAGCACTTGAACAGACACAAGGCTGAAATGTACTCTAATGTATGCTCATGGAATACTCCTCCCCCATTTTCCTCACCCCTCAACACCCCCTCCTCCCCCAATCCCCACCCCTTCCCCTCCTCCACACCGACTTCCCACCTTCTGGCTAAACCACATTATTTTCTCTTTTGACTCTTTGGGTTTTGGGTCGGCTCCTTTTAAAATGTTATATTATCAAAGCAAGTTTAGAATTTGCAAATGGAGTTAAGTTACAGGAGAATAATACAAATAATTCAAGGTAATTACAGGATGAATGAGTCTGGGGCAGGTAAGGAGAGAGAGTGACGGTTGTTTTAAATGTAGTTGTTCATGAACGACTTCTCATCACCACTCACCACCAATCAACACTCTGCGACTGCACATATGGAAATCACCGTCCATCCAATAAAGTGAATGTCCATACAGCGAGTCATAAATATCCTCCGTGAAGAAGACTTGGTAAGGCAATGTCTGCTGCGAAAGGGTGGATATAATAATTTGTGCAAATCAAAGTTTTATCACATTCCCAAAATGCAGAAACAATGCACACATTTTAAATACATCAGGTGATAATATTTATATAATAATTTGTACAAATCAAAGTTTTATCACATTCCCAAAATGCAGAAACAATACACACATTTTAAATACATCAGGTGATAATATTTATATAATAATTTGTACAAATCAAAGTTTTATCACATTCCCAAAATGCAGAAACAATGCACACATTTTAAATACATCAGGTAACAGTATTTATATAATAATTTGTACAAATCAAAGTTTTATCACATTCCCAAAATGCAGAAACAATGCACACATTTTAAATACATCAGGTGATAATATTTATATAATAATTTGTACAAATCAAAGTTTTATCACATTCCCAAAATGCAGAAACAATGCACACATTTTAAATACATCAGGTAACAGTATTTATATAATAATTTGTACAAATCAAAGTTTTATCACATTCCCAAAATGCAGAAACAATGCACACATTTTAAATACATCAGGTGATAATATTTATATAATAATTTGTACAAATCAAAGTTTTATCACATTCCCAAAATGCAGAAACAATACACACATTTTAAATACATCAGGTAACAGTATTTATATAATAATTTGTACAAATCAAAGTTTTATCACATTCCCAAAACCCAGAAGCAATGCACACATTTTAAATACATCAGGTAACAGTATTTATATAATAATTTGTACAAATCAAAGTTTTATCACATTCTCAAAATGAAGGAACAATGCACAAATTTTAAATACATCAGGTGATAATATTTATATAAAAATTTGTACAAATCAAAGTTTTATCACATTCCCAAAATGAAGGAACAATGCACAAATTTTAAATACATCAGGTGATAATATTTATATAAAAATTTGTACAAATCAAAGTTTTATCACATTCCCAAAATGCAGAAACAATGCACACATTTTTAATACATCAGGTAACAGTATTTACATAATAATTTGTACAAATCAAAGTTTTGTTCCTCCCAAAATACAGAAACAATGCACACATTTTTAATACATCAGGTAACAGTATTTACATAATAATTTGTACAAATCAAAGTTTTGTTCCTCCCAAAATACAGAAACAATGCAGACACAATACATAAATGCTTAATACCTCATGTGACAGTATTTATATAATAATTTGTACAAATCAAAGTTTTATCACATTCTCAAAATGTAGGAACAATGCACAATTGTTCAATGTCTGCTGCGAAAGTATTTATATAATAATTTGTACAAATCAAAGTTTTGTTACTCCCAAAATACAGAAACAATGCAGAAACAATGCATAAATGCTTAATACCTCATGTGACAGTATGTATGTAATAATTTGTACAAATCAAAGTTTTATCACATTCTCAAAATGTAGGAACAATGCACAATTGTTCAATGTCTGCTGCGAAAGTATTTATATAATAATTTGTACAAATCAAAGTTTTATCACATTCCCAAAATGCAGAAACAATGCACACATTTTAAATACATCAGGTAACAGTATTTATATAATAATTCGTACAAATCAAAGTTTTGTTACTCCCAAAATACAGAAACAATGCAGAAACAATGCATAAATGCTTAATATCTCATGTGACAGTATTTATATAATAATTTGTACAAATCAAAGTTTTGTTACTCCAAAAATACAGAAACAATGCAGAAACAATACATAAATGCTTAATACCTCATGTGACAGTATGTATGTAATAATTTGTACAAATCAAAGTTTTATCACATTCCCAAAACCCAGAAACAATGCACACATTTTAAATACATCAGGTGACAGTATTTATATAATAATTTGTACAAATCAAAGTTTTATCACATTCCCAAAACCCAGAAACAATGCACACATTTTAAATACATCAGGTGACAGTATTTATATAATAATTTGTACAAATCAAAGTTTTATCACATTCCCAAAACCCAGAAACAATGCACACATTTTAAATACATCAGGTGACAGTATTTATATAATAATTTGTACAAATCAAAGTTTTATCACATTCCCAAAACCCAGGAATAATACACAATTGTTCAATGTTTGTTGTGAAAGTATTGATATAATAATTTGTACAAATCAAAGTTTTATCACATTCCCAAAACCCAGGAATAATGCACAATTGTTCAATGTTTGTTGTGAAAGTATTTATATAATAATTTGTACAAATCAAAGTTTTATCACATTCCCAAAACCCAGGAATAATGCACAATTGTTCAATGTTTGTTTTGAAAGTATTTACATAATAATTTGTACAAATCAAAGTTTTATCACATTCCCAAAACCCAGGAACAATGCAGAATTGTTCAATGTTTGTTGTGAAAGTATTTACATAATAATTTGTACAAGTCAAAGTTTTTTTTCACATTCCCAAAACGCAGCAACAATGCGCAATTTTTCAAAGCAAGCGGCGATCCCTGTAAATGTTCAATTGTCATACAATTATAACGCATGAACAGTTTGTGCATATATATATATATAATTTTTTTTTTTCTAATATATATAATGTTTGAATGCTCAGAATGTTAAGTATCCATACAAAGATCGTTTGTTTGCTCACACATGGGATGTTCATCTTCTTACGAAAACTTTCCAATGTACTGACACTCCTTCCAGGCCATTATTGGGTAATCCCTGGAATGTTTTGTTGTACCTTCGTCTCTTAATGAATAATGTGAACGTATTACTAACCTGTGTTAATCTGCAAGTAATCCCTTTTCTAAAAGGTCCCAATTATTCCTACTCCTCTGTGGGGTCGGCCGGAAACGTTTTTGGTCAAGTCATTCACGAACCAGCTGAGCAGGATTGACATTCGACTGAAGGTGGGCCGGGCAGGAATGTGGAATTTGTTCATTGCCGGCGATAGGTCCACCAACTATAATGCCGGCAGATGGGACACCCGGCTTAACATCCATCCCAGAGACACATTGATGAATGACCCAGTCTGTGAAACACCAGGTTCGTAGTTTATAACTGGGTCGGGATTAGAATCCAGGCTTGACAGCTCAAAGGAGAGTGTGCTTTCCTCCAGGTTTCCATGCCAATGTCGTTACCTGTGTTAATGTGCATCAATAAAACCTTATTACAGTTTTACATCTCTACGGGTATATTCCTTCCACACCTTGATCTTTTTTTTAAAGGTAAAGCTGCATTCAAGTAAAACAGTCTCTCTTGTTATGTTCATAGTCCTCGTTTTACCTTCTCCATTATACCTGTATTCCTCATCTCGTTTCCTTCAGCGCTCTCTCGTATAGGTATCCACAGTGTACATAATCTTCAAGGATCAAGGTGTATTAGGGTTGTGCATTGCTTGCTGGACCGGTTCTTGTTGCATTTGTCAAACACATCTAAATATATCGATGTCGATCAGGTAACCCAACCTGTATGGTGTACCATATGTGTGTAGTTTTGTTAAAAGAGTGAAGGTGAGCAGAGAGTCTTGATTTTGGCAGTTTCACCAGAAGAGGGTTGTTGGCAGATCTTGTGCGACCTGTAGGAATATTTGGGGGACAGAGCACAGACAGAGCTGGGGGAGCAAGGCCGGAGAGGAGTCGGTAGAAGACAGAAAGACCACCAACCTGCCTGCGGTGAGAGAGAGAGAGAAAGGCCCTCGGAATTAGCTTCATCGTGGGAGATTCCAATGATTCTGAAAGCTTTGGTTTCAACAGCGTGAAAACGAGCGAGGCCAGAGAGGGGAACAGTATTCCATTGAGCTGCGGATGAAAGCCTTGTATGTGGTGAGGAGCTCAGGTGTGCTCTTTTGCCCGACAGAGGATGCCCAGTCGGCAAATGGCTTTGGAGGCCAGCTTGGAAATGTGGTTTTCTCAGGAAATATCATGGCAGATAGTGAGACCCCAAAGATTGAGTGACAGAACTTCTTGGAGAGGATTGTTGAGAAAGTAGATGGGACAGTTTTCCAGTCGGTCTTTTCGGAGAGACAAAGTGAGTATGAGATTTGTCAGGATTGAAAGACATGTTCCACTTCTTTGACCAGTCTGTGATTTTGTCCAGGTCTGCAGAGAGTGAGGAGGCTGTAGACTGCCAATCTGAGGGATGAGGAATAGAGCGGCAGAGAGTGGAGTCATCAGCCAAGAGATAGAGAGGATTTTCAAGAGAGTCAGAGAGATCATTGATGAAGACCAGAAAAATCACAGGGCCCAGAACACTGCCTTGGGGAACTCCAGCCTGAACAGGAAGAGGAGATGAGAGAAATCCATTCAGGGCCACACATTGACTACGACCAGAGAGGAAGTCAGCCAGCCATGCGTGAAGATTTCCATGGACACCATAGGAGGAGAGTTTGGTGAACAGAGCAGGGTGCCAGACCGTATCGAATGCACGTGATATGTCAAGGGAGACAGCTCTGATTTCCTGTTTGGCATTGAGGACCTCCATCCATTGTTGAGACAGCAGAAGCACCCTGTCCAGAGTAGAGTGACCTGGTCTGAAACCAAATTGATGATCGGAGATCAAGCCATTGGAGAAGAGGAAAGATTTGATATCCGAAGCAATGATGGATTCCATGACTTTGCTGATAATTGGGAGCAGACTGATTGGTCTGTAGTTGCAAGGATCTGTTTTTGCACCTTTTTTGTGTAAAGCGGTGATGGAGTAATCAATTGATGTAATGAGTAATAATCTGATCATTCATTTATCAGTTTGCAAATGTTCTTCGGAGATAATACACCTTGAATATAGCAATCACTCCCGGGTCCTCATATCGGCTGTATGATCACCTCTTTCATACCATCTTAAAATATCCATTTTTACTTCAGTATTGATGGCCTTCTTCTGTCTTTTGTTTGCACTACCAACCTTGCTACTCCACGCATACTTTCGAGTCATGATTGCATGGGTTACATTTATTAGAGCGGCACAACTCCCATGCAAAATGGGAAACACTTCATGACACGCATGACGCTAAGATGGAGGGTTTCCCAAAACTGTGACAGAGGGAAGGAGAGGGAGAGGGAGAGGGAAGGCAATCTAGCCAGAATCCGGAAACTGAGAGAGAGAGAGGGAAGGTGAGGGAGAGGGAGAGGGAAGGCAATCTAGCCAGAATCCGGAAACTGAGAGAGAGAGAGGGAAGGTGAGGGAGAGGGAAGGCAATCTAGCCAGAATCCGGAAACTGAGAGAAGGAAGGAGAGGGATAGGGAAGGCAATCTCAGCCAGAATCCGGAAACGGAGAGAGGGAATGTGAGGAGGAGTGGATGAAGGAGGCGGGGTTTCATACCTTAGAGAGGAGGTGGGAACGATGGGATATCATGGAGACGGGGTTTCCCTTGTAAAAAAAAAAAAAAAAATAGGGGAAAAATAGGAGAAACATATGGGGAAATATATATATTTTTCCAATTTTTTTGTATATGAAAAATATATATTTTAAATAGTTTTGGAACAAAAAAAAACATAGGACAAAAATACATATTAAATAGCACACACACACACTTCGCTCCCCACAGCCCTCCCCTCAACCCTCCCGCGCCCTCACGCTCGCCTACACAGACACACACCTACACCTACACACACACACACCTACACACACACACACACCTACACACACGCACTTACCTACACACACACTCACACACACACACACACACACACACACACACACACACACACACACACACGCAGACCTACACACACACACACACACACACACACACACACACACACACACACACACACACACACACGCACCTACACACACGCACCTACACACACACACACACACACACGCACCTACACACACACACACACACACACACACACACCTACACACACACACACACACCTACACACACACTCACACCTACACACACACACACACACACACACACACACACACACACACACACATTTCGCTCCCCACATCCCTCTCCTCAACCCTCCCGCCCCCTCACGCTCACCTACACAGACACACAGACCCACAGACACACCTACACACCTACACACACACACACACATCGCTCCCCAAATCCCTCCCCCTTCACCCCTCCCCCTTCACCCCTCACCCTCTGCCATCCTCCACACACCCAGTCACACCTTTCTCCCCCATGTTCCCCAAATCCACCCAAGACACGCTCCATCGTCCTTTTCCCCGCGCTGCGTGTCTCGCTAACTTTCCCACATCTAAAACATCCCATAAACATCTGTTCGGAGGGAGTGAGCGACGACATTTCCCTCGTCATGGTTCACCTGACTGATCGACCGTTGGATCGACTTTGATTCGCTACCTCAGTTACCGGTACCTTCGTCTTTATTCCTTCCTCACACCCTCGAGTTGAAGGATCTGTCCGAGGGGAGAGGGGGAGCTGGACAATCTCTCTCCCTCTCCCTCTCGTTTCCCGCTCTCTTCGACATCGACACCGAATGGGCAGCAAAAGCCACCGAGCGTCCGTCGGCGAGCGCCCGTGTCCGTGCGTGTCCGACCTCGTCCCGTTCCGCTCGGACATGCCCATTGGCGAGTCCCGGGACGCTGTCCGTCCCTCGGGCCGCCTGCTCGACACTCCGTGCCGGGTGTGCGGAGACCGCAGCAGCGGGAGACACTATGGTGTGTTCGCGTGCGACGGATGCTCAGGATTCTTTAAGCGCAGCGTGCGGAGGCAACGGCAGTACGTGTGCAAGGCGGGCCGACAGGTGTGTAGCCGCTTTGCGCGAATACCTGCGGCACGGACCACGGTAATATATATAAATAAATAAATAAATACCAAATGGGGCAATTCCCTCCAATTCGAGAGGATTCCAAATGTCACGAATGATGACGTTAAACCTTGTTAAAGTGAATTTTTATGAAATCTGGATTGTTTATCATACAATGATGTGTTAAGTGTCATTCTGTAGGTTAACCTCATTTTAAATGAGTAATTTCCATTAACGAGGTGAAACCTCCCACCACTATTCGTGCTTAAACTTCTTTATAAGGTGTAACGAGGTTTGTGAAATACTTACGCATTTGTTACAACTATCACATTCCTAGGACATGGGTCTCACCTGGTGAAAGTTTACTTTCTGCTCAAGGTGTGCTCTCACCCTCGTTATATTGAGACTTTGCAGGTGCTTGCGTTTCCCTTAAACTTATTTACCTGTACATTTCTGAGTATAACAAGCAATGAAAAAAAAATCGAAATGACAATTTCATGTTTACCTTTTAAGTGTTAAAAAAAAGGTTAGACAAGTGTTGTGTTTTAAAAAAAAGTGTTAAAGTGTTTTAAAAAGGTGTTTAAAAAAGTGTTTAAAAAGTGTTTTAAAAGTCTTTTAAAAAGGTGTTAAAAAGTGTTTAAAAAGTGTTTTAAAAGTCTTTTTAAAAGGTGTTAACGAAGGTGTTTTTAAAAGGTGTTAAAGAAAGTGTTTTACAAAGGTGATAAAGAGTTTTAAAAAGGTGTTAAAAAAGTGTTTTAAAAAGGTGTTAAAGAAAGTGTTTTAAGAAAGTCTTAAAGAAGGTGTTTTTAAAAGGTGATAAAGAAATTGTTTTAAAAAGGTGTTAAAGAACGTTTTAAAAAGGTTAAACAAGTGTTGTTTTTTAAAAAGGTGTTAAAGAAAATGTTTTTTTTTAAAGGTGTTAAAGAAAATGTTTTTTAAAGGTTTAAATAAAGTGTTTTAAAAAGGTTTAAATAAAGTGTTTTAAGAAAGTGTTAAATAAATTGCTTTAAGAAAGTGTTAAAGAAAGTGTTTTTAAAAGGTGTTAAAGAAAGTGTTTCAAAAAGGTGTAAAAGAATGTTTTAAAAAGGTGTTAAAGAAAGTGTTTTAAGAAAGTGTTAAAGAAAGAGTTTTATAAAGGTGTTAAAAAAGTGTTTTTAAAAGGTGTAAAAGAAAGTGTTTTAAAAAGGTGTTAAAGAAAGTGTTGTAAGAAAGTGTTAAAGAAAGTGATTAAAAAAGGTGTTAAAGTGTTTTTAAAAGGTGTTAAAATAAAGTATTTTTAAAAGGTGTTAAATAAAGTGTTTTAAAAAGGTTTAAATAAACTGTTTTAAGAAAGTGTTAAAGGAAGTGTTTTAAAAAGGTATTAAAGAAAGTGTTTTGAAAAGGTGTTAAAGAAAGTGTTTTTTTTTTAAGTTTAAAGAAAGTGTTTTAAAAAGATTTTTAAAAAGCGTTTTAAAAAGGTGTTAAAGAAAGCGTTTTAAAAAGGTGTTAAAGAAAGTGTTTTAAAAAGGTGTTAAAGAAAGTGTTTTAAAAAGGTGTTAAAGAAAGTGTTTTAAGAAAGTGTTTTAAAAAGGTGTTAAAGGAAGTGTTAAAAAAGGTTAAACAAGTGTTATGATTAAAAAGTGTGTTGTGTTAAAAAAAAAAAAAAAAAAAAGGAATGATGTTGAAATCCTAGATTGTTGGATAAGCCATGGCTGTGTTATCAAATAATAACCAAGTTTCGTTAACATTGATCATGAACCTTGAATCGACCAATCGCTCCTCACACAATGTCTGCGCCTTCCGTTTCTCCTACGTAGTCGGTAGTGTTGTATTGAATGTGAAATGTTACAAATGTGTTTGTTGAGTGCAGTTTGTTTATACTTCATGGATGGCACGTCCTCTCCGATGTTTGAACATCATTAGGAATGTTAAAAACGGCGAAATGTACAAAGAAAAATGAACGACGATTCAGGTACAGACAGAGAGAGTAATTGAGACAAACAAAACTTTTATAATTTCATATTAATTGGACGGTTATGCGAACCAGGTGCAGTAAAACTACAACTACAACTACAACTACAATGATGTAAATCGGACATAAATAAGCTCCAATAATTATTCCCATTTGTGTGATGGGCCAGGACATTTTATCCCAAGTCTTTCACGAACATGATGACCAGGCCCGTCATTTGACTGAACGAGGCAGAAATTTGTCGTTTGTTCAGGGTGCCAGCGATAACTCTCCTGCTCTTCGCAATAAACGGTGTGAGAGCTTTAACATCCGCCGACTAATGCTCGGACACAGGACAACCAGCTTAATGTCTATCTGAGCTACGGCACACTTTCTGACGCGTTCGACAGTTTATAGTCGGACAGGGAATGAAACCCAGATTAGATAACCCAAAGGTAAGTGCGCTACCTGTGCAGTGTGCACCATCATGTCGGCCACACAATATTCTAAGACACGTCCGATAAAGTATCATGGGGAAAAGGGCAATGTACAGAATTTATCTAGAGGTGTGCTTACTGGGCTGTGCAGCACCCTTAAGAAACAAGTGGAAAGTTTTTATTTTTTTAAATTTTAAAGGTGTATTTAAATTTTAAAGGTGTATTTAAATTTTAAAGGTGTATTTAAATTTTTGGGTGTATTTAAATTTTTTAAACTTATTTTCTTAATAATCACGGATACTTATTGATTGCAAAATTAAATAAACCCGTTTATTGGACTGTAGTGGGTATCTCCTCGGTAGAACGTTTTGATTTGTGATTATAAGTGTCATCGTTGTTTAACTTTTCATGACTTGTACACCTGTGTTGAGGCCTGTCTGGATTCCGAGCATCATTCAAGGTGTCCCAAGATGACGTCTCCATTGTGATGGAAATCACTGTCAAAACGTCGCTGTGATTTTGCACTCAAGGTTTCCTGCTTGATGTTCATCCATAGCAAGTACATGTGACAGACGGTGCTAATGGACACCTTCATTCATTGGTTCCTCAGGGATATTACTCAAGCCGTACGTGCTCCTAATACGGGATCACGCACTTCGTCCACTTCGTATAATCCTTACCCAAACCCAAACTGTGTGGGAAATAGCGGATATCTCTGCAACCAACCTTATTATTATATTATATCATACATTTTAAAAGGCCAATTACAGCTCTCACCTGCAATAGGCAAGAGCAATCAATTACATCTCACCTAATCAATTATCTTTGGCCATCCTACAAGTCGCACAAGATCTCCCAGCAACCCTCTTATGGATAAACTGCCAAAATCTCGGCTCTCTGCTCACCTTCACTCCTTCATTCCCCTTTTCTCCCGCCGCTGGAACAAACTCCCCCACTCCCTTCAATCCCACTCCTCCCTCCAGGTCTTTAAAACAGCTGTTCACCACCATCTCTTATCTTCCCCCATCCCAAACCTTGATCTTTTCTACCCCTGCTAATTCACCCCAGATACACTTTTTTTGAAATACCAAGTTCTTTCCTGGAAGTCCTGGCAGTGTTGATATGTTTTATATGTCCCGATGCTCCAGGTATTACAAAGGTACACCGAGTGGTATAGTGTTTACACCTTTGAGGTTTTGTGATTAACCTTAAACTGTCAATGGTCATTTATTCACTAATAAACAATGAAACTGGTACGTTTGGTGATGCAAAATCAGCGAATTCATTAGTTACCCTCAGACTCAAGTGATGTATGGGCCCTTCGAGTCTGGTGAACAGGTGATGCCATGTAGTCAACAGGTGAGCCACACACTGCTTTTGACTCTTAATACCGAGAGATGGGACACATTAATGCATCGCCCTGACTGTGAAACACCAGGATGGGGGTTTATAGTTGGGTTGGGATTCAAACCCATGTTAGATAGCTTAGAGGAGAGTTTGGGTACCTCTAGGTCCAGGCCCTGTTCCCAGTCGGCAGGAATGGAGCATAAACAACATTTTAAAATATTGTTTTTTGTTGGGCTAGCGGCTAGGGTGCCGGCTTAGGATCCTAGGATCCTGGGTTCGAATCCCGGTCGATCGCTGAATTAACGCCAGGGGGGTTGACTCAGCCTGTCATCCTTCCGAGGTCGGCTAATTGAGTACCAGTTCACTGGTAATTCCCTGCTTGTCGTTAAAGGCGGCAAAAAGGGTTGGCGTCAGGAAGGGCATCCGGCCGTAAAACATTGCTTCAAAAAGGGGACCGAAAAACAACAACAACCACGGTCCCCGAAAAAGGCCAACCCCCGCTTTGCGGGGAAAAATGGCCTCTAAAGGTGGTTTTTTTTTTTATTCAAACCTTTTTGAATCCAAGAGTGAGTGAGGTCTGTTTCTAATATCAGCTATTCAAAAGTTCAGTAACCAGCCTTGTAGTTACTCATGGATGCTGTAACTCACTTAGAATGATCCTCACACATGTAGAACCCCAATAGTGTCATTTAAGGAATATCAATTTTAGTTTTCCCAAGTTAAAGGTGACAAAGTACTAATGTCTAAAATGTAAGCTGTACTCTGCTTCCCATCGTGCTTGACATACATTTCTAACCTTTTAGTTGATAAAAAAAAACTATTATTCGAGTTGGCAGCACACACAGACCGATACTAGCCTTGATAAAGTCTGGTATTCCTCTGCCATAACAGTTATTAATTGAATGCTGATTAAGAAAGTGTCCTGCTGGACATTATCAACTCAATAAAGGATTGAAGAAACAAAAAAAAAAAATAGAAGTGCCACTTTATAACTGCTGGCAGTAATGACCAGTTTCCTCTACCTTCCCACTTTGATACAACCCCTCATGGATACAACCCCACCTTGATACAACCCCGCCTTGATACAACCCCGCTTTGATACAACCCCGCTTTGATACAACCCCGCTTTGATACAACCCCGCTTTGATACAACCCCGCTTTGATCCAACCCCGCCTTGATACAACCCCGCCTTGATACAACCCCGCCTTGATACAACCCCGCCTTGATACAACCCCGCTTTGATACAACCCCGCTTTGATACAACCCCGCTTTGATCCAACCCCGCCTTGATACAACCCCGCTTTGATACAACCCCGCTTTGATACAACCCCACTTTGATACAACCCCTCATGGATACAACCCCACCTTGATACAACCCCGCCTTGATACAACCCCGCCTTGATACAACCCCGCCTTGATACAACCATGCTTTGATACAACCCCGCTTTGATCCAACCCCGCTTTGATACAACCCCGCTTTGATACAACCCCGCTTTGATACAACCCCGCTTTGATACAACCCCGCTTTGATACAACCCCGCTTTGATACAACCCCACTTTGATAAAACCCCGCTTTGATACAACCCCGCTTTGATACAACCCCACTTTGATACAACCCCACTTTGGTACAACCCCACTTTGGAACAACCCTGCTTTGATCCAACCCCGCTTTGATACAACCCTACTTTTATACAACCCTGCTTTGATACAACCCCACTTTGGTACAACCCCACTTTGGTACAACCCTGCTTTGATCCAACCCTGCTTTGATACAACCCCGCCTTGATACAACCCCACTTTGGTACAACCCTACTTTGATAGAACCCTGCTTTGATACAACCCCACTTTGATACAACCCCTGCTTTGGTACAACCCCACTTTGGAACAACCCCGCTTTGATACAACCCCGCTTTGATACAACCCCACTTTGATACAACCCCTGCTTTGGTACAACCCCACTTTGGAACAACCCCGCTTTTTGATACAACCCTGCTTTTATACAACCCTGCTTTGATACAACCCCACTTTGGTACAACCCCACTTTGGTACAACCCTGCTTTGATCCAACCCCGCTTTGATACAACCCCGCCTTGATACAACCCCACTTTGGTACAACCCTACTTTGATAGAACCCTGCTTTGATACAACCCCGCTTTGATACAACCCTACTTTTATACAACCCTGCTTTGATACAACCCTGCTTCAATTTCAAGTCATTCGGATGAAAATTGAGGATTTTAGAAATTTGGCCTATGTTGACCTGAAATATAATTGGTGGTTGAATTCAGTAACCAGATATGTAAGACCTCTTCGATTTTCAAGTCAATTGGATGAAAATTGAGGATTTAAAAAATTTGGCCTATGTTGACCTAAAATATAATTGGTGGTTGAATTCCATGACCAGATATGCAAATACTCTTAAAATTTCAAGTTGATGAGATGAAAATTGAGGATTTTAGAAATTCGACAAAGTTGGTGACCTTTGGCCTATGTTGACCGATTGGCCTTTTGACCCCAAAAACAGTAGGTTTCTTGCTTATGACCAACTCTACCATTTGGTGAGGTTTCATGAAGATCGGTTGAAAATTGTGACCTGTAGGCGACTGACATACAGACAAACATACACACACACACAGACAGACAGACAGATAGACAGACAGACCCACAAACGCAACTGACCAATATACTTGAACAATCTTGAATTTTCGCAAATAATAATAAGAATAAGATGAAAAAGACACTTTAACATATGTTGAGGGAGGCCATGTCTTCCCAAAAGACTGAACTCGACTTATTTAGAATTGTCTTAGCCCTTACACGAGCCTCGACTTTGTATAAAAATTATATATATATATATATATATATATATATATATATTGTTGGTTTTTTCCACTGTTTATACATCCTAACATATTCAGCAAAAATGTAAGACTGAAGCACTGAGTGTCTGTCTGTATACAGGGCTCATGTCCTGTTGACAAGGCCCATCGAAACCAATGTCGGGCCTGTCGGCTGGCTCGCTGCCTGCAAGTTTCAATGAACCGTGATGGTACACCGTCTTTTTCTCGATGCTTCACTCTCACTTTTCTCAGAGTTTCACTTTGACTAGTAGATACTGATGGTGCTCTGTAAGTGGTTAAAGTTTACTTTGATATGATTTGACTGAAGTTGAGCAATTACGGTAACTCTAACAGCAACTAAAAAATTGAGATGAAATTTTTGTCTTGATTGTCTGATGTCTTGAAAAATTCATTGTCTTGAAAAATTGAGACATCTTGGTCTCCTTGTCTATCGACGTAATTGAGTACCGATTCTTCATCATGTTGCTTTTTCCAATGACGTCCTCACCGCAGCTGTGCAGCATGAGCGAGGTCCTCGTTCTTCTACTCTTCGGAAGCATGTTACGCTGTACTTCCGAGGTCACAAGGAAGTGGGCACATCTGACGCTGGAGACATCATACGGACCTCCCAACCTACTCAGGTTGCAGCGACCTCATTCTGCCCAATTAGTGCTCAATCTGCACACAGACTTGCACCATTCAATCCTTCTACACTTGCTTTTCCCCTTGCTGCACATGCCTTTGAAGAAGGTGCAGGAATTAAGGTAAGCATTAAAATAGCAGTAAACCATCACGAGTCATTTACGTGTTTTAAAGGACACTGTATTAAAATGCAGTTAGCTGCTAATTTGAGGGTAAAACCTAGTAAGTCAAAACAGGTAAAAATCTTAACTATCTCTCTCCTTTACTTTTTCCAAAGCACGAATTGTTTTTCCACAATATCCGATAAGAAAATGTTATTTTCGCTTTTCCCAATGCTTTCTTTGCCTACATTTTTCAACTGACACGTTCTGGTTACTTCCTCGCCCCACTAATGTGTCACAACAGCCAGGTCTCGTCCCCTCTGACGTCATTGCAGAAGTGGTATGCGAGTCTGCAGCTCGCCTGCTTTTCATGAGTGTTAGATGGGCAAAGGGATTACCTGCCTTCACCTCGTTGCCTTACGAGGACCAGGTAATTTTTTTTGACTCGTTCACGTCCAATGGAGTTGTTTTTTTATCAGACAGTTTGTCTTTTTTCTCATTCTTACTTGATTTTAAGCAGTGAAGCTGCTTCGATATTTGGCTTGTCCTTCCATCATCCGTCAAAAAGAATGCAAAAAAATGAAAAATCTATTCGTCCATCCATCCGTCGAAAATTAAGAAGAAGAACCTTTCTAACCCACCGTGTTTAATTCTCAGGGGTTCTAAAGTGTAATTCTAAAGGATTATAAAGGGTAATTCACCTTCATCACCAAGCTACTTTAGGCACTCTACAGCAAGTCAAAGAGCGCAGTAACAGTGAATGGAGATCTGACTGATTGGTTCAGTATGACAGTTGGGGTCCGTCAGGGATGTGTGATATCACCCCAGCTCTTGAACTTGCTGCCAGATCTTGTGATGCTGCAAGCAATACATGATATGGTGCAAGGAGTTAACATCCAAGGAAAAGTTGTATCAAACCTACGATTCACAGACGACATTGTCTTGCGAACAGAGATGGCAGAAGACCTGCAAATCCTCGTAGATTATGTTTACATCAGCAGTAGTGCTCTGGGCATGAAGACAGACGTCACAAAAACAGAGAAATAAGTCATCAGAAGGGACCACACAAATAAAATTAACATCAATATAAACGGTGTAGTTTGAAAACAAGCTCGCTAATTTACTTCTCTGGGGGGCACCATATCACAGGATGGAACAAGCCCCAAAGACATTAAACATGGAATTGGGAAAGATCTGGGAGCATTTCAGCAGATATAAAGTATTTGTACGGCAAAATACATCCAACATGACACCAAAGTTAAACTGTATAGAGTCCTGGTTCTTGATGTATGAGTCAGAAACTTGGACATTAAAGCAAGAAGATGAACATCAATTCCTTGTTTTTGAAATGGTATGCCTCAGAAAAATAATGGGAATAACTAAGCTGGACAAAGGAAAGAATACTATAATAAGGGAAACCCTCAGAGTAAAACACAATAGCAGAGAGTATTCCACAAAGAAGGCTTATAATTTGGGCACATTCAAAGGATGCCACAGAACAGACATCCAAAAATCCTCATAGAAGGAAGAGTAAATGGCACCAGACCAAGAGGAAGGCGACCACAAAGGTGGATGAACTGCATCAAGGCAAATTGCAGGGTCAGACGAATAGCGTCACTGGTGGAGACACAAACATTGGCTCAAGATCGAAGTCTGTGGCGACGGATCATCTCATGGAACAGATGGCAGGACAGTGAGCAGCAGTCGCTAAACCTGTGTTGACGCCTTAACTAACGAACTAAAGTGCAATTCGAAGGGGGTAATTATGAAGGGTAATTCTAAGGGGTTCTAAAGGATAATTATAAAGGGTAATTAGGAAGGAGAATTATGAAGGGTAATTCTAAGGGATAATTGTAAAGGGTAATTATGCAGGGTAATTATGTGGTGTAATTATGAAGGGTAATTATGAAGGGTAATTCTAATGGGTTCCAAAGGGTAATTATGAAGGGTAATTCTAATGGGTTCTAAAGGATAATTCTAAAGGATAATTATGAAGGGTAATTATGAAGGGTATTTCTAATGGGTTATTGTAATGAAATTGATTCAAGACCTCGTTCCTAGATATGAGGCTTTATTGAAATCGATCTTCACAAGTCCTAAGCACACAAGCAATCATCTCATTAGTCCAATGAAGCATATGTAAATTGGCAAAGCTTTCTAACATATTAGCCATCAATCGACAGTCTCACCTTACCAAGATAAACCAGCACAGATCTCAACATAGCCCATTTAGTCTGCAGAATCCTCATACTCTCGCACACAGAGCGCTTGAATATAAATAGGCATGCGAGAAGCATCACGCCTCTGAATCCTCTTCTTCTTCTTCATTTTTATCACATACTCCCTCCGTTAAAATGACTGCCAGCAGTTGTAAGGTGGCAGACATCAATAGCGTAAAATCTACCAGCCAAAACGAGTAGGTTGCTGACACAGTCTGCCAGAACGAGTGCGATAAATCCCGTCAGCGCCCGGGCCCCCAGCGCTCGGGATCGGCAGCCCCCACACCCCCTCGTCGGGCGGCTTACTTTGAGGACTCTGAGGGCTCCCTGTCCCTGAAACAGGTGACAAACCCATGGGGTCCAAAGCGGTATCACTCATAGTCGCATCGTCCGGTCGTGAATCTGACTTGGCGGGGGAACCCGGGTCGACATCGACCTGTTCACTCATGCCGGGTGGCCGCAGGTCAACCTCCCCGCAAGGTGCGAGATGTCGGACCGACACGGTGGTTTCTCTACCATCGGGCAACCGAACATGTGCGTATTCCAGATTCGCTTCCAATATTTACACGTGGTCAACCAGCGGTTTGTATTTGCTCTGTCTGACCGCCCGCTTCAGAAAGGCCGGGCCCGGCTCCGCCAACCATGGGGGTAGTGGCTGCCCGCTAGAACTACAACCCTGATACTTGAACATCCTCTCATGAGGAGTGGCATTCGTCGCCGCAGTACATAGCAGAGAATGGATGGCGTGTAACACTTCCAGCAAAACATGCTCCCACATGTTCGAAGACATCATGCGATTTCGCAGAGCCATAGTAACCGCCCGCCATATAATCCCGTTGTAACGTTCAATCAAGCCATTCCCTTGGGGATTATACG
The DNA here is from genome assembly GCF_964187855.1 of Myxine glutinosa. Lineage (NCBI taxonomy): Eukaryota > Metazoa > Chordata > Myxini > Myxiniformes > Myxinidae > Myxine > Myxine glutinosa. The sequence goes on along the minus strand of NC_136262.1, from coordinate 8,533,880 downwards.
CAGTGGTGCGGCTAGAAGCAATACCCCACTCAAGGAGAAATTGCTTGATTGCCCGAGATAAGAACACCGTCCCCCTGTCACTGTGGATGAAGGCAGGATATGCGAACATGAGGAACAACTGCTGGAGGCAGCTAATTACAGTAATGGATGTCATGTCCGAGCACGAAAAAGCAAACGGGAACCGTGAATTCTCGTCAACTATCATGAGAAGATAGCAGTGCGCGCCGCCGATGGGCAGGGCTCTTTGAAGTTGAGGTTTAGCCACTCCCACGGTTGTCCAGTGTGAATAAAGTACCCATATGAGGCATCGTGGTTGGCTTGAGTTCTGCACAAACCGGGCACGACTTGCATAAGTGGCGAATCTCGTCTACGGAAAAAGGTAAGTTCCTGCTCCGAACGAAATGAGCCATCTGAGCGATGCCCGGGTGACAGAGTGAGTTATGTATAGCATTTGGCTCGTCGACCATCATCCTGGAGCTGATGGGCCGAGGCAAAGCGTCGACAGCCCGGTTATCCTTCCCCGGTCTGTACACAATATTGAAGCTATAGTCGGCTAATTCTATGCGCCAGCCTGCGATCTTTTCGTTCTAAATTTTTTAAGAATGTCTTCCGTCGTACATGAAGGCAACAGATTGCTGGTCCATGACTAGTTGAAAATGTTTTTCCAAAAGGAAATGGCGCCACCTGCGGACTGATTCCACTATAGCATAGGCTTCTTTCTCAATCGAGGAGTGACGTCTCTCACTATCCAATGAAGTTTGAGAGAAGAATGCCACCGGTCGGCCCCCCTGGTTCAGCGTGGCCGCGATGGCGCAATCTGGCACATCCGTCTCCACCAAGAATGGGACCGTCTCGTTGATGGAGGTCACAATGGCACCAGCTATGTCATCCTTCAGTTGTTGAAAGGAAATCTGGGCAGCCAAGGTCAACGGAAATGTTTTGCACTCGACTAGAGGATGTATCTGGGAGTAGTGCGCAAACAACCCCATCACTCTCTTTAATGTTGCCCTATTGACGGGAGGGGCTAAGTCGAGTAGGGGCTTCAGCCGCGCCGAATCGGGCCATATCTCCCCTCCAGACAAAGTGTAGCCCAAGAGGTCTATATTTTTAACAGAGTAACTAGATTTAGCTTTGTTGAAGGTCAATTGGTATTTCTGGGTCACTTCCAAGAAGCGCCGCAGATTAGCATCGTGGTCTTTCTGGTTCAAACCGCAAACAGTGACACTATCAACGTAGACAAATACATCTTTCAATTGCTTCTTGGAAAGGATACCATCTATCGCCCGTTGAAAGCATGCGACCCCGCTCATTACGCCAAAAGGGATTCTACAAAATTGGTACAGCCACTGGCCAGACTCGAAGGCCGTGTAGTGGCGGTCGGGTTACCGCATTGGGATTTGGTGAAAGGCGCTACGACGGTCCAGCATGCTGAAAACCCAGTAGTTAGATACAGCCCTGACCATGTCATCCATCCTAGGAAGGGGGTAGGCATCGAGTTGGGTAACACGATTGATCGTTTGAGAGTAGTCGACGACCATACGTTTGCGATGATTAGAGCTATTGACGACCAGCACTTGAGCCCGCCAGGGCGAGCAACTGGGTTCGATGACTCCCTCGTGTAAAAGACGTTTAGTCTCTTCAGCGATAAATTGGACATCGGGCTGCGAATGCCGCCTAGATTTTACAGTGACAGGGTGGCAATTCAGTGTCAAACTCGGAAACAGCGGGGAGGTTGAATAGCCATCTCCGCTAAGTCACATACCAAGCCTGGCGCGGCAATCTGCTGGTTGTCTACAGAGAAGGTGTGAGCCCCGCTGAACTGCATTTCTAGACGTTTATGCCGATTCAAGAAGTCATGACCGAGAAGCACGTCGGAGACACTGATTCTGAAACAACATTAACTTCACATCCGAATACGTAACATCTTTGGCTACCAACTTACCTACACAGAATCCTCGGGATCGCTGCCACAAAGCCCCCAAAGCCATGTACATGCGTTGCATCATTGTAACAGTGGACCATCCGTGTCATTCGAAGAGACGCTGGCTGACGTAGCTCTTATCGCTTCCAGTATCGATCAGCGCTTCCACCGATTCGCCGTTGATTTCCACCGGAATCACAGCCCTCGCTAGGCCACTTGGAGCTCTCCTCGAGACCAAAGATACTCTCCTCAAGTTTAATTTATGTGGCTTGTTTTTAATATATATATATATTTTTTTTTTTTTGCTTTGGTTTCTAGTTTTTATTTATTTATCTTTTCATGTGATTGCTTCCACTCTTTCAGCTACTTCAACTCCAGATCACCTGGCCAGAGCTTTTTCTTCTTGCTCTTGCTCAGTGCCAAGTACCTACAGATGCACAAACTCTTGCTGCCTTAACAGGTAATGCAAAAGAAAGGGGAGTATCATGTGTAATTATGATCGTTGCTCGAAAAATGACTTGTTGGTCATGAGCCTAACATCTTCATGGTCGTGCCCTTTATATATGACTCTTACTGATGAGCTCAATGGGCTGGCGGAATATCCTAGAGGTATGCACACTCTGGGCGAGTTACAGTGCCTTCAGACACCTCTTGACTTTTTTCACATTTTGTTGTTTTAAGCCTGAATTTAAAAAGGATTAAATTAATTTTTTGTCACTTATCTACACATATTACTCCATAATGTCAAAGTGGAATTTTTCTTCAGAAATTTTTCCAAAACAATTAAAAATGAAAAGCTCAAATGTCATGAGTCAATAAGTATTCAACCCCTTTGCTGGGACACTAAATTCAGGTTCAGTTGAGAGTGCCAATTGAGAAGGCATAGATCTAGGAAGGAGTGGTAAAATAAAACAATTTATAATGGTGAAAGTTCCCAACAGCACAGTGAGCTTCATCATTACCCTGCGCTCGCGAAGCAAAAAGAAGGGTTGAGCATTCATCTGCGTACGTGTGCCATGTGCCGTGTGCCGTGTGCCGTATGTGTCTGCATTTTAAAAATTCATTTTTTCGGCAAACGTTGGTCCGATTGACACGAAATTTTAGCAAAGAAGCGCCTCCGCCTGTAGAATTTTTTTATATTCATAATTATGATGTCATAGATAACGTGATACTGACGCCATCTTGGAAAAACGTTACACCTCTACACAACCGGTCAAAAGTTTTAGAACACCTCAATTTTTCCAGTTTTAATTTAAATTTACGCAGTTTAATGTATCAATGTACTCTGAAATTAAGCATAGAACAAATAAACAATTGGAGTTAAAAAAGAAATCATAGAATCATTTTGTTTAACAAAATTTAATTTAAATTTTTGACTCAGCAAAGTAGCCACCTTCTGCAGATATAACCGCCGAACACACTCGTGGCATTCTTTCTACAATGGAAATCAAATATTGTTCGGGAAGTTCTTCCCAACACTGTTGCAGCAGTTCCCACAAATGTGTTGCACTTGTAGGTTGCTTTGCTTTCACCCTTCTGTCCAGTTCATCCCAAACCAGCTCGATGGGGTTTAAGTCTGGAGACCGTGCTGAGCATTCCATGATTTGAAGCCCACCGTCTTGTTATTTTCCTCGAAGGTAGTTTTGACATAGCCTGGAGGTGTGTTTAGGGTCATTATCTTGCTGTAGGATGAACCCCTGACCAACTAGGCGTATACCTGAGGGTATTGCATGGCGCTGCGAAATGCTGTGGTAGCCCTTTTGGTTCAGGTTGCCAGTCACTCTGTGCAAGTCGCCGACTCTGGATCCAGCAAAAGAGCCCCAGACCATCATGCTTCCTCCTCCATATTCCTCCTCCATGTTCTGTTGTGGCTTTGGGTCTGCCAGACCTCTTCCTGTCAGAGTTTCCTCCAGTTTCCAATATCCTACTTCCTGCAGTGCAATATTGTCCAAATAATGCTCTAGAGGGTGTAGTAACAGTCTGTTCCAATACTGCTTTTATACAGACAGGGGGTTTGTAATCAAGTAATCAGCAGAGGTTGGGACACCTGTAGGAATTGTTTGCATCAACTTTCAAGGCTTAATCTACTTACATTGCTGCAGAACAGCTGTAAGTTGTTAACCCATTACTTGTTCCCCGAAGAAGGCCTTTTTTACAATATAACTGTGCAATTTACATTATTTTCCCGTTTTTGCTAACCTAAGCTTTTTTTTAACCTCGAGCAGTTTACTGCTTAAATTTGTACCATTTCAGGTTATTCACTGGACAATAAACTGCGTAAATTTCAATAAAAACTGGAAAAATTGAGGTGTTATAAAACTTTTGACCGGTAGTGTATATTTCCCAAACCACTCAATGGAAAAAATTGAAACATGGCTCATTGTCAAGTACTCACCATGGGGAATAAGATATGTTGATGGTGATGTCATCAATGCCTTAATTATGACGTCATAATTCGACAAGTGCAACACGTATCCGATTATTGTGGATTTTTATTTATTTATCAGCAACTGTTGGTCTGATGGGCACGAAATTTTCACCACAGGAGCGCCTCCTCATGTAGAATATTTAAATGATAATCATGACGTCATATGTCATGTGGTACAGGCGCCATCTTGGAAAGACTTCGCACCTCTATTTCTGAAACTACTCCATGGAAAAAATTGAGACCTGGCTCATTTTCAACGACTCCCCATGGGGAACAAGATATGTTAATGATGATGTCATCGGTGCCTTTGTTATGACGTCATAAATTGACAAATACAACACATCCATCTGATCATTATAAAAAGAATTTCAGCAACTTTTGGTCTGATGGACACGAAATTTTCACCATCGGAACTCCTCCTCCTTTAGAATATTTTAATGATAATCATGATGTCATAGGTCATGTGGTACGGGCGCTATCTTGGAAAAACCGAAAAATGTTGCACCTCTATATCTCCAAAACCACTGCTTGGAAAAACATGGCTCATTGTAAAGAACTCCAAATAGGGAATAGGTGTTGTTAACGATGACGTCATTGGTGCCATAATTATGACGTCATAATTCAACAGGGAAAACGCTTAGTCTGATCAGTTTGAAATGTATTGAGCGTGATCTATGCAACAATTATATTAGAGAATATAAATTTATGACGTCATCGCTCACGTGGTCTGGCAGCCATATTCGATCAAATAAAAACAATATTCAAAAACAGAAGAGTTGGCTCACAACAAGTTGACTGCACATGGTAAGTATTCTATGAATACAATCTAGTTAGGAAATAGAAATAATATCGAACGAGCCAGACCCTTCCTAGACTGGGCAAAAAGGACTTTGGCAGTGGAGGTGACAAATAACCCAATGACCACTCTGACAGAACGACAGAGTTCCTTGGTTGAGATGGGAGAATTTGCCGGATGGACAACCGTCTCTGCAGCACTTCATAAACCGAGGCTTTATGGGAGAGTGGCCAGACCGAAGCCACTCCTGAGAAAAAGGCACATGACAGTACACCTGAAATTTGCAAAAAGGCACGAGAAAGACTGAAAGCATCAGGCAAAATATTATGTGGTCTGATGAGATGAAAATTGAACTCTTAACCCTGAATGCAAAGCGCTATGTCTGGCGGAAACCGAGCACAGCTCATCAGCCATCTAACACCATCCCTATCGTGAAGCATGGTGGTGGCAGCATCATGCTATGGGGATGCTTTTTAGTGGCAGGGACTGGGAGACTTGTAAGGAAAGAGGGAACAATTAATGGAGCCACATACAGGCAAATCAAGCAAATACAGAACCTGCTCCAGAGCGCAAAAGACCTTAGACAGCGCTGAAGATTTACGTTCCAACAGGAGAATGACCCCAAACATACAGCCAAAGCAACAATGGAATGACTTCAGAACAAGAATGTGAAAGTCCTTGAGTGGCCCAGCCAAAGCTTAGACTTGAATCCCATTGAGAATCTGTGGAAAGACTTAAAGATTACTGTTTACTGACGCTCCCCATCCAACTTGACAGAGCTTGAGCAAATCTGCAAGGAAGAATGAGAGAAACTCCCCAAATCCAGATGTGTAAAGCTGATACAGACATACCCAAGAAGACGCGAAGCTGTAATCTCTGCAAAGGCGCTTCTATGAAGTATTGACTCAGAGGGTTGAATACTTATGCAGATTAGATATTTCTGTGTTTCATTTTAAATTATTTTGTAAAGATTTCACTTTGACATTATGGGATATTACATGTAGATCAGTGACAAAGAATCTCAATTTAATAGATGTTAAATTCTTACATGAGTCTCGACTCTGTATACAAAAAGATAAAATAAAAATTCATTTCAGGCTGTAACACAACAAAATGTGAAAACGTCAAGGGGTGTGAATACTTTCTGAAGGCCCTGTATCACTGGCATCCTAAACAAATTACAAATTCCTGCCCAAATCACCTTCAGTCAAACATCAGGCCTGTCCAGCCAGTTTATTTAAAAAAAAACTTGGGCCAAACGTTTTTCCCAATGCGACCCGATAGGAGGGTGGAAAGAATGGAAACCAGTAAAGAAATAGTCGTCATAGTCATAGTATTCATAGATATTATAAATCAATAGTAAACATTAAAGATTTCACAATATTTCTCAAAAACAGTAGACCATTGTCTACAGGTTCCTTCCTGGATGTTAATTGTAAATTGCATGATAGTCAAGTTAATGATAAAAGGGATGTCAGTGTTATCCTCGCAAAAAATCACCCGTAGAAGACAAATGCAGTGATGGATTAAGTTGAGGCTGTGGAAATGGTGTATGCTGGGAAAAATGGAAAAAAAGTTTCTTCCCCCTGCCCCACCCCCCCTATCCCCCACTCCTCCCACACCCCTCTTCCCCCACCCACCCCCGTCTACGTTTCATTGCACATCCTAGTGTAAGTCGTATTTATTTGTTTTTATTTCGCCTCCTTCACCTGTGCCTTCCTCAACAGCCTTATCCACATGCCAACCTATGTTGCTCCCACCCACAGATGTTGCTCCTTCACCATCTCTACCGGCTCTTCTTTCTCTGCGGGATGCTGTATCCCGTCTTCGAGCTCTCTCTGCCGACACGGGTGAATTCTCTGGTCTGCGTGCACTCATTGCTTTCCGTCCAGGTAAAGGTATTCAAAGGTATTTTTTCTGCAGTTATAGACAGTAGAGTTTTGTTATAATGAACAAATGCATTGTGTGCACTGGTTTATCATTATTACTAGCGTGACTCGGCGCGCTCCGCGCGCCTCACCACACGTCGTTTCAGAGGGGTAGGCATCTTTGACCATTTTGGTGTCTTTGGGTCTTCATGGTGTTTTGGGTCTTCAGGGCCATTTGGGTATTCAGGGTATTTTGGGTCTTTGGGGTGTTCTGGGTCATCGGGGTGTTTTGGGTCATCGGGGTGTTTTGGGTCTTCGGGGTGTTTGGGGTCTTCGGGATGTTCTGGGTCATCGGGGTGTTTTAGGTCATCGGGGTGTTTTGGGTCATCGGGGTGTTTTGGGTCATCGGGGTGTTTTGGGTCTTTGGGGTGTTTTGGGTCTTCTGGGTGTTTTGGGTCTTTGGGATATTTTGGGTCTTCGGGGTGTTTTGGGTCTTCGGGGTGTTTTAGCTCTTCAGGGTGTTTTGGGCCTTCGGGGTGTTTTGGGTCTTTGGGGTGATTTGGGTCTTCGGGGTGATTTGGGTCTTTGGGATGTTTTGTTTCTTCGGGGAGTTTTGGTTCTTCAGGGTGATTTGGGTCTTTGGGATGTTTTGGGTCTTCGTGATGTTTTGGGACTTCGGGTGTTTTGGGTCTTCTGGGTGTTTTGGTTCTTTGGGGTGTTTTGGTTATTTGGGGTGTTTTGGGTCTTTGGGGTGTTTTGGGTCTTCGTGGTGTTTTGGGTCTTCGTGGTGTTTTGGGTCTTCGTGGTGTTTTGGGTCTTCGGGGTCTTTTGGGTTTTGGGGTATTTAGGGTCTTATTTGAGCCTCAGGGGCTTGAAGGGTATTTTGGATCTTTGGGGTGTTTTGGGTCTTCGGGGTCTTCAGGGTATTTTGGGTCTTCAGGAGTCTTGGTGGTATGAACGGTCTTGGGGGAATGAAAGGGTCGTCAAAGGTCTGAGGGGTCTCCTTAACGCAATTAAGAGGGTTAATTAAGAGGGTGGTAACCCTCCTCCCCACAAGTGTAGTTTTGTGGTTGTCGTTGGCCAATACTAGCTCATCCGCTTTTTGATGGTTGTTGTTGGCTAATACTAGCTCATCCACCTTTTGATGGTTGTCGTTGGCTAATACTAGCTCATCCGCCTTTTAATGGTTGTCGTTGGCTAATACCAGCTCATCCGCCTTTTGATGGTTGTTGTTGGCTACTACTAGCTCATCCGCCTTTTGATGGTTGTCGTTGGCTAATACTAGCTCATCCGCCTTTTGATGGTTGTCGTTGGCTAATACTAGCTCATCCGCCTTTTGATGGTTGTCGTTGGCTAATAATTAATAGCTCATCTGCCTTTTGATTGTTGTCGTTGGCTAATAATTAATAGCTCATCTGCCTTTTGATGGTTGTCATTGGCTAATAAATTAATAGCTCATCTGCCTTTTGATGGTTGTCGTTGGCTAATACGAGCTCATCTGCCTTTTGATGGTTGTCGTTGGCTAATAATTAATAGCTCATCTGCCTTTTGATGGTTGTCGTTGGCTAATAATTAATAGCTCATCTGCCTTTTGATGGTTGTCGTTGGCTAATCATTAATAGCTCATCTGCCTTTTGATGGTTGTCGTTGGCTAATAATTAATAGCTCATCTGCCTTTTGATGGTTGTCATTGGCTAATAAATTAATAGCTCATCCGCCTTTTGATGGTTGTCGTTGGCTAATACGAGCTCATCTGCCTTTTGATGGTTGTCGTTGGCTAATCATTAATAGCTCATCTGCCTTTTGATGGATGTCGTTGGCTAATCATTAATAGCTCATCTGCCTTTTGATGGTTGTCGTTGGCTAATCATTAATAGCTCATCTGCCTTTTGATGGTTGTCGTTGGCTAATCATTAATAGCTCATCTGCCTTTTGATGGTTGTCGTTGGCTAATAATTAATAGCTCATCCACCTCTTGATGGTTGTCGTTGGCTAATACTAGCTCATCCGCCTTTTGATGGTTGTCATTGGCTAATAATTAATAGCTCATCTGCCTTTTGATGGTTGTCGTTGGCTAATAATTAATAGCTCATCCACCTATTGATGGTTGTTGGCTAATACGAGCTCATCTGCCTTTTGATGGTTGTCGTTGGCTCATACTAGCTCATCCGCCTTTTGATGGTTGTCGTTGGCTAATACTAGCTCATCCGACTTTTGATGGTTGTTGTTGGCTAATACTAGCACATCTGCCTTTTGATGGTTCTCGTTGGCTAATACATCTGCCTTTTGATGGTTGTCGTTGGCTAATAATTAATAGCTCATTCGCCTTTTGATGGTTGTTGTTGGCTAATACGAGCCCATCTGCCTTTTGATGGTTCTCATTGGCTAATACATCTGCCTTTTGATGGTTGTCGTTGGCTAATACTTGCTCATCCGCCTTTTGATGGTTGTTGTTGGCTAATACCAGCTCATCCGGTTTTGATGGTTGTTGTTGGCTAATAATTAATAGCTCGTCCACTTTTGATGGTTGTTGTTGGCTAATAATTAATAGCTCATCCACCTTTTGATAGTTGTTGTTGCCTAATACTAGCTCATTTGCATTTTGATGGTTGTCGTTAGCTAATACTTGCTCATCCGCCTTTTGATGGTTGTTGTTGGCTAATACTAACTCATCCGGTTTTGATGGTTGTTGTTTGCTAATAATGAATAGCTCGTCAACTTTTGATGGTTGTTGTTGGCTAATACTAGCTCATCTGCATTTTGATGGTTGTCGTTGGCTAATACTAGGTCGTCCGCTTTTTGATGGTTGTCATTGGCTAATACAAGCTCATCTGCCTTTAGATGGTTGTCATTGCCTAATACAAGCACATCTGCTTTTTGATGGTTGTCGTTGGCTAATAATAGCTCATCTGCCTTCAGATGGTTGTCATTGGCTAATACTAGCTCATCCGCTTTTTGATGGTTGTTGTTGCCTAAGACTAGCTCATCCGCCTTTAGATGGTTGTCATTGGCTAATACTAGCTCATCTGCTTTTTGATGGTTGTCATTGGCTAATACAAGCTCATCCGCCTTTAGATGGTTGTCATTGGCTAATACTAGCTCATCCGCGTTTTGATGGTTGTCGTTGGCTAATACTAGCTCATCTGCCTTTAGATGGTTTTCATTGGCTAACACGAGCTCATCCGCCTTTTGATGGTTGTCTTTGGCTAATACTAGCTCATCCACTTTTTGATGGTTGTTGTTGGCTAATACTAGCTCATCCGCCTTTAGATGGTTGTCATTGGCTAATACTAGCTAATCTGCCTTTTGATGGTTGTCATTGGCTAATACTAGCTCATCCGCCTTTAGATGGTTGTCATTGGCTAATACTAGCTAATCCGCCTTTTGATGGTTGTCATTGGCTAATACGAGCTCATCCACTTTTTGATGGTTATTATTGCCTAATACGAGCTCATCCGCCTTCAGTTGGTGGTCGTTGGCTAATACTAGCTAATCCGCATTTTGATGGTTGTTGTTGCCTAATACTAGCTAATCCGCCTTTTGATGGTTGTCGTAGGCTAATACTAGCTCATCTGCATTTTGATGGTTGTTGATGCCTAATACTAGCTAATCCGCCATTTGATGGTTGCTAATACTAGCTCATCCGCCTTTAGATGGTTGTCATTGGCTAATCCTAGCTAATCCGCCTTTTGATTGTTGTTGTTGGCTAATACTAGCTCATCCACCTTTTAATGGTTGTTGTTGCCTAATACTAGCTCATCCGCCTTTAGATGGTTGTCATTGGCTAATACTAGCTCATCCACTTTTTGATGGTTGTTGTTGGCTAATTCTAGCTCATCCACCTTTTGATGGTTGTTGTTGCCTATTACTAGCTCATCTGCCTTTAGATGGTTGTCATTGGCTAATTCTAGCTATTCCACCTTTTGATGGTTGTTGTTGGCTAATACTAGCTCATCCGCCTTTTGATGGTTGTTTTTGGCTACTACTAGCTCATCCGCCTTTAGATGGTTGTCATTGGCTAATACGAGCTCATCCACTTTTTGATGGTTTTTGTTGGCTAATACTAGCTCATCCGCCTTTTGATGGTTGTTGTTGGCTAATACTAGCTCATCCGCTTTTTGATGGTTGTCGTTGGCTAATACTAGCTCATCCGCCTTTAGATGGTTGTCATTGGCTAATACTAGCTAATCCGCATTTTGATGGTTGTTGTTGCCTAATACTAGCTAATCCGCCTTTTGATGGTTGTCATAGGCTAATACTAGCTCGTCCGCCTTTAGATGGTTGTCATTGGCTAATACTAGCTAATCCGCCTTTTGATGGTTGTTGTTGGCTAATACTAGCTCATCCGCCTTTTCATGGTTGTTATTGCCTAATACTAGCTCATCCGCCTTTAGTTGGTGGTCGTTGGCTAATACTAGCTAATCCGCATTTTGATGGTTGTTGTTGCCTAATACTAGCTAATCCGCCTTTTGATGGTTGTCGTAGGCTAATACTAGCTCATCCGCCTTTAGATGGTTGTCATTGGCTAATACTAGCTAATCCGTCTTTTGATGGTTGTTGTTGGCTCATACTAGCTCATCCGCATTTTGATGGTTGTTGTTGCCTAATACTAGCTAATCCGCCATTTGATGGTTGCTAATACTAGCTCATCCGCCTTTAGATGGTTGTCATTGGCTAATACTAGCTAATCCGCCTTTTGATGGTTGTTGTTGGCTAATACTAGCTCATCCACCTTTTAATGGTTGTTGTTGCCTAATACTAGCTCATCCGCCTTTAGATGGTTGTCATTGGCTAATACTAGCTCATCCACTTTTTGATGGTTGTTGTTGCCTAATACTAGCTCATCTGCCTTTAGATGGTGGTCGTTGGCTAATACTAGCTAATTCGCCTTTTGATGGTTGTCGTAGGCTAATACTAGCTCATCCGCCTTTAGATGGTTGTCATTGGCTAATTCTAGCTCATCCACCTTTTGATGGTTGTTGTTGGCTAATACTAGCTCATCCGCCTTTTGATGGTTGTTGTTGCCTAATACTAGCTCATCCACCTTTTGATGGTTGTTATTGGCTAATACTAGCTCATCCACTTTTTGATGGTTGTTGTTGGCTAATACTAGCTCATCCACCTTTTGATGGTTGTTGTTGGCTAATACTAGCTCATCCGCGTTTAGATGGTTGCCATTTGCTAATACTAGCTCATCCACTTTTTGATGGTTGTTGTTGGCTAATACTAGCTCACCCGCCTTTTGATGGTTGTTGTTGGCTAATACTAGCTCATCCGCCTTTTGATGGTTGTCATTTGCTAATACTAGCTCATCCACTTTTTGATGGGTGTTGTTGGCTAATCGTAGCTCATCCACCTTTAGATGGTTGTTGTGGGCTAATTCTAGCTCATCTGCCTTTTGATGGTTGTTGTAGGCTAATACTAGCTCATCCGCCTTTAGATGGTTGTCGTTGCGTAATACTAGCTCATCCACTTTTTGATGGTTGTTGTTGGCTAATACTAGCTCATCCGCCTTTTGATGGTTGTTGTTTGCTAATACTAGCTCATCAGCCTTTTGATGGTTGTTGCCTAATACTAGCTCGTCCACTTTTTGATGGTTGTTGTTGGCTAATACTAGCTCATCCGCCTTTTGATGGTTGTTGTTTGCTAATACTATAGCTCCTCAGCCTTTTGATGGTTGTTTTTTGCTTATACTAGCTCATCCACCTTTAGATGGTTGTCGTTGCGTAATACTAGCTCATCCACTTTTTGATGGTTGTTGTTGGCTAATACTAGCTCATCCGCCTTTTGATGGTTGTTGTTTGCTAATACTAGCTCATCAGCCTTTTGATGGTTGTTGCCTAATACTAGCTCGTCCACTTTTTGATGGTTGTTGTTGGCTAATACTAGCTCATCCGCCTTTTGATGGTTGTTGTTTGCTAATACTATAGCTCCTCAGCCTTTTGATGGTTGTTTTTTGCTAATACTAGCTCATCAGCCTTTTGATGGTTGTTGTTTGCTAATACTATAGCTCCTCAGCCTTTTGATGGTTGTTTTTTGCTAATACTAGCTCATCAGCCTTTTGATGGTTGTTGGCTAATAATAGCTCATCCACTTTTTGATGGTTGTCATTGGCTAATACTAGCTCACCCGTCTTTTGGTGGTTGTCGTTGGCTAATACTAGCTCGTCCGTCTGACATCAAGGGTTCCACTACCCCTCTCGGCTACCTGAGTTGCCACAAACCGGTCCAATCGGGTTGGGTGTTTTTTCGGACACACCATCTCCTTGCTGGATGGCTGTTGGCTCCCAAAGGGAGGTCATCTACCCTTTGTCAGGTATTATTTTTAGTTCTTGCAAGTTGTCACAGTCACCCTACCCACTAGCAAAGCCAGTGAGGGTTGTACGTGTCGTCGCTGACAACCCGACCAGGCGGCAGATAGCACTGGGCTGCATGTTAACAGTGGCAATCCCAAAAGACCGACCTGACCAAGATTAGCCAGATTTGTTGTTGTTGCTGTTGTTGTTGTTGTTGTTGTTGTATTAAATTGTTAATACACTGGTTGTTATATTAAATGGGATCGCTGATCAAAAGTACTTCATTAGAAGGAAATTTACCAAAATGAGTGTTCCTTCAATGGTGTTTCATAGGTAACTAGGATGTCACTTGGTTGCCAGACGGATATGTATCCGGAACTGAACCAAAATCGAATCGGATTGTTCTTGTCACCTCCCCAACTCATCCACCAAGTATCGTCGTAATCCATTCAAAGTATTTTGAAATATCACGCTGTATATCATTTTTGGACCCATATAATCACTAAAAAATTTTTTTAAACTCTCGTATCCATATCCGGAACTTCACCAAATGTAATCATTTTGGCCTTGTCACACACACAAATTTCGTCTGAATCCATCCATAACCTTTTGAGTTATCGTGCTAACAGACCAACAAACAGACAGGCAGACAGGGGTGAAAACATAACCTCCTTCCATCTTCAATGGTGAGGTTGAAACCATAACATAAACAAAAACAAAATCACTTGAGAATTACAACGATAGTCCTCACAAAAGCACATAAGCTCACATGATCACTGTCCTGGGGCCTGTTTGTATGCAATTCATCTGTGATCTCATCCTGAAATGTGCATCACATGATCACCAAGATAATTTATCAATGGAAATAGCATTGTATAAATGAATAGAATTGTGTAAATAGTATTAGTAATAAACAATATCAAGGCTTTCTCCATACAACATTGCAAATTACTAAATATTATGCTGTCACATTTTGTGGTTGTTGGGCTGTATTGTGTTTCCACAGCCCCTGGCCTATCTGCACAGGCATCACGACAAGTACTAGCCCTACAAGAAGAGGCACAACTTGCACTTTGCAGTTACATCCTCCAGCGGTGAGGGACTAATCCCTGGAATAGCACCTCTTCATTATAAACAAATTAGAATATTTCAGTGTGAAGTTTCTTCTTCCTCATATATTATAATGTTTCAGTGTGAAGCTTCATCTTCCTCATTACACAGTTTGTGTTTCTGGAAGGGTAGTAGCAGCTTGTTTTGAAAGTCAGTTCAACAACACCTTTAAGGCCACCTCTTTTTTAGCTCACCTGGAACTAAGTTCCGGGGAGCTTATGCGATGGCGCTTATGCGATTTTTGGGAGATTCCAATGATTTGTGGGAGATTCTAATGATTTGTGGGAGATTCCAATGATTTGTGGGAGATGCTAATGATTTGTGGGAGATTCTAATGATTTGTGGGAGATGCTAATGATTTGTGGGAGATTCTAATGATTTGTGGGAAATTCTAATGATTTGTGGGAGATTCTAATGATTTGTGGGAGATTCTAATGATTTGTGGGAGATTCTAATGGTTTGTAGGAGATTCTAATGATTTGTAGGAGATGCTAATGATTTGTGGGAGATGCTAATGATTTGTGGGAGATTCTAATGATTTGTGAGATTCTAATGATTTGTGGGAGATTCTAATGGTTTGTAGGAGATTCTAATGATTTGTGGGAGATTCTAATGATTTGTGGGAGATGCTAATGATTTGTGGGAGATGCTAATGATTTGTGGGAGATTCTAATGATTTGTGGGAGATGCTAATGATTTGTGGGAGATTCTAATGATTTGTGGGAGATGCTAATGATTTGTGGGAGATTCTAATAATTTGTGGGAAATTCTAATGATTTGTGGGAGATTCTAATGATTTGTGGGAGATTCTAATGATTTGTGGGAGATTCTAATGGTTTGTAGGAGATTCTAATGATTTGTAGGAGATGCTAATGATTTGTGGGAGATGCTAATGTTTTGTGGGAGATTCTAATGATTTGTGGGAAATTCTCATGATTTGTGGGAGATTCTAATGATTTGTGGGAGATTCTAATGATTTGTGGGAGATTCTAATGATTTGTGGGAGATGCTAATGATTTGTGGGAGATTGTAATGATTTGTGGGAGATGCTAATGATTTGTGGGAGATTCTAATGATTTGTGGGAGATTCTAATGATTTGTGGGAGATTCTAATGATTTGTGGGAGATGCTAATGATTTGTGGGAGATTGTAATGATTTGCAGGAGATTCTAATGATTTGTGGGAGATGCTAATGATTTGTGGGAGATTCTAATGATTTGTGGGAGATTCTAATGATTTGTGGGAGATGCTAATGATTTGTGGGAGATGCTAATGATTTGTGGGAGATTGTAATGATTTGTGGGAGATGCTAATGATTTGTGGGAGATGCTAATGATTTGTGGGAGATGCTAATGATTTGCAGGAGATTCTAATGATTTGTGGGAGATGCTAATGATTTGTGGGAGATGCTAATGATTTGTCGGAGATTCTAATGATTTGTGGGAGATTCTAATGATTTGTGGGAGATGCTAATGATTTGTCGGAGATTCTAATGATTTGTGGGAGATTCTAATGATTTGTGGGAGATTCTAATGATTTGTGTGAGATGCTAATGATTTGTGGGAGATTGTAATGATTTGCAGGAGATTCTAATGATTTGTGGGAGATGCTAATGATTTGTGGGAGATTCTAATGATTTGTGGGAGATTCTAATGATTTGTGGGAGATTCTAATGATTTGTGGGAGATTCTAATGATTTGTAGGAGATTCTAATGATTTGTGGGAGATGCTAATGATTTGTGGGAGATTCTAATGATTTGTGGGAGATGTTAATGATTTGTGGGAGATGCTAATGATTTGTGGGAGATTCTAATGATTTGTGGGAGATTCTAATGACTTGTAGGAGATTCTAATGATTTGTGGGAGATGCTAATGATTTGTGGGAGATTGTAATGATTTGCGGGAGATTCTAATAATTTGTGGGAGATGCTAATGATTTGTGGGAGATTCTAATGATTTGTAGGAGATTCTAATGATTTGTGGGAGATTCTAATGATATGTGGGAGATTCTACTGATATGTGGACGATTCTATTGAGTTGTGGGAGATTCTAATGATTTGTAGGAGATTATTATTTATTTATTTTGTATACTATATCGAGGCTCGTGAAAGAGCTAACATTTACTTCACAAACAAATCAACCAGACAAACAAAATATATAAAAAGAGGGAGCGGAAGACAAGATGGGGAGAGAAGGGGAAGCACACAAACACAACATTTGAGAGCAGAGAGATGTGTGGGAGGGAGAGGGCTTGGGGGGAGGAGGCGTGGGAAGGGGGGGGGGTGGTGGGAGAAGTATAAAACACAAGGACACCAAGGACTTCCAGGACAGAAGTTGGTATTTCAAAAAGGTGGAATTGGGGTGAAATTAGCGGGGGTAGAAAAGATCAAGGTTTTGGATGGGGGAAGATAAGAGATGGTGGTGAACAGCTGTTTTAAAGAGCTGGAAGGTGGAGTGGGATTGAAGAGAGTGAGGGAGTTTGTTCCAGAGGCGGGAGAAAAGAGGAATGAAGGAGTGAAGGTGAGCAGAGAGTCTTGATTTTGGCAGTTTAACCATAAGAGGGTTGCAGGCAGAACTTGTGCGACCTGTAGGAATATTTGCGGGACAGAGCCCAGAGAGAGCTGGGGGGGGGCAAGGCCAGAGAGGAGTCGGTAGAAGACGGAAAGACCACCAACCTGCCTGCGGTGAGTGAGTGAGAGGCCCTTGGAGTTAGCTTCATCGTGGGAGATTCCAATGATTCTGAATGCTTTGGTTTCAACAGCGTGAAGACGAGCTAGGTGTGAGGCAGGAGCAACAGCCCAGTGGGGAGAGCAGTATTCCATTGAGCTGCGGATGAAAGCCTTGTATGTGGTGAGGAGCTCAGGTGTGCCAAGGAAGGACTTCGCACGACGGAGGATGCCCAGTCGGCGACTGGCTTTGGAGACCAGGTTTGAAATGTGGTTTTCCCAGGAAAGATTATGGCAGATAGTGAGACCCAAAAGCTTGAGTGACAGAACTTCTTGGAGAGGATTATTCAGAAAGTGGATGGGAGGGTTGTCCAGTCGGTCTTTTTGGAGAGACATCGTAAGAGTGTGAGATTTGTCAGGATTGAAAGACATGTTCCACTTGTTTGCCCAGTCTGTGATTTTGTCCAGGTCTGCAGAGAGTGAGGAGGCTGCAGACTGACGATCTGAGGGATGAAGAATGGAGCGACAGAGAGCAGAGTCATCAGCAAAGAGATAGAGAGGATTTTCAAGAGAGTCAGAGAGATCATTGATGAAGACCAGAAAAAGCAAAGGGCCCAGAACACTGCCGTGGGGAACTCCAGCCTGAACAGGAAGAGGAGATGAGAGAAACCCATTCAGGGCCACACGTTGACTACGACGAGAGAGGAAGTCCACCAGCCATGCGTGGAGAATTCCATGGATACCAAAAGAGGAGAGTTTGGTGAGCAGAGCAGTGTGCCAGACCGTATCGAAGGCACATGATATGTCAAGGGAGACAGCTCTAATTTCCTGTTTGGCATTGAGGACCTCCTTCCATTGTTGAGAAAGCAGAAGCAGCATGTCCAGAGTAGAGTGACCAGGTCCGAAACCAAATTGATGATCAGAGATCAAGCCATTGGAGAAGAGGAAAGATGTCATATCTGAAGCAATGATGGATTCCATGACTTTGCTGATAATTGGGAGAAGGCTGATTGGTCTGTAGTTGCTGGGATCTGTTTTTGCACCTTTTTGTGCAAAGCGGTCATGTTGGCAGATTTCCAAGCAGATGGAAGATGACCTTGAGCAAAAGAGAGGGTGAAGAGAACAGAGAGAGGGAGTGAAAAGAGCGGAAGAACAGGATTTTAGGACCCGTGGGCTGATGCCGTCAGGTCCAGTTGCAGAATCAGAGTCGAGAGTTGACAGAAACTTTTCCACCTTGTCAGGAGGAAAGGACACAGAGTCCAGGAGCAGCTGGGTACGACTGGGTACGGTGGGTACAGAGAGGGATGGGTTTGGGACACAAGATTTAGAGGCAAACACAGAGTTGAGGCATTCAGCTTTTTCACGTGCGGAGTCAGCCGTGTGGCCGTTTGAGGTGAGGGAGGGGATGGAGGGGGAAAAACACCAGAAACAGATTTGACCAGACGCCACCAGGATTTGGAAGAGGGAGACAGATAATAGAGTTCGGTCCTGAGAACGGATAGATATTGTTTCCTGGCTCTCCTGAGGGTGGACACACACTTGTTTCGGGCTTTGTGAAAGGAAATGAGATTTCCTTCCGTTGGATTTGCTTTCCAGGAGACGAAGGCAAGTTGTTTCTGGGCAACAGCTTCACCACAATATTCCGTGTACCATGGACGGGAGGAAGGGTATGACAACTGAAGACGAGATGGGATAAATCTGTGCATGAGAGAGAGCAATTTACTTTGGAAGAATTCCCAGGATGAGTTGATGTCAGAGGTGGTAGAGATGGGAGACCAGTCCAGATGATTGATGGCTGCTTGAAGACCGTGCCAGTTGGCCTGAGTGAAATGCCAGACTCGTCGACGCTGAGGAGGCTCTCTGAGAATGGTCAGAGAGATGTCCACTTTAACAAGCACATGATCAGATGAGCCGATTGGAGCAGAAGAAGAGCAGCAGACATTTTCAGGGAAGTTAGTCATAACCAAGTCCAGAAGAGAAGATGCTCCGTTGACTGAGATCTGGGTCGGGAAATTGACAGATTGTGTCAGTCCCAGTGAGTCACGGAAGTCCTTTGCTGAAGAGCCATGGCTGGTGAGAGATGTACCCACACCCAGCCAACTGGCATGGTGACAATTGAAATCACCACATATGAGGAAGAGAGAGTTGGGATGGGTAGATAGATGTTGGTCCATATTATCAGACAGCGAGATGTAGATGGAGTCATCACTGTTTGGTGGACGGTACAACACACATATGAACAAAAGGTGGGAGCGAAGGGGAAGCCGTAGCCAAAGGTATTCCTGGGGGTGAGGTGGAGAGAGGGCAGGGCAGGGCGAGTGAGGAAGAGAGTTTTTTTATAAAGATAGCAACCCCACCTCCAGGACGAGGCTCAAGTCTATCATACCGGTGGAGGGAGTAACCTGGGAGAGATACCAAGGCATCAGAGACATCATGAAGGGGGAAAGTTTCTGTTAAGCAGATCACATCTGGTTTGTCAGAAGCAACCTGTATGGAGAGATCAGTCAAGTTTGAGCGAAGGCCCCGGATGTTTGAGGTCCATACTGTTAATGAAGAGGAAGGGGGAGCATCGGGTACAGAACAGGGGGGGGGGGGAGGGGTAGGGTAAGATGTGGAAGAGGAGGAAGAGGTAGGGAGAGCTGTTGAAGGTGTGTCAGAGATTTCAGAATAGCTTGGAGAAAGGGAAGAATGGGGCGGACAAAAGGTTTGATGGAGATTGGGTGAGGCGCAGTGAGGTGTTATTTGAGGAGGGGGAAGGGTGAGGCAGAAGGTTGAGGGACATGACGGTGAAAGTTGGAGGGGGGAAGAAGTGGGGAGGACGCTTTGAGGAGGAGGGGTGAGAGGGGAGTCTAGGAGGGGAGGAGTGAGGGAGAGTCTCGGAGGGGAGGGGTGTGGGGGGAGTTTAGGGGGGAAGGGGCAAGGGGGGAGATTTGAAAGGGATGGGTGATGGGGAAGATTTGGAGGGGAGGGGCAAGAGGGAAGATTTGAAAGAGATGGGTGATGGGGATGATTTGGAGGGGAGGGGCAAGGGGGTAGATTTAGAAGGGAGGGATGATGGGGAAGTTTTGGAGGGGAGGGGTGATGGGGAAGTTTTGGAGGGAAGGGGTGATGGGTAAGATTTGGAGTGGAGGGGCAAGGGGGAAGATTTGAAAGGGATGGGTGATGGGGAAGATTTGGAGGGGAGGGGCAAGGGGGAATATTTGAAAGAGATGGGTGATGGGGAAGATTTGGAGGGGAGGGGCAAGGGGTAGATTTGGAGGGGAGGGGTGATGGGGAAATTTTGAAGGGGAGGGGTGATGGGGAAGTTTTGGAGGGAAGGGGTGATGGGGAAGTTTTGGAGGGAAGGGGTGATGGGGAAGTTTTGGAGGGAAGGGGTGATGGGGAAGATTTGGACGGGAGGGGTGAGATTGGATTTTGAAAAGTGTACGATTAATGGGAAACGAACATTTGTTGCAAAATGAGTTTCCTGAGACCTTGGAGTCAAAAATACGTTTGAGGACGCTGAAGGATGGGTGGAGTGCTGGAAAGTTTAGGGAATGTATGAAAGAGGCACTGTAAGAGATGGAATGTTTTTTTGGAAAGAATATATTTGGTGAGCAAGTCGAAAGCATCCTTTTATAGAAGAAAAAGAAAATGGTGTTATAGTATACGACAGAATACAGTTCTTCAGGGGACAGTTGAAACATTTTTTAACGTGATCACGTGATCACGAACAACGTGGTCGAAGAACGAACGAACAAATAAGAACGAACAAACGGATAAGAACAGAGAAGGAAATATTTTTTTGGGTTTTTTTTTTTTGAGTTGAGATTTTAAAACAAGGAAGTATGGGGTGAAAAGACCGGGAAAAACAGAGACCGAAAGTAATTGCAGCGCGATCGAAGAACCGCTGATACAAAAACAAAGCCTCAAGCCAAGGTCGGACACAGTAGCCGACTACACTAGGCCTCAGAATACGTGACACGAACTAACCGACGATTCTGTACACAGGTATGAAAAACCAACACCGACAATCCTATTAAAGACACACCAATAGGTACATACACCGAAAGAAAGATACAGTTTCGACAAAAACACAATTGTGAAAAATTACTTAACTTCGAAAGCGTGCGCGCATGGACAGGTTTGAAGAGACGTGACCTCTAATGTTGCGCCAATTTGATTTGATCGATTGTTGATTCTAATGATTTGTAGGAGATTCTACTGATATGTGGGAGATTCTACTGATTTGTGGGAGATGCTAATGATTTGTGGGAGATGCTAATGATTTGTGGGAGATTCTCATGATTTGTGGGAGATTCTAATGATTTGTGGGAGTTTGTAATGATTTGTAGGAGATTATAATGATTTGTGGGAGATTCTAATGATATGTGGGAGATTCTACTGATATGTGGGAGATTCTACTGATTTGTCAGAGATTCTAATGATTTGTGGGAGATGCTAATGATTTGTGGGAGATTCTAATGATTTGTAGGAGATTCTAATGATTTGTGGGAGATGCTAATGATTTGTGGGAGATGCTAATGATTTGCGGGAGATTCTAATGATTTGCAGGAGATTCTAATGATTTGTAGGAGATTCTAATGATTTGTAGGAGATTCTAATGATATGTGGGAGATTCTACTGATATGTGGGAGATTCTACTGATTTGTGGGAGATTCTAATGATTTGTGGGAGATTCTAATGATTTGTGGGAGATGCTAATGATTTGTGGGAGATTGTAATGATTTGCGGGAGATTCTAATGATTTGTGGGAGATTCTAATGATTTGTGGGAAGTTATAATGATTTGTAGGAGATTCTAATGATCTGTGGGAGATTCTACTGATATGTGGGAGATTCTACTGATTTGTGGGAGATTCTAATGATATGTGGGAGATTCTAATGATATGTGGGAGATTCTAATGATTTGTGGGAGATTCTAATGATTTGTGGGAGATTCTAATGATTTGTAGGAGATTATAATGATTTGTGGGAGATTCTAATGATTTGTGGGAGATGCAAACGATTTGTGGGAGATTCTAATGATTTGTGGGAGATTCTAATGATTTGTGGGAGATTCTAATGATTTGCAGGAGATTTTAATGATTTGTGGGAGATTCTAATGATTTGTGGGAGATGCTAATGATTTGTGGGAGATTCTAATGATTTGTGGGAGATTCTAATGATTTGTAGGAGATTCTAATGATTTGTGGGAGATTCTAATGATTTGTGGGAGATTCTAATGATTTGTAGGAGATTCTAATGATTTGTAGGAGATTCTAATGATTTGTGGGAGATTCTAATGATTTGTAGGAGACTCCAATGATTTGTGGGAGATTCTAATGATTTGTGGGAGATTCTAATGATTTTTTGGAGATTCTAATGATTTGTGGGAGATTCTAATGATTTGCAGGAGATTTTAATGATTTGTGGGAGATTCTAATGATTTGTGGGAGATGCTCATGATTTGTAGGAGATTCTAATGATTTGTGGGAGATTCTAATGATTTGTAGGAGATTCTAATGATTTGTAGGAGATTCTAATGATTTGTGGGAGATTCTAATGATTTGTAGGAGACTCTAATGATTTGTGGGAGATTCTAATGATTTGTGGGAGATTCTAATGATTTTTTGGAGATTTTAATGATTTGTGGGAGATTCTCATGATTTGTGGGAGATTTAAATGATTTGTGGGAGATTCTAATGATATGTGGGAGATTATAATGATTTGTGGGAGATTCTAATGATTTGTGGGAGATTCTAATGATTTGTGGGAGATTCTATTGATTTGTGGGAGATTCTAATGATATGTAGGAGATTCTGATGATTTGTGGGAGATTCTAATGATTTGTGGGGGATTCTAATGATTTGCAGGAGATTCTAATGATTTGTGGGAGATTCTCATGATTTGTGGGAGGTTCTACTGATTTGTGGGAGATTCTAATGATTTGTGGGAGATTCTAATGATTTGTGGGCGATTCTAATTATTTGTGGGTGATTCTAATGATTTGTGGGAGATTCTAATGATTTGTAGGAGATTCTAATTATTTGTGGGAGATTTTAATGATTTGTGGGAGATTCTAATGATTTGCAGGAGATTCTAATGATTTGTGGGAGATTTTAATGATTTGTGAGAGATTCTAATGATATGTGGGAGATTCTACTGATTTATGGGAGATTCTACTGATTTGTGGGAGATTCTAATGATTTGCAGGAGATTATAATGATTTGTGGGAGATTCTAATGATTTGTGGGAGATTCTAATGATATGTGGGAGATTCTAATGATTTGTGGGAGATTATACTGATTTGTGGGAGATTCTAATGATTTGTGGGAGATTCTACTGATTTGTGGGAGATTCTACTGATTTGTGGGAGATTCTACTGATTTGTGGGAGATTCTATGGATTTGTGGGAGATTCTAATGATTTGTGGGAGATTCTAATGATTTGTGGGAGATTCTACTGATTTGTGGGAGATTCTACTGATTTGTTGGAGATTCTACTGATTTCTGGGAGATTTTTTTTTATTATTTTTTTTATTTTTTTTTTTGTATACAAGATCGAGGCTCGTGAAAGAGCTAACATTAATCACACAAAAAGACAAACCGACACACAAAACACAAAAAACAAGGGGAGCGGTAGACAAGATGGGGAGAGAGGGGGAAGGACACAAAAGAGAGGGGGAAGGACACAAACACAACATTTGAGAGCAGGGACATCGGGAGGACTTGGGGGGAGGTGGGAGAGGATTAAAACATATGAACACTGCAAGGACTCTGGGGTGAATTACCGGGGGTAGAAAAGATCAAGGTTTTCGATGGGGGAAGATAGGAGATGGTGGTGAACAGCTGTTTTAAAGACCTGGAGGGAGGAGTGGGATTGAAGGGAGTGGGGGAGTTTGTTCCAGAGGCGGGAGAAAAGGGGAATGAAAGAGTGAAGGTGAGCAGAGAGCCTAGACTTTGGCAGTTTAACCAGAAGAGGGTTGCAGGCAGATCTTGTGCGACCTGAAGGAATATTGGGGGGACAGAACACAGAGAGAGCTGGGGGAGCAAGGCCGGAGAGGAGTCGGTAGAAGACAGAAAGACCACCAACCTGCCTGCGGTGAGTGAGTGAAAGGCCCTCGGCGTTGACTACATCGCAGGAGATTCCAATGATTCCGAAAGCTTTGGCCTCAACAGCATGAAGCCGAGCAAGGTGTGAGGCAGGAGCACCAGCCCAGAGGGGGGAACAGTATTCCATTGAGCTGCGGATGAAAGCCTTGTATGTGGTGAGGAGCTCAGGTGTGCCAAGGAAGGACTTCGCACGACGGAGGATGCCCAGTCGGCGACTGGCTTTGGAGGCCAGCTTGGAAATGTGGTTTTCCCAAGAAAGATCATGGCAGATAGTGAGACCCAAAAGCTTGAGCGACAGAACTTCTTGGAGAGGATTGTTGAGAAAGTAGATGGGAGGGTTGTCCAGTCGGTCCTTTCGGAGAGACATTGTAAGAGTGTGAGATTTGTCAGGATTGAAAGACATGTTCCACTTGTTTGACCAGTCTGTGATTTTGTCCAGGTCTGCAGAGAGTGAGGAGGCTGCAGACTGCCGATCTGAGGGATGAGGAATGGAGCGACAGAGAGTAGAGTCGTCAGCAAAGAGATAGAGAGGATTTTCAAGAGAGTCAGAGAGATCATTGATGAAGACCAGAAAAAGCACAGGGCCCAGAACACTACCTTGGGGAACTCCAGCCTGAACAGGAAGAGGAGATGAGAGAAACCCATTCAGGGCCACACGTTGACTACGACCAGAGAGGAAGTCCGCCAGCCATGCGTGGAGATTTCCATGGATACCAAAGGAGGAGAGTTTGGAGAGCAGAGCAGGGTGCCAGACCGTATCGAAGGCACGTGAAATGTCAAGGGAGACAGCTCTAATTTCCTGTTTGGCGTTGAGGACCTCCATCCATTGTTGAGAAAGCAGAAGCAGCATGTCCAGAGTAGAGTGACCAGGTCTGAAACCAAATTGATGATCAGAGATCAAGCCATTGGAGAAGAGGAAAGATTTAATATCTGAAGCAATGATGGATTCCATGACTTTGCTGATAATTGGGAGAAGGCTGATTGGTCTGTAGTTGCTGGGATCTGTTTTTGCACCTTTTTTGTGCAAAGCGGTGATGTTGGCTGATTTCCAAGCAGATGGCAGATGACCTTGAGCAAAAGAGAGGGTGAAGAGAACAGAAAGAGGGAGTGAAAGTGCAGAAGAACATGATTTTAGGACCCGTGGGCTGATGCCGTCAGGACCAGTTGCAGAATCAGAGTCGAGGGTTGCCAGAAACTTTTCCACCTTGTCAGGAGGAAAAGACACAGAGTCCAGGAGCAGCTGGGTACGACTGGGTACGGTGGGTACAGAGAGGGATGGGTTTGGGACACAAGATTTAGAGGCAAACACAGAGTTGAGGCATTCAGCTTTTTCACGTGCGGAGTCAGCCGTTAAGCCGTTTGAGGTGAGGGAGGGGATGGAGGGGGAACAAACACCAGAAACAGATTTGACCAGACGCCACCAGGATTTGGAAGAGGGAGACAGATAAGAGAGTTCGGTCTTGAGAATGGTGAGATATTGTTTCCTGGCTCTCCTGAGGGTGGACACACACTTGTTTCGGGCTTTGTGAAAGGAAATGAGATTTCCTTCCGTTGGATTTGCTTTCCAGGAGACGAAAGCAAGTTGTTTCAGGGCAACAGCCTCACCACAAGATTCCGTGTACCATGGACGGGAGGAAGGGTATGACAACTGAAGACGAGATGGTATAAATCTGTGCATGAGAGAGAGCAATTTACTTTGAAAGAATTCCCAGGATGAGTTGATGTCAGAGGCGGTAGAGATGGGAGACCAGTCCAGATGATTGATGGCTGCTTGAAGACCGTGCCAGTTGGCCTGAGTGAAATGCCAGACTCGTCGATGCTGAGGAGGCTCTCTGAGAATGGTCAGAGAGATGTCCACTTTGACAAGCACATGATCAGATGAGCCGATTGGAGCAGAAGAAGAGCAGCAGACATTTTCAGGGAAGTTTGTCATAACCAAATCCAGAAGAGAAGATGCTCCGTTGACTGAGATCCGGGTCGGGAAATTGACAGATTGTGTCAGTCCCAGTGAGTCGCAGAATTCCTTTGCTGAAGAGCCATGGCTGGTGGTAGAGGTACCCACACCCAGCCAACTGGCATGGTGACAATTGAAATCACCACATATGAGGAAGAGAGAGTTGGGATGGGTAGATAGAAGTTGGTCCATATTATCAGACAGTGAGATGTAGATGGAGTCATCGCTGATTGGTGGACGGTACAACACACATATGAACAAAAGGTGGGAGCGAAGGGGAAGCCGTAGCCAAAGGTATTCCTGGGGGTGAGGTGGAGAGAGGGCAGTGGAGGGCGAGTGAGGAAGAGAGTTTTTTATAAAGATAGCAACCCCACCTCCAGGACGAGGCTCAGGTCTATCATACCGGAGGAGGGAGTAACCTGGGAGAGATACCAAGGCATCAGAGACATCATGAAGGAGGAAAGTTTCTGTTAAGCAGATCACATCTGGTTTGTCAGAAGCAACCTGTATGGAGAGGTCAGTCAAGTTTGAGCGAAGGCCCCGGATGTTTGAGGTCCATACCGTTAATGAAGAGGAAGGGGGAGCATCGGGTCCAGAACAGGGGGGGGGGGGAGGGGTAGGGTAAGATGTGGAAGAGGAGGAAGAGGTAGGGAGAGCTGTTGAAGGTGTGTCAGAGATTTCAGAATAGCTTGGAGAAAGGGAAGAATGGGGCGGACAAAAGGTTTGATGGAGATTGGGTGAGGCACAGTGAGGTGTTATTTGAGGAGGGGGAAGAGCAAGGCAGAAGGTTTGGGGAGATGAAGGTGAAAGTTGGAAGGAGGAAGAAGCAGGGAGGATGCTTTGAGGAGGAGGGGTGAGAGGGGAGTCTAGGAGGGGAGGAGCGAGGGAGAGTCTCGGAGGGGAGGAGTGTGGGGGGAGTTTAGGAGGGAGGGGAGGGAAGGGGCAAGGGGGGAGATTTGAAAGGGATGGGTGATGGGGAGGATTTGGAGGGGAGGGGTGAGATTGGATTTTGAAAAGTGTACGATTCATGGGAAACGAACATTTTTTGCAAAATGAGTTTGAGACCTTCGAGTCAAAAATACGTTTGAGGACACTGGAGGAGGGATGGAGTTCTGGATAGTTTAGGGAATGTAGAAAGGAGGAACTGTAAGAGATGGTATTATATATATATTTTGGAATGAATAGATTTGGTGAGCAAGACGAAAGTATCCTTTTGTAGGAAAAGAAGAAAAGGGTGTTATAATATTTGAGAGAAAATAGTTGTTCAGGGGAGAGATTATACATTTCTAACCGCGTGATCGCGAACGAAGAACAAACGAACAAAAAGAACAAATAAACGAATAAGACCTGGGAAGGAAATATTTTTTTGGGTTTTTTTTTTTTTTTTTTTTTGTGAGTACAGATATTAAACAAGGAGGTACGGGGTACGAACGACTGGTACGAAACAGAGAACGAAAATAATTTCAGCGCATTCGACGAATCGCTGAGAGAAAAACAAACCACAAGGTCGGAGACGGTACGGTAGTCTAAACCTACGAGTACTAGGCCGCAGAATACTCGATACCATTAACCGACGATTGTGTATACATGTACGAAAAATTAGCACCGAAAATTTTCCAAAAGATACGCTATAGGTACATACACCGAAAGATAGATACAGTCTCGACAAAAACACGATTGAGAAATATCACTTAGCTTCGAAAGCGTGAGCGCATGGAGCAGCTTCGAAAAGACGTGACCTCGCCGTGATCTTCTACTGATTCTACTGATTAGATTCTACTGATTTGTAGGGGACTCTAATGATTTGTGGGAGATTCTAATGATTTGTGGGAGATTCTAATGATTTTTTGGAGATTCCAATGATTTGTGGGAGATTCTAATGATTTGCAGGATATTTTAATGATTTGTGGGAGATTCTAATGATTTGTGGGAGATGCTAATGATTTGTAGGAGATTCTAATGATTTGTGGGAGATTCTAATGATTTTTAGGAGATTCTAATGATTTGTAGGAGATTCTAATGATTTGTGGGAGATTCTAATGATTTGTAGGAGACTCTAATGATTTGTGGGAGATTCTAATGATTTGTGGGAGATTCTAATGATTTTTTGGAGATTCTAATGATTTGTGGGAGATTCTCATGATTTGTGGGAGATTTTAATGATTTGTGGGGGATTCTAATGATATGTGGGAGATTATAATGATTTGTGGGAGATTCTACTGATTTCTGGGAGATTCTAATGATTTGTGGGAGATTCTATTGATTTGTGGGAGATTCTAATGATATGTAGGAGATTCTACTGATTTGTGGGAGATTCTACTGATTTGTTGGAGATTCTACTGATTTCTGGGAGATTCTACTGATTTGTAGGAGATTCTAATGATTTGTGGGAGATTCTAATGATTTGTAGGAGATTCTAATGATTTGTAGGAGATTCTAATGATTTGTGGGAGATTCTAATGATTTGTAGGAGATTATAATGATTTGTGGGAGATTCTAAGGATATGTGGGAGATTCTAATGATTTGTGGGAGATTCTAATGATTTGCAGGAGATTTTAATGATTTGTGGGAGATTCTAATGATTTGTGGGAGATGCTAATGATTTGTAGGAGATTCTAATGATTTGTGGGAGATTCTAATGATTTGTGGGAGATTCTAATGATTTGTAGGAGATTATAATGATTTGTGGGAGATTCTAATGATTTGTGGGAGATTCTAATGATTTGTGGGAGATTCTCATGATTTGCAGGAGATTTTAATGATTTGTGGGAGATTCTAATGATTTGTGGGAGATGCTAATGATTTGTAGGAGATTCTAATGATTTGTGGGAGATTCTAATGATTTGTAGGAGATTCTAATGATTTGTAGGAGATTCTAATGATTTGTGGGAGATTCTAATGATTTGTAGGAGATTATAATGATTTGTGGGAGATTCTAATGATATGTGGGAGATTCTACTGATATGTGGGAGATTCTACTGATTTGTCAGAGATTCTTATGATTTGTGGGAGATGCTCATGATTTGTGGGAGATTATAATGATTTGTGGGAGATTCTCATGATTTGTGGGAGAGTCTAATGATTTGTGGGAGATGCTAATGATTTGTGGGAGATTGTAATGATTTGCGGGAGATTCTAATGATTTGTGGGAGATGCTAATGATTTGTGGGAGATTCTAATGATTTGTAGGAGATTCTAATGATTTGTGGGAGATTCTAATGATATGTGGGAGATTCTACTGATATGTGGGAGATTCTAATGATTTGTGGGAGATGCTAATGATTTGTGGGAGATTGTAATGATTTGCGGGAGATTCTAATGATTTGTGGGAGATTGTAATGATTTGCGGGAGATTCTAATGATTTGTGGGAGATTCTAATGATTTGTGGGAAGTTATAATGATTTGTAGGAGATTCTAATGATTTGTGGGAGATTCTACTGATATGTGGGAGATTCTACTGATTTGTGGGAGATTCTACTGATTTGTGGGAGATGCTAATGATTTGTGGGAGATTCTAATGATTTGTGGGAGATTCTAATGATTTGTGGGAGATTCTAATGATATGTAGGAGATTATAATGATATGTGGGAGATTCTACTGATTTGTTGGAGATTCTAATGATTTGTGGGAGATGCTAATGATTTGTGGGAGATTCTAATGATTTGTGGGAGATTCTCATGATTTGTGAGAGAGTCTAATGATTTGTGGGAGATGCTTATGATTTGTGGGAGATTGTAATGATTTGCGGGAGATTCTAATGATTTGTGGGAGATGCTAATGATTTGTGGGAGATTCTAATGATTTGTAGGAGATTCTAATGATTTGTGGGAGATTCTAATGATATGTGGGCGATTCTACTGATATGTGGGAGAATCTACTGATTTGTGGGAGATTCTAATGATTTGTGGGAGATGCTAATGATTTGTGGGAGATTCTAATGATTTGTGGGAGATTATAATGATTTGTGGGAGATTCTAATGATTTGTGGGAGATTCTAATGATTTGTAGGAGATTCTAATGATTTGTGGGAGATTCTACTGATATGTGGGAGATTCTACTGATTTGTGGGAGATTCTAATGATATGTGGGAGATTCTACTGATTTGTGGGAGATTCTAATGATTTGTGGGAGATTCTAATGATTTGTGGGAGATGCGAACGATTTGTGGGAGATTCTAATGACTTGTGGGAGATCCTTATGTTTTGTGGGAGATTCTAATGATTTGTGTGAGATTCTACTGATTTGTGGGAGATTCTAATGATTTGTGGGAGATTCTAATGATTTGCAGGAGTTTTTAATGATTTGTGGGAGATTCTCATGATTTGTGGGAGATGCTCATGATTTGTGGGAGATTCTAATGATTTGTGGGAGATTCTAATGATTTGTAGGAGATTCTAATGATTTGTAGGAGATTCTAATGATTTGTGGGAGATTCTAATGATTTGTAGGAGACTCTAATGATTTGTGGGAGATTCTAATGATTTGTGGGAGATTCTAATGATTTTTTGGAGATTCTAATGATTTGTGGGAGATTCTCATGATTTGTGGGAGATTTTAATGATTTGTGGGAGATTCTAATGATATGTGGGAGATTATAATGATTTGTGGGAGATTCTACTGATTTGTGGGAGATTCTAATGATTTGTGGGAGATTCTAATGATTTGTGGGGGATTCTATTGATTTGTGGGAGATTCTAATGATATGTAGGAGATTCTAATGATTTGTGGGAGATTCTAATGATTTGTGGGGGATTCTAATGATTTGCAGGAGATTCTAATGATTTGTGGGAGATTCTCATGATTTGTGGGAGATTCTACTGATTTGTGGGAGATTCTACTGATTTGTGGGAGATTCTAATGATTTGTCGGAGATTCTACTGATTTGTGGGAGATTCTACTGATTTGTGGGAGATTCTACTGATTTGTGGGAGATTCTATGGATTTGTGGGAGATTCTAATGATTTGTGGGAGATTCTAATGATTTGTGGGAGATTCTACTGATTTGTGGGAGATTCTACTGATTTGTGGGAGATTCTACTGATTTGTGGGAGATTCTATGGATTTGTGGGAGATTCTAATGATTTGTGGGAGATTCTAATGATTTGTGGGAGATTCTACTGATTTTTGGGAGATTCTAATGATTTGTGGGAGATTCTAATGATTTTTTGGAGATTCTAATGATTTGTGGGAGATTTTAATGATTTGTGGGAGATTCTAATGATATGTGGGAGATTATAATGATTTGTGGGAGATTCTACTGATTTGTGGGAGATTATAATGATTTGTGGGAGATTCTATTGATTTGTGGGAGATTCTAATGATATGTGGGAGATTCTGATGATTTGTGGGAGATTCTACTGATTTGTGGGAGATTCGAATGATTTGTGGGGGATTCTACTGATTTATGGGAGATTCTACTGATTTGTGGGAGATTCTAATGATTTGCAGGAGATTCTAATGATTTGTGGGAGATTCTAATGATTTGTGGGAGATTCTAATGATATGTGGGAGATTCTAATGGTATGTGGGAGATTCTAATGATTTGTGGGAGATTCTAATGATTTGTGGGAGATTCTACTGATTTGTGGGAGATTCTAATGATTTGTGGGAGATTCTACTGATTTGTGGGAGATTCTACGGATTTGTGGGAGATTCTAATGATTTGTGGGAGATTCTAATGATTTGTGGGAGATTCTAATGATTTGTGGGAGATTCTACTGATTTGTGGGAGATTCTACTGATTTGTTGGAGATTCTACTGATTTCTGGGAGATTCTACTGACTTGTGGGAGATTCTAATGATTTGTGGGAGATTCTACTGATTTGTGGGAGATTCTAATGATTTGTGGGAGATTCTACTGATTTGTGGGAGATTCTACGGATTTGTGGGAGATTCTAATGATTTGTGGGAGATTCTAATGATTTGTGGGAGATTCTAATGATTTGTGGGAGATTCTACTGATTTGTGGGAGATTCTACTGATTTGTTGGAGATTCTACTGATTTCTGGGAGATTCTACTGATTTGTGGGAGATTCTACGGATTTGTGGGAGATTCTAATGATTTGTGGGAGATTCTAATGATTTGTGGGAGATTCTAATGATTTGTGGGAGATTCTACTGATTTGTGGGAGATTCTACTGATTTGTTGGAGATTCTACTGATTTCTGGGAGATTCTACTGACTTGTGGGAGATTCTAATGATTTGTGGGAGATTCTACTGATTTGTGGGAGATTCTACTGATTTGTGGGAGATTCTAATGATTTGTTGGAGATTCTAATGATTTGTGGGAGATTCTAATGATTTGTGGGAGATTCTAATGATTTGTGGGAGATTCTAATGATTTGTGGGAGATTCTTATGATTTGTTGGAGATTCTAATGATTTGTTGAGATTCTACTGATATGTGGGAGATTCTACTGATTTGTGGGAGATTGTATTGATTTGTGGGAGATTCTCATGATTTGTGGGAGATTTTAATGATTTGTGGGAGATTCCAATGAACTCGCACACAAATTCATTCGGTTTGAAGTTATTACATCATGTGTACTTCAACTTGTGAGTTTCCTGAATGTTGAAGTATCGGTGGAAAACCATACAATGATGGGCTTAAAAACTATAACTTTGTGATAGCACATCTCCACTACAGGCCGCAAACAGTTACACTCTCTACACTAGTGAAGGGTGGTGTTGCCGGAGCAAAATCTAACGTTTGTTTAAAACTTTACAATCACTTGTATAATCAATCAACTATTTCCAATTATCACAAATTGACTTGAGACGGCAAGATAGAACCCATTCGAGTTACAACCAGAGGAATCATTTTGCTTTTCTCTTTTCACATAGAGCAATAGATTGCGTGTAATTGACCATGTGTATAGAAAATAAAGGAACTTACCTTTTTGTTGACAATTTTACTGTCTGTGTGATTGTCCACAGCTCTCCAACTGAACCTTGCCGCTTTGGAAAGTTATTATTGTGTCTGCCGGCAGTCCGAGGTGTTTCTGCAGACACGCTGGAGGCTGTGTACTTCCGACGGACAATTGGACAAGTTCCCGTTTCTCGGCTCATTGCGGACATGTACAAGTCATGTCCGCTTTGACGTACTTTTGCAGCATCTGGTCAGGAAATAACGAAGAAATGAAAAGGCACTGATACATCATCATAAGTGGCAAAGCACATCAGATATGAAGTGAGAATTCATGAAATTAAACACGAATGAAAAAAGACAATAACGTTTTTTATATCATCAAATGGATCGATATTTAAAAGAGAAACTTAGAGAGTGTTAATGCAACAATAGCCAGGGAATAGTTTGTTGAAGGTTATCGTCAAGTAAGATTTTGCAAGTTTCCAATTTCATTGAGCTTCAGCGAATTAGTTCATCAATTGAAACTCCTTCATGTTTTATTGCATCAAATTGATCTGCTTTGATTCTCACATGTATCGGTTTTATTTGAGAATTTAAATGAAAACTCAAGATTCTCTGTCGTGGAGTCTCGAGAGAATCTCCGATGCCTGTAACATCTTGTCGTAACACTCGCTCAACAATCTCAAGAATTACTCTCGGATCCAGGCATCCGAGGCAGGGCAGTGTTATGTACGGTTGACGTTTTAAAATGTTATTTTTTAATTTAAACGGCACAAGTCGTACTTAGTTGAAGCCAAAGCAACAGCATCATAATCAATCGGCAAAATAATTAATGAAGGAATATTATTAACGAGCCGAAACCCGTGGAACATCCACGGAAGGGAGGATGTGGTGTATGGATAGAGTGTACCATTATGGATGGCATAGGGGATTTGCTTGTCCGAGTAAGAGTTAGGAAGAAAGATGAGAATGAAGAGTGCGTATATGAACAACGTATTTATTGCAATCTACTTAAATGACAACGCTACGATATACTTTTGAGGTTAGCGTACACCGCGATCGCCGACACCGGCACAAATGCATGCTCAGGACTGTCCAATCAGCGGACGGCTTGCTTCGCCTTCGCCCAGCAGACGCCAATACGATGGCGTCGTAAGATGGCGTCGTATCGGCAGTTAATCGGATGCTTTTGCGCCCCAACGTCGGCTAATTCAGATTTTTCGAGTGTGGCTGTACGTGATAAACAAAGAGCGCGGTTCGTAGATCGTAAATCCATTTGTGCCGTGGGCATCGGGTCACTGGGTGCGGCGTAAAAGGGATAACAAAGTCGAGTCCTTACGCTATTATTATATAGATGAGCACAGGGAATTCTTAACAATATGTGGCACTTATACATTCATTACCTGCACCACCGAAGGTGGGACGGAGGTTATGTATTCAACCCTGTTTGTTTACCTGTGAGATATCTCAAAAGGTTATGGACGGATTTCGACGAAATTTGGTGGACAGGTTGGGTGTGTGATGAGGAATAATTTCTTCCATTTTGGTGAAGATCAGGATAAAGTGATTCTTCACAACTGAGAGATTGGGCCAAAAATGACATATATAGCACGATATCTCAATCCCCTTTGAAATGAAACAGTAGAACTGATCTTTCGATAAATATTCGATTATTAATTATCGCAATCATTCATTAATTATTTTTCCAATTTGTATATAAGTTGTGAAAACTGCCAAAGCAGAGAAAAGTGACAAAATGATGTCATCATTTTGACAAAATGAATGACAAAATGAGTGAATTAACAATCAAAATGAATTCAAAATCAAATTTAAAATGAGGTCAAAATGAGTGAATGAATGAATGAATGAATGACAAAATGAATGACAAAAATGACAAAATTTTGACAAATGAGTGACAAAATGAATGAATAAACTTCGTCAGCTGATGGTTTAAATGTTCATTTAAACTAAATGGTTCTACGTCTGTCCGCATAAAGGAATTGAATCCACGACAATTTAACCGGATGAATGTCAGGTGTACCACAAATCTACTGACATGTAATACAGGTAAATGACGTCATAATAAATATGTAAACACTGCTCATGAAATGTTCTCAACTAGTCCGCATCTTAGCTTTCGTTCCTAACAAACTGGAAGGTTCGTTGGCCTTTTTGTTACCTCTGCCACCAAAAGTGGATGGAGGCTACATTTTCACCCCTGTCTGTCTGTTTGTCTGTCTGTCTGTGTGAGCAGGATATCTCAATAAGTTATGGATGGATTAGGACGAAATATGGTACACGGGTTGGGTATGTGACGAGGACAAATTGATTCAATTTTGGAGAAGATCCGAATCTAGATATGAGAATTTTAAAGTGATTCTTCAATCTTGGGAGATAGGGACAAAAATAATAAACTGCATTTTATCTCAAAAAGTTCTGGACGAGTTATGACAAAACTTTGTGGATGAGTTGGGAAAGTGACAAGAACAAGCTGATTAGCTTTTGGTTCAGGTCCGGATGTCGATCTCGCCCATCAGTGGGATACAAAACATAAACTGTTCCACCTGGTGGATGTATGCACTATACCGGGTGTCATTCTAGTTATCCTCGCCAGAGGAGAGGGTATTGCATTTGAGTCCGTTTGTTTGTTTGTCTGTTTGTCTGTCGGTTTCTTTGTTTGCACAGATTAAATATGATTTTCTCTGCAACCGTTGGTACGATTGACAGGAAGTTTTCACGATAGGTGCAACTCCACCTGTATAATTGTCTATGACAAATATGACGTCATCGGTCACGTGGTTCGGTCGACATCTTGGAAAAACCGAAAAACTTTGCACCGCTATATCTCCGAAAGTGCTGCATAGAAAAAATTGAGACATGGCTCATTGGAGAGAACTCTCCATGGGGAATAAAATATGTTAATGATAATGTCATAGGTGCCTCCATTATGACGTCATAATTCGACAAGTACAAAACTTCATCTGATCAAGATGAAATTTCTTGAGCATAATCTAGGGATAAATTGGTGGAGAAAAAGAATAATGATGACGTCATCAGTCACGTGGTTCGGCCGCCATATTTGTTTTCACACAAAAGCCTTAAAAACCACTGAAAACACATCCTGGCGAGGGTCTGCAATCTCTGGTTGTTCTTTCTTGTTTGCCTTGTTTTTGTTTATTTTCACATCTTTCCATAAATAAATAAAAAATTCTCAGAGCACTTCTCCAAAAACAAGATTCAAAACATCATGTGAGTTGACCTCAATCGAGATTTTAAAAAACCATGAGAAATTGCATTATGAACATTATGAACATTATGATCATTATGAACATTATGAACATTATGACCATTATGAACATTATGAACATTATGATCATTATGAACATTATGAACATTATGATCATTATGAACATTATGATCATTATGAACATTATGATCATTATGAACATTATAAACATGATGACCATTATGACCATTATGAACATTATGAACATTATGAACATTATGAACATGATGACCATTATGACCATTATGAACATTATGAACATTATGAACATTATGAACATTATGACCATTATGAACATTATGACCATTATGAACATTATGAACATTATGAACATTATGATCATTATGAACATTATAAACATGATGACCATTATGACCATTATGAACATTATGAACATTATGAACATTATGATCATTATGAACATAATGATCATTATGAACATTATGATCATTATGACCATTATGACCATTATGAACATTATGAACATTATGAACATTATGATCATAATGATCATTATGAACATTATGAACATTATGATCATTATGACTATTATGAACATTATGAACATTACGAACATTATGAACATTATAATTATGAACATTATGAACATTATGAACATTATGAACATTGTGAACATTATGAACATTGTGAACATTGTGAACATTATGAACATTATGAACATTATGAACATTATGAACATTATGAACATTATGAGCGTTATGAACATTGTGACCATTGTGAACATGATGAACATGATGAACATGATGAACATGATGAACCTTGTGAACATTGTGAACATTGTGAACATTGTGACCATTATGAACATTATGCACATTATGCACATTATGCACATTGTGAACATTGTGAACATGATGAACATGATGAACATTGTGAACATGATGAACATTGTGAACATGATGACCATGATGAACATTATGAACATTGTGAACATTATGAGCATTATGAACATTATGAACATTATGAACATTATGAACATTATGAACATTGTGAACATTATGAACATTGTGAACATTGTGAACATTATGAACATTGTGAACATGATGAACATTGTGAACATGATGAACATTGTGAACATGATGACCATGATGAACATTATGAACATTATGAGCATTATGAACATTATGAACATTATGAACATTGTGAACATTATGAACATTTTGAACATTGTGAACATTATGAGCGTTATGAACATTGTGACCATTGTGAACATGATGAACATGATGAACATGATGAACATGATGAACCTTGTGAACATTGTGAACATTGTGACCATTATGAACATTATGCACATTATGCACATTATGCACATTGTGAACATTGTGAACATGATGAACATGATGAACATTGTGAACATGATGAACATTGTGAACATGATGACCATGATTAACATTATGACCATTATGAACATTATGAGCATTGTGAACTTTGTGAACATGATGAACATGATGAACATTATGAACGGCCAAACTCAGATTGCCTTTTGGGGAAGGAGTGAAATGTGATTAACATTCTGTTTTGGGGAAAAAACGAAAAAAAAACATCTTTATAAAGTCTTGCCATCAAATGGTTAATACTTTTCAGCATCTAATGTTGCCTTCACAAACGTGCCTTGTAATGTAATCATTCTGCTGACAAACACTAAGGTGTAAATCAAGGTGATTCAGGTGTACATTTCTATTCCCTTTTTGGTGTTATATTGAGTTGCTGACGAAATAAGATCAGATCAGACTACAAACGGCCGTCCTGATGATTCGCAGACAGCACCTTACATCAGGACGTATGTTGTCCTTTAGAAGAGTTGTTTAGCCGACCGTCTGATCTGCACAAACTTTCTCGTTCATGTTAAACCTTCCACCGTGCCTTTTGAAAAGATAACACCTAGGGATCAACATGCTACCTGAATTCCTTGTTTGAGTCCAGTGTACTCATCACCATGTTGTTGAGTCGACATTCTTCCTGGTCTATAACAGCTGTGGTAGCCCCAAGAGGCTCAGTGAATGTAAGCTTCTCAACAGGAGATTGAATTCGGTTTAAAGACTACCTTGATTGTTGTGCAGTCGAGTCTGAAAAGAGCCTCATTATGGGAACGGTTTCAGAGCTAATCCGACTGATAAACACCATGATTAACGCTCTAGGGATGCTCAAAAAGTTCCACCAACAACACACGGAAGTCTGAGAAATGGAAACTTTTTAAAACTTTTCAACATACGGGTAAATATAATGAACTTGTACAATCAAATGCTTGACTTGTTAACTTGTTGTACAATCAAATGCTTGAGTTGTTAACTTGTACAATCAAATGCTTGAGTTGTTAACTTGTTGTACAATCAAATACTTGAGTTGTTAACTTGTTGTACAATCAAATGCTTGAGTTGTTAACTTGTTGTACAATCAAATGCGTGACTTGTTAACTTGTTGTACAATCAAATACTTGAGTTGTTAACTTGTTGTACAATCAAATGCTTGAGTTGTTAACTTGTTGTACAATGAAATGCTTGACTTGTTAACTTGTTGTACAATCAAATGCTTGAGTTGTTAACTTGTTGTACAATCAAATGTATCGTTCGTTCAGCTCTCGTACAAAATGAAATCCTTTATCCAATGCTCAGACATTACTCTTTCTACATTTTGTTTGTTTCCCATTCACTGAGTCCCTAAGTATAGTAACACTACCAATGATTTCACTAGCAACTTTTCTTCTATCTTCGATAACCTGGCAAATTTTTTTTACTCTTAATCTTTACTCTGGCACTTTTTAAGTGTTTTTCTTTCTTATTTTTTATTTTACATTATTTCTGTAAATATTTTGACTGTATTTAGGGTATCAGCTGTTGTGTATAAGTCGTGTAAACAACTTTGAATTGTTTGCTAATCAATGCTTCAGAAATGTAATACCAAACAGAAACTGCATTGTCCGCAGCCAAACGAAGAGGATAATGAAACGAGGCCAAAATGGGAATAGTCTTTGAGGAATGACATGAGTGATGAAAGTTTGGATGGGGATGTTAATTGCCAAAAATAGGGATGCTTTTAATAACATTTTATTATACTTACGAATGTTGTGGTCTTACAAATGTGCCTTGTAGTGCAAACATATTGTTTTGTTAGCACATTCGTTTAAAAGTAACGTTTTGTGTGCAGATTACCCTTTGAACTTGCTCAGCAATACTATACAAGTAACTTGTACTATCATCTGAACAAAAACCCATTTCCTTATGTGTAAAAATGTTATCAAAATAAAAGCAGAAATAAGTTAAATATACTGTATTTTGAATGAAATGAATAGTAAGCAATTTTTTGGACCAATCTTCATGGAGAATCATACAAATGTTTTACAACCGGAATTATTATTTGTTCATTCACGTTTTACATGTAAACGAAATGGTGTTTGTTTTTGATAATCTAAACATTACTCGTGTGGATTTTTGGTTTTCGTTACCTCTTTGTTTTGGATCATTTTAGTGCATCAAATAAAACTCAGTGAAATAAAGCCTGCATTTTTTTCATAAATATATCAGAGAGAGAGAGAGAGAGAGAGAGAGGACTTTTGTATACTTTCATTCGAAAATATGTAGAAAGGGGGGAATTAAAACTGAATAAGAAAACATTCCCAAAACCTCCAAGCGATTGTACGTGAAGGAGAGCGTTATCAATCATGTTCCAAGAAATTTAAAAGTTAAAAAACAAACAAGCACAAGACAACACACATACTACACACTAGAAAGTAAACACGAACTGAAGAACTGACCATCGGAGATATTACAACAAACACCATCATTTTTTTTTTTAAGTCTGCACCTGACTGGGGTAGGAGTTACAGCAGAATTCCAGTTCCGAGTCTTCTAAATCACTAACTAAGCCTGGGCTATAAAATAACATCACCAAAACTACCATTGGGAGCACTGGGAACAAAAACATTTTAAACAAGTAAACATTCATTCAAAGTACACCGCCCCCATGCCAAATAATTAAATATCCCACAGCGCGGCATTGCCAGGGAGCCTCCGGTGCCCGGCAATACCGCAGTGCAGCTCATAGAGGCTGCATTGGAAGGGAGAGGTGTACAATAATTGATTGATTAATTGTATAATTAAAATCAATAAAAGGTTATCATAAAATATTTTCTTAATCAATTGGCTAATAGCATAACTAAACCACTAGTGCTTCATCCGAAGATGTATCTTTTAGAAATTTAATTAAATAAAGCATGAAAAAAAAATTAAATAATTAATCAATGAAATGATTAATCAATAAATCAAAAATATTCTTTATGGCCACATCACCTGGTCACTGCCATGTCCAAATATTAGCTTCCTAGCTCAAAAGGTGCCTGAGATATTGGCCAAATGAGAAAGAAAATAAATAAATGATTAATAATGAAAATAAATAAATAATAATCATAAAAAAATCAAGTAGTTAATCCGTTGGCTAATAGAATACATAAACCACCACTATTTCATCAGAATCTGTAACTTAAAAAAAAAAAACGTCATTAATCGAATAATTAAATAACTAATCGATTAATTAATTAATTGATTAATCAATAAATCAAAAATAGCCTTTGCAGCCAAATCACTTGGTCATTGGCATGTCCAAATATCAGCTTCCGAGCTCAAAAGGTGCCAGATAGTCCAGCGGATTAGCAAGCCAATTGTTCATTTTTTGATAAAAGCATCAAAATTGGCACAGACATAGATAATTACATAGTAAACAATTTCAGATATGGAGGCACTTGAAATTGTACCTATGTTGGCCAGAGCGGCCATTTTCCAAAATGGTGGCCATATGGCATTCGCAATATAGATAACTAGCAGAAGTACCCGGCATTGCCGGGCGGGGGAGGGGAGGGGAGGGGGAAGAGGAGGGGAGGGGAACGGGGGGGAGGGGAGGAGAGGGGGGGAGGGGAGGAGAGGGGGGGAGGGGAGAAGAGGGGGGGGAAGTACCCGGCATTCCGTGTATAAACGTGAGGGAGAAGAGGGGGGAGGGGATGGGGAGGGGGAGGGGGAGGGGGAGGGGAGGAGAGGGGGGGAGGGGGAGGGATGGGAGAGGAGAGGGGTGGGAGGGGGGAGGGGGGAGGGGAGGGGGAGGGGAGGGGGAGGGGAAGGGGTAGGGGGGAGGGGAAGGGGTAGGGGGGAGCGGGAAAAGGGAGGGGGAGGGGGAAAAGGGAGGGGGAGGTGGAAAGGGAGGGGGAGGGGGAAAAGGGAGGGGGAGGGGAACAGGGGAGGGGGTAGGGTGGAGGGGGAAGGGAGAGGGAGGGGAGGACGGAGGGGGGAGGGGGAAGGGGGAGGGAAGGGGAGGGCCAGTCAACAATGACGTTGCAGTTCTCATGGTCGGAGAGCAGCACAACAATCGCGACATCATCCTGAATCTTCGCAACAGCACGAAGCGGATTTTGGAGACTCACCGATCCTGTGACGCCCTCCAGTACCGGCGTTGCCGGGTGGGGGAAGGGAGACCCGTACATTCCCAACCCGTACATTCGCCCTCTCGACTCAAGCTCACTCGGACAAAAGCCTCGCACAAATTACACCGTGAAGGCCCAATGGCCATGTCTATGCCACAAATCAAGTACGTGAGCGAGTCGGGTGCACTGAATTGAAAAGATATAGAACGCTGAAGCTGCTCCATGCGCTCACGCTTTCGAAGCTAAGTGATATTTCTCAATTGTGTTTTTGTCGAGACTGTATCTATCTTTCGGTGTATGTACCTATAGCGTATCTTTTGGAAAATTTTCGGTGCTAATTTTTCGTACATGTATACACAATCGTCGGTTAATGGTATCGAGTATTCTGCGGCCTAGTACTCGTAGGCTTAGACTACCGTACCGTCTCCAACCTTGTGGTTTGTTTTTCTCTCAGCGATTCGTCGAATGCGCTGAAATTATTTTCGTTCTCTGTTTCGTACCAGTCGTTCACCCCGTACCTCCTTGTTTAATATCTGTATTCACAACAAAAAAAAAAAAAAACCCAAAAAAATATTTCCTTCCCAGGTCTTATTCGTTTATTTGTTGTTCTTTTTGTTCGTTCGTTCTTCGTTCGCGATCACGCGGTTAGAAATGTATAATCTCTCCCCTGAACAACTATTTTCTCTCATATATTATAACACCCTTTTCTTCTTTTCCTACAAAAGGATGCTTTCGTCTTGCTCACCAAATCTATTCATTCCAAAATATATATATAATACCATCTCTTACAGTTCCTCCTTTCTACATTCCCTAAACTATCCAGAACTCCATCCCTCCTCCAGTGTCCTCAAACGTATTTTTGACTCGAAGGTCTCAAACTCATTTTGCAAAAAATGTTCGTTTCCCATGAATCGTACACTTTTCAAAATCCAATCTCACCCCTCCCCTCCAAATCCTCCCCATCACCCATCCCTTTCAAATCTCCCCCCTTGCCCCTTCCCTCCCCTCCCTCCTAAACTCCTCCCACACCCCTCCCCTCCGAGACTCTCCCTCGCTCCTCCCCTCCTAGACTCCCCTCTCACCCCTCCTCCTCAAAGCATCCTCCCTGCTTCTTCCTCCTTCCAACTTTCACCTTCATCTCCCCAAGCCTTCTGCCTTGCTCTTCCCCCTCCTCAAATAACACCTCACTGTGCCTCACCCAATCTCCATCAAACCTTTTGTCCGCCCCATTCTTCCCTTTCTCCAAGCTATTCTGAAATCTCTGACACACCTTCAACAGCTCTCCCTACCTCTTCCTCCTCTTCCACATCTTACCCTACCCCTCCCCCCCCCCCCCTGTTCTGGACCCGATGCTCCCCCTTCCTCTTCATTAACGGTATGGACCTCAAACATCCGGGGCCTTCGCTCAAACTTGACTGACCTCTCCATACAGGTTGCTTCTGACAAACCAGATGTGATCTGCTTAACAGAAACTTTCCTCCTTCATGATGTCTCTGATGCCTTGGTATCTCTCCCAGGTTACTCCCTCCTCCGGTATGATAGACCTGAGCCTCGTCCTGGAGGTGGGGTTGCTATCTTTATAAAAAACTCTCTTCCTCACTCGCCCTCCACTGCCCTCTCTCCACCTCACCCCCAGGAATACCTTTGG
This sequence comes from Myxine glutinosa, assembly GCF_964187855.1. NCBI lineage: Eukaryota > Metazoa > Chordata > Myxini > Myxiniformes > Myxinidae > Myxine > Myxine glutinosa. The sequence goes on along the minus strand of NC_136262.1, from coordinate 8,490,520 downwards.
CTACGGCTTCCCCTTCGCTCCCACCTTTTGTTCATATGTGTGTTGTACCATCCACCAATCAGCGATGACTCCATCTACATCTCACTGTCTGATAATATGGACCAACTTCTATCTACCCATCCCAACTCTCTCTTCCTCATATGTGGTGATTTCAATTGTCACCATGCCAGTTGGCTGGGTGTGGGTACCTCTCTCACCAGCCATGGCTCTTCAGCAAAGGACTTCTGCGACTCACTGGGACTGACACATCTGTCAATTTCCCGACCCGGATCTCAGTCAACGGAGCATCTTCTCTTCTGGATTTGCTTTTGACAAACTTCCCTGAAAATGTCTGCTGCTCTTCTTCTGCTCCAATCGGCTCATCTGATCATGTGCTTGTCAAAGTGGACATCTCTCTGACCATTCTCAGAGAGCCTCCTCAGCGTCGACGAGTCTGGCATTTCACTCAGGCCAACTGGCACGGTCTTCAAGCAGCCATCAATCATCTGGATTGGTCTCCCATCTCTACCGCCTCTGACATCAACTCATCCTGGGAATTCTTTCAAAGTAAATTGCTCTCTCTCATGCACAGATTTATACCATCTCGTCTTCAGTTGTCATACCCTTCCTCCCGTCCATGGTACACGGAATCTTGTGGTGAGGCTGTTGCCCTGAAACAACTTGCTTTCGTCTCCTGGAAAGCAAATCCAACGGAAGGAAATCTCATTTCCTTTCACAAAGCCCGAAACAAGTGTGTGTCCACCCTCAGGAGAGCCAGGAAACAATATCTCACCATTCTCAAGACCGAACTCTCTTATCTGTCTCCCTCTTCCAAATCCTGGTGGCGTCTGGTCAAATCTGTTTCTGGTGTTTGTTCCCCCTCCATCCCCTCCCTCACCTCAAACGGCTTAACGGCTGACTCCGCACGTGAAAAAGCTGAATGCCTCAACTCTGTGTTTGCCTCTAAATCTTGTGTCCCAAACCCATCCCTCTCTGTACCCACCGTACCCAGTCGTACCCAGCTGCTCCTGGACTCTGTGTCCTTTCCTCCTGACAAGGTGGAAAAGTTTCTGTCAACCCTCGACTCTGATTCTGCAACTGGTCCTGACGGCATCAGCCCACGGGTCCTAAAATCATGTTCTTCTGCTCTTTCACTCCCTCTTTCTGTTCTCTTCACCCTCTCTTTTGCTCAAGGTCATCTGCCATCTGCTTGGAAATCAGCCAACATCACCGCTTTGCACAAAAAAGGTGCAAAAACAGATCCCAGCAACAACAGACCAATCAGCCTTCTCCCAATTATCAGCAAAGTCATGGAATCCATCATTGCTTCAGATATTAAATCTTTCCTCTTCTCCAATGGCTTGATCTCTGATCATCAATTTGGTTTCAGACCTGGTCACTCTACTCTGGACATGCTGCTTCTGCTTTCTCAACAATGGATGGAGGTCCTCAACGCCAAACAGGAAATTAGAGCTGTCTCCCTTGACATTTCACGTGCCTTCGATACGGTCTGGCACCCTGCTCTGCTCTCCAAACTCTCCTCCTTTGGTATCCATGGAAATCTCCACGCATGGCTGGCGGACTTCCTCTCTGGTCGTAGTCAACGTGTGGCCCTGAATGGGTTTCTCTCATCTCCTCTTCCTGTTCAGGCTGGAGTTCCCCAAGGTAGTGTTCTGGGCCCTGTGCTTTTTCTGGTCTTCATCAATGATCTCTCTGACTCTCTTGAAAATCCTCTCTATCTCTTTGCTGACGACTCTACTCTCTGTCGCTCCATTCCTCATCCCTCAGATCGGCAGTCTGCAGCCTCCTCACTCTCTGCAGACCTGGACAAAATCACAGACTGGTCAAACAAGTGGAACATGTCTTTCAATCCTGACAAATCTCACACTCTTACAATGTCTCTCCGAAAGGACCGACTGGACAACCCTCCCAGCTACTTTCTCAACAATCCTCTCCAAGAAGTTCTGTCGTTCAAGCTTTTGGGTCTCACTATCTGCCATGATCTTTCTTGGGAAAACCACATTTCCAAGCTGGCCTCCAAAGCCAGTCGCCGACTGGGCATCCTCCGTCGTGCGAAGTCCTTCCTTGGCACACCTGAGCTCCTCACCACATACAAGGCTTTCATCCGCAGCTCAATGGAATACTGTTCCCCCCTCTGGGCTGGTGCTCCTGCCTCACACCTTGCTCGGCTTCACGCTGTTGAGGCCAAAGCTTTCAGAATCATTGGAATCTCCTGCGATGTAGTCAACGCCGAGGGCCTTTCACTCACTCACCGCAGGCAGGTTGGTGGTCTTTCTGTCTTCTACCGACTCCTCTCCAGCCTTGCTCCCCCAGCTCTCTCTGTGCTCTGTCCCCCCAATATTCCTTCAGGTCGCACAAGATCTGCCTGCAACCCTCTTATGGTTAAACTGCCAAAGTCTAGGCTCTCTGCTCACCTTCACTCTTTCATTCCCCTTTTCTCCTGCCTCTGGAACAAACTCCCCCACTCCCTTCAATCCCACTCCTCCCTCCAGGTCTTTAAAACAGCTGTTCACCACCATCTCTTATCGTCCCCATCGAAAACCTTGATCTTTTCTACCCCCGGTAATTCACCCCAGAGTCCTTGCAGTGTTCATATGTTTTAATCCTCTCCCACCTCCCCCCAAGTCCTCCCGATGTCCCTGCTCTCAAATGTTGTGTTTGTGTCCTTCCCCCTCTTCCCCCTCTCTTTTGTGTCCTTCCCCCTCTCTCCCCATCTTGTCTGCCGCTCCCCTTATTTTTTGTGTTTTGTGTGTCGGTTTGTCTTTTTGTGTGATTAATGTTAGCTCTTTCACGAGCCTCGATCTTGTATACAAAAAAAAAAAAAAAAAAAAAAACGCTCATACTCTGTGAAAAGTGAAGCTACAATATTTTTGAAAATTTTCATTGGTTGCTAGGAGACGGCAGCATGTAAAAACCGTTTGAATATTTGCAATACAGTTTGATCCAGAGGTAAGTGGTATGGTCTTGCTGGTTGGTGGACACGGTACATTTAAGGGAAATGATTTTCTGTCATTCTTCTGAGTGCTTGCTTCTCCTTCCCCGTATTTTTGTTCATTTTTTTTTTTTCCCACTCTCTTGAGTTGTGGGCCTTCCTTGAGTGGTATTATATTTATCATCATCATCATTGGAATGTCTGTTGTAAAGATACGGACATCAAGTCCGTATCTTGACGCAGAGAGCATCAAGCACCATCTTTTTATACCAGGCAACGGCAACGCACTAACGCAGACCTCGCTCGGCCCCGCACACAGCGACCTCTCTCGGCCCCGCCCATAGCTGCCTCGCTTGGCCCCGCCCACAGCGACTTCGCTCGGCCCCGCCCACAGCGACCTCGCTCGGTCCCGCCCACAGCGACCTTGCTCGGTCCCTCCCACAGCGGCATCACTCCGCCCTACACGGCACTATCTATATATTATTCGTACAATGCCGGATACTTCTGCTCGCTGAAAACAAATCGATGTGAAACATGCTACTATCTATGCTAAATCATGCTAAATCATGCTAAATGCTAATCATGCAGAAGTACCCGGCAAAGACGCAATCGCTTTTCGCTCTGAAATACGTGCGAACGCGTAACTGAGTTAATGGCGGCAACGAACATCACGTGATCGCTCTGAGCGAATCAGCGCGCTGCTCTGCTAGCGGTCAGATTCCGGTCATAATATTCCGCGCTGAGGTAAAAATATGGTAAAAACATATTATGAAATAAATTTTTATGTCAGCCATGTTCTTCCCAGGCTCAATGGCCATGTCTGTGCCAAATATCAAGTACGTGAGCCTCTCCGTTTAGGAGTCTATCGGTAACATTACACACACACACACACACACACACACACACACACACACACACACACACACACACACACACACACACACACACACACACACACAAACTGTGTTTTATATATATAGATGCCCACTAGATGTCTTTGTTTGTGTCTAATAGCCACTTTAGAGCTGCCAATTGCTCATGATCTTATGCCAGAATATTAACCAGGTGCTGGCCTGAATATTTATGGGCGCCATTTTTCAAAATGGCCGCCATGTTCACAAAATGGCCGCAATGTTCACAAAATGGGATCATATCTGAGCATATTGCTTTAAAACAGTTCAGCATACGTAAAAATTGACGTACTGCTAGGTATATTAGTTTATTTGACATTCTCCTTCACACCAGCAGAGAGCTGTGCATTTAAGTGCAGCCTTTTTGCACTTGCAGCGGTTACGGCATCCTTTCATGCAGCCACAGGAGATCAACTCATAGCAGGTCTTGGATGCTTCAGGAAGTGTCGTCCAATTTGGTTGATAAAGTCCATCATCAGTCTTTATCCAACCCCAGCTACATGGAGAAGGAAGTGCAGGCTGTGGAAGCAGTGTCTGGCCCCAGATATGGCCACCCTGGAAAACAGCCCTCTTAACATGTTGTTCTAGAGCAGCCTGTGTTGGCGGAATTCGCTTAATAGAGTTATTCCTTGCAAACAGCTTCTTCCTAGCCTTGTTAACATCAGTGCAAGTACTTGTTCGATCAAAGAGGAGTATGACGAACCTCTCAATGACACTCATGCTTTGTTCCGAGATCCCACTGGGAGCACGTGCCAGTCGCAAAAGTGCATCAGTGAGCTCCGGCAGTGAGTTCCAAGTAGCCCATGCGGTTTTCTTTCCATGTCCAACAAAGGCTGACACCGTATCACACCCTGTTAGGGCATGAAACATTGGAAGCGCACATGATTTCTCTGGACCCAGACAGGCTGCAATTTTGTGGGTTGGTATGTAGCGAAAACTCTTTCCTGTTCCAAAAGCTAGCCACAGTTCATCTTTATCTGGTAGTGTATGAGCTACCATCACAGGCAACACCACAACATCGGTGTTAACAGTACGTACTAGTATCTGGTGATGTCCGTGCTTTGCAGCATGTGCTACATGCAGCAACATTCGACTGTCTGCCTCGTCATGGTTGCATGGTGCAAGTGAGTCAATGTCCTGTTGTGGTGGCACACAGAGTACCAGGTCCCCATCTGTGACTACCACCTCCTTGTTTTCAGTATCGAATGAATGGATGAGTACTTTTGACAGGAAACGGAACAGTTCTGTCTTATGGATATCCACATGCAAGAAGTCCTGCCATTATTCGAATTATCTATCTATAATTCCAGTAATCTCTGTGTGTATGTTTGTATGTTTGTATGTTTGTATGTTTGTATGTTTGTATGTCTGTATGTCTGTGACCGCTGTTTCTCGACAACCACGGGTCCGATATACTTGAAACTTGCCAGGTATATTGCTGGGGACCCGAGGATGTGCCTTTTCAAGGTTTCATATTAATCGGAGAAGTAGTTACCGAGCTATGTCCAAAAAACGATTCAACCAATCAGAGAGCAGCGAGCTATCACGTGTGCCGAACGTGGCGAACAGACTCTGCCTCGGACGGCACATTTGAGAGCGTATTCATTTATTTCACGTTGGAAAACTATGTTGCCGTTAAACTATGTTTTAAAACTAATTAAAACTAATTTGCGATTCATCGTAACTGCGATTTGCGACCTTCCGGACAGTGAAGACTGCACTTCCGGCAGCCAATCACAGAACGCGTTGTTGCGTAGGCGTGGCCGATGTGAGAGCGAGCCGAGCCGAGCGCGTGCGCCATTACGGTTCGTAATTCGATTTCTTCCGGAGAAAATAATAATTTCTCGATTTCTTATGCGCATTATTTCTCCCAATTCAGTCAGAGCGAAGGGCGGAAGCGAAGAGCGTTGTTTTTTTTGTTTACGGGCGTACGGGCGTACGGGCGGGGTAGAGCGTACGGGTAGCGTTTTTTTTTTTTTTTGGCAAGGAACGGGCACCCACGTACGGGCATGCCCTAGTTAAATAAATGAGAATTATTTTTAAAATTCGGTTATGTTCCGCTACATACCCCTCCTTGCTGCCTAAATTTGGAATGTTATTGTAGTCTACCTGTCTCAAAACGCGTCGTTGATCTCCAATAGAGAATTCCCATTGGATATCACCCACAAATTCCATAATTCACCAGTTTTCCCAAGCAACAAGCAAACAGTGACTCTTCTGTGGACAAATTGAAACTTCGTTCCATTCTTATGTTGGATGTACCAGTTGAACTCCTCTTCTTTTGTTGTACACCGCTCCTTTCCTATGCCATATCCAGGCATTGCACCAAAGGGGGCTCGGCAGTGACGCACGCTGAAAGGGAGTAGTCAGTTTTCACTCTGGTTGTTTTCTTTCTTGCTTTCTTGTTTGTTTGTTCGGGCAATATCTCAGCCATCCTTTGAGCGAGGAAGCTGAAATTTCGGCACAATAGTGAGGAAGTACTTTGACAAAAACTGCATTTTTTGTTTTTTGATTAATCAATTAATTGATGAGTTATTTAATTATTAGCGATTAATTAAGTACTTATATATTTCCTTTCTCTCCTGGCCATTATCTCTTATTAGTCCAGCGGATTAGCTTAACATATCAAACCAATTGTTCATTTTTTGATAAAAGCATCAAAATTGGCACAAGCATAGAATATTATATACTAAACAATTTCAGATATGGAGGCACTTGAAATTTTGCCTCTGTCGGGCAGGGCAGCCATTTTCCAAAATGGTGGCCATATGGCATTCGCAATATAGATATGCTGCTCCAGATGTCACTTTATGATTCTAAAAGTCGCTTTAAAGGTGTAAGTTGGTAATACTATAGCACCAGAATATCAAACAGAGGGTTACATAAAATATATATGGCCGCCATTTTTCAAAATGGCCACCATTTTACGAAAATGGTGGCGATTTATTGAAAATTTCAGTGCTAACTCAATCACATTACAAATGAATTTAATAGCGACCACAATCAACCTAATAATGTGTTACATGTCTTTGCAGAGTATGGTGGTGGTGGTGGATGGTGGATATTGTGATACAGAGGTGGCGGTTGCAGTAATAGGTGACCCGATAGCACATAATAGCGACTAAGACACTTAATTAATAATTTTCGTCGATCTTTAATTTTCGACAAGCTTTCGACCAACAAAGGTCTTCTTCTTAGTCTACAGAAACAACACGCATGTATATTAGACAAGTATGTATAGTGATATGTGTGTAAGATGTGTGATATGTGTAGAAGATGCATATAAAAGGAAGAGCCACCCTAAAGCTCACTCACCGTCCCCAAGAAACTAGGATCCCTAAAAAACTTAACTCAGGTCAGACACTCAGGGACCTCTTGGTAAAAGCAAAGCACCCACAGCCCCACAACAAAGAAACTAGGATCCCTGGCTTCTATGAATGCACAGCAAAGAAATGTATTATTCACAAGCATTTACTAGAAGGAAACAAATTTTGTAGTTCTAGCACTGGACAAAAATTCCCCATCACCTCCTATAAGAACTGCAAATCTACATGGGTCATATACCTAATCACTTGCCAAAAGTGCACCAAACAACATGTTGGAAAAACTGAGAATACACTCTACACACGATTTAATAACACCCGGTCAGAAATCAATAACTTCCACACCAGTCAGGGCAAATCTCTACCTTACACGATACACTTTAATCAACCGGATCACTCTATAAATGACATTCAAATCTCTGCCATTGAATCAATCACAAATCGATCATACACCACGATTATGAAACGTGAGTCCTATTGGATACATAAACGTCGGACAAAAATCCCTCATGGCATAAATTTTGATGATTAAAGAATGTTCCTACATCAACCCAATCAAATCATTAACTGGAACCCATTCATTCATTCACTCATTCACTCATTCTACCTTTATATGTCATTGATATAAATATATAAATAAATATGTAAATATATTATATGAATATAAATGGTATATGAATATACGCTTGTGTGTTTATGTATGTATGTATATATATATATATTTGTATATGCACGTGCACCAACTGTAACGCGAACGGTAACTGTAAGCTGCGCTTCACTTCCGCTGAACTTGGGGACGGTGAGTCAGGTTTAGCGTGGCTCTTCATTTTGTGTGCATCTTCTACACGTATCACACATCTTACACACATATCACTATACATACTTGTCTGATATACATGCCTGTTGTTTCTGTAGACTAAGAAGAAGTCCTTTGTTGGTCGAAAGCTTGTCGAGAATTAAAGATCGACTGTCCTGAAACTACGTCCACGTCTGATTTAATCTCCCGATTATTTAGTTAATGCAAACGAGACGCCCTGCTTGTACTGTGGAGTTTCTACTATTTCTCATATATATATATATATTGTTGCGGAACCCAACGTCGGCCTCGGTTCCCCTTATCGAGGGGGGATTAGTCCCCTCGTTTATGACTGACCGACGTGGTCCCTGACGCTGTACAGCGACCTCCGGAAAGGCCGGTGGCACAGCCCCGTTCGTACCGTGGACAGATGTTAATTGCCGAGCGGTTTTAGCAACCGCGGCACGAACTATTAACAATGACTAGACCCGATTCCTGAACGTTGGCCAAATCGTGCCACAGGTATTCAATTTGGAAAAGACAAAGACGACGGATGTGAAGAAGAAGAAGAAGAAGACAAAAGGTAGGAAATACGAATATGATTTATTACTACTATTTACAACCAAAAGAAACCAAGGAAGAAGGAAGGATAATAAAATAAAGGCAGAAAGAGGGACGGACCAGAAGGACACAGTGCAATTTCTAGCTTAACTATACAAGCTTAACTTATTCCCAGGGACAACACAAACAAAACAAACTCACGTACACAAGAAGGATGGAATGGCAGGGATGAAGGACTGGAAGGAGGGTCCCGGCAGATGGTAGGCGTCGAGGTCCAGCTTCGAGCACGCGCTCCGATCCACGCTTTGGGGTCGAGGCGAAAACCCAGCAAACACAGCGCCGCTTCGGGCTGGCAGCGAGGAGCCGGCAGCTCCACGTAATCGGTTTCACACCGGCAGCGGTCTCACGTGTCCGCCGCCTCCTGCGCTCAACCTCACTGCTCCTCCTCCACTGAACTGATCAACTCCACTCAACTCTCTCCCGGTGGACTGCCAACTCTCTGACACATCTGGACTCATCTGCCGTATCTCTCCAAAATGCTTGCGCGGGCGCTTTTATAACGCGCTTGTAGATCAACCCGCGCCACGCCCGTGATGGTATTTCCCCAGCCCTGGTTGGCTGGTCAGGGCTCGCTGGCTCCACCCTTTTGATGACGATGGGCGGGCAACGCCCGTGATTTGGCTCCTCCCCCTTCTTCTCCGAGATTACCTCGTGGCTAATGGAGTCTTGCGGCGATGGAAAACCACTCGCACCGCTGGGATGAAAACGAAAGGGGACCTAGCTTATTTGACTTCGGTGCAATGGAGTATCAATTAATGGAAGACACAGCCTTAATCTAATACACATAATAAGGAGATAACTACTGAACAAGGAGGAAATCTATGATTGGCTACGTGTGGTATTTGGAATAACTACGGGCACGACCTTTGACCTTTATACACAACAAATGGAGGAAGGAGGGTGATATTTTACAACAACACAAAAAAAACACAATTCTCAAATCCATAACAATATATATATTTAAACATTGTAGGTGTAAGGTTTTCCGGTTGTTGTCAGCAAGAAAAGAGGGCAGCCAAATTTCATAAGTTCTAAACTGAGAGAACCAGATCATTAGAGATTGGGCAAGGAGGTCAGACTAGAAAGCAAACATTAATGCAATTCAGATGAATACTTGCTGCCACAAAGCCAGAGCTGAAGCAATCCCAAAACAGTCACGTGTGCCCAAAACAGAGGCACGTGTGCCCAAAATAGTCAGGTGCGCCCAAAACAGAGTCACGTGTGTGCAAAACAGAGGCACGTGTGCACAAAACAGTCACGTGTGCCCAAAACAGAGTCACGTGTGCCCAAAACAGAGTCACGTGTGCCCAAAACAGAGTCAGGTGTGCCCAAAACAGTCACGTGTGCGCAAAAGATTCACGTGTGCCCAAAACAGTCACGTGTGCCCAAAACGGAGTCACGTGTGCCCAAAACAGTGTCACGTGTGCCCAAAACAGTCACGTGTGCCCAAAACAGTGTCAAGTGTGCCCAAAACAGTGTCACGTGTGCCCAAAACAGTCACGTGTGTCCAAAACAGTCATGTGTGCCCAAAACTGTGTCACGTGTGCCCAAAACAGAGTCACGTGTGCCCAAAACAGTGTCACGTGTGCCCAAAACAGTGACGTGTGCCCAAAACAGTCACGTGTGCCCAAAACAGTCACGTGTGCCCAAAACAGAGCCACGTGTGCGCAAAAGAGTCACGTGTGGCCAAAACAGTGTCACGTGTGCCCAAAACAGTGTCACGTGTGCCCAAAACAGTGTCACGTGTGCCCAAAACAGTGTCACGTGTGCCCAAAACAGTGTCACGTGTGCCCAAAACAGTGTCACGTGTGCTCAAAACAGAGTCACGTGTGCCCAAAACAGTCATGTGTGCCCAAAACAGAGTCACGTGTGCCCAAAACAGTCACGTGTGCCCATAACAGTGTCACGTGTGCCCAAAACAGAGTTACGTGTGCCCAAAACAGAGTCACGTGTGCCCAAAACAGTGACGCGTGCCCAAAACAGTGACGTGTGCCCAAAACAGTCACGTGTGCCCAAAACAGTCACGTGTGCCCAAAACAGAGTCACGTGTGCCCAAAACAGTGTCACGTGTGCCCAAAACAGTCACGTGTGCCCAAAACAGTCACGTGTGTGCAAGAGTCACGTGTGCCAAAAACAGTCACGTGTGCCCAAAACAGTGTCACGTGTGCCCAAAACAGTGTCACGTGTGCCCAAAACAGTGTCACGTGTGCCCAAAACAGTGTCACGTGTGCCCAAAACAGAGTCACGTGTGCCCAAAACAGTCACGTGTGCCCAAAACAGTCACGTGTGCCCAAAACAGAGTCACGTGTGTCAATACAGTTCTTGACAGATGTTGATCGTTAACAGGTGACGTCACGAATATCCAGCTCCATTTCCAGATGAAATTGCGCATCGCGCAGATCGAGTTTCATGGACAATTTACTCCCTGCTAATTGTGCACATATCTCATCGATCGATGGAAGTGGGTATACTCTGCTCGATAGGGAAACCTGGGTTTACTGGAGCCTTGAAGTACCTGAATAATCAAACATCACCATTCCGCTTCAGTACAGTAACGACTGGAGCGGCCTAGTCCGAGTAGGCTCACGTTCAATTACCCTGCAGGCCTCAAGCCTGTCTAACACCGTTTTCACCATGTCACCGAGGACATATAGGACTGGCCTCAGTTTACAACTACAAGAGCACTCGGTAGGGCACACACCTCTGCCAGGCTGAACAGTTTACCTTTTGTATCCCAAAGATAGGCCGGATGTGGATTCGGGCCGGAACTAAACTCTAATTGGCTTATTCTTGTCACCTGATTAACTCATCCACCTAGTCCAGTCAGAACTGGTCCATAACGTTTTAGATATCATGTTATATTTCACTTTTCATCCGATCCCTCAATGGTGAAGAATCACTTTAAAATTAAATAATTCTCATATCCGAATCCGGATCTTCTGCAAAATCTAATCATTTCGTCCTTGTCTCACACACAACCTGTCCACCAAGTTTCGTCCTTGTCTCACACACAACCTGTCCACCAAGTTTCATCCTTGTCTCACACACAACCTGTCCACCAAGTTTCGTCCTTGTCTCACACACAACCTGTCCACCAAGTTTCGTCCTTGTCTCACACACAACCTGTCCACCAAGTTTCGTCCTTGTCTCACACACAACCTGTCCACCAAGTTTCGTCCTTGTCTCACACACAACCTGTCCACCAAGTTTCGTCCTTGTCTCACACACAACCTGTCCACCAAGTTTCATCCTCGTCTCACACACAACCTGTCCACCAAGTTTCGTCCTTGTCTCACACACAACCTGTCCACCAAGTTTCGTCCTTGTCTCACACACAACCTGTCCACCAAGTTTCGTCCTTGTCTCACACACAACCTGTCCACCAAGTTTCGTCCTTGTCTCACACACAACCTGTCCACCAAGTTTCGTCCTTGTCTCACACACAACCTGTCCACCAAGTTTCGTCCTTGTCTCACACACAACCTGTCCACCAAGTTTCGTCCTTGTCTCACACACAACCTGTCCACCAAGTTTCGTCCTTGTCTCACACACAACCTGTCCACCAAGTTTCGTCCTTGTCTCACACACAACCTGTCCACCAAGTTTCTTCCTTGTCTCACACACAACCTGTCCACCAAGTTTCGTCCTTGTCTCACACACAACCTGTCCACCAAGTTTCGTCCTTGTCTCACACACAACCTGTCCACCAAGTTTCGTCCTTGTCTCACACACAACCTGTCCACCAAGTTTCGTCCTTGTCTCACACACAACCTGTCCACCAAGTTTCATCCTCGTCTCACACACAACCTGTCCACCAAGTTTCGTCCTTGTCTCACACACAACCTGTCCACCAAGTTTCGTCCTTGTCTCACACACAACCTGTCCACCAAATTTCGTCCTTGTCTCACACACAACCTGTCCACCAAGTTTCGTCCTTGTCTCACACACAACCTGTCCACCAAGTTTCGTCCTTGTCTCACACACAACCTGTCCACCAAGTTTCGTCCTTGTCTCACACACAACCTGTCCACCAAGTTTCGTCCTTGTCTCACACACAACCTGTCCACCAAGTTTCGTCCTTGTCTCACACACAACCTGTCCACCAAGTTTCGTCCTTGTCTCACACACAACCTGTCCACGTTTCGTCCTTGTCTCACACACAACCTGTCCACCAAGTTTCGTCCTTGTCTCACACACAACCTGTCCACCAAGTTTCGTCCTTGTCTCACACACAACCTGTCCACCAAGTTTCATCCTCGTCTCACACACAACCTGTCCACCAAGTTTCGTCCTTGTCTCACACACAACCTGTCCACCAAGTTTCGTCCTTGTCTCACACACAACCTGTCCACCAAGTTTCGTCCTTGTCTCACACACAACCTGTCCACCAAGTTTCGTCCTTGTCTCACACACAACCTGTCCACCAAGTTTCGTCCTTGTCTCACACACAACCTGTCCACCAGGTTTCGTCCTTGTCTCACACACAACCTGTCCACCAAGTTTCGTCCTTGTCTCACACACAACCTGTCCACCAAATTTCATCCTCGTCTCACACACAACCTGTCCACCAAGTTTCGTCCTTGTCTCACACACAACCTGTCCACCAAGTTTCGTCCTTGTCTCACACACAACCTGTCCACCAAGTTTCGTCCTTGTCTCACACACAACCTGTCCACAAAGTTTCGTCCGAATCCGTCCATAACTTTTAGAGATATCTTGTTCACAGACAGACAAACAGACAGACAGGGGTGAAAACATAACCTCCATCCACTTTCGGTGGTGGAGGTAAAAATGAGGAGCCGGGAATCCAAAAGCTCACCTGGATCAGGAGCACCAGTCACACAAACGTCCTCAGACCCTGAGATGTTTAATGCTTTGAACAAACTCAGGTAAATCATGGGTGATGAAGGTTGTGATCAGGTTTCATTGATACTGTGTCTGTAGTTTCGGAGAAGAGAACAAACACTTATTTTGGGGGTGGGGGTCAAACTCCCCCCTCCCTTCCCCCCGTAGACCCCCTAAACGAGCACAGATTTTGATGCGATCAATACACCTTTGTAAGGTATCAGATATGAAGCTCGTGGTCAGGTTTCATCAAAATCGTGTGTTTGGTTCAAGCGACAATAACTGAAGTGTTTACGGACTCACTGACTGACTGACTTACCGAGGGACACTGCTTGATCGCATAAGCTCACCGGGCTAAAGTCCAGGTGAGCTAAAATCGAGGAGCCACACCCTTCTTCATGAAGACCTTGGCCTATACATCCTGAGTTTACCAAGTTCATTGGAAAACAGGACTTGATGTACCGGAAGGATCTGCTCCAATCGATGCTCCAACCGGCATGTTGTGGTTTACACAAAGGTGAATCAGCCAGTCACAAAGGTGAATCGCTGACCAGTCCAGCTTCAGGTGAATCAGCCATTCACAAAGATGAATCAGCCAGTCACAAAGGTGAATCGCTGACCAGTCCAGTTTCAGGTGAATCAGCCAGTCACAAAGGTGAATGAGCCAGTCACAAAGGTGAATCGCTGACAAGTCCAGCTTCAGATGAATTAGCCAGTCACAAAGGTGAATCAGCCAGTCACAAAGGTGAATCAGCCAGTCACAAAGGTGAATCAGCCAGTCACAAAGGGGAATCGCTGACAAGTCCAGCTTCAGGTGAATTTGCCAGTCACAAAGGTGAATCAGCCAGTTACAAAGGTGAATCGCTGACAAGTCCAGCTTCAGGTGAATCAGCCAGTCACAAAGGTGAATCAGCCAATCACAAAGGTGAATCGCTGACCAGTCCAGCTTCAGGTGAATCAGCCAGTCACAAAGGTTAATCAGCCAGTCACAAAGGTGAATCGCTGACAAGTCCAGCTTCAGATGAATTAGCCAGTCACAAAGGTGAATCAGCCAGTCACAAAGGTGAATCATCCAGTCACAAAGGTGAATCAGCCAATCACAAAGGGGAATCGCTGACAAGTCCAGCTTCAGGTGAATTTGCCAGTCACAAAGGTGAATCAGCCAGTTACAAAGGTGAATCGCTGACAAGTCCAGCTTCAGGTGAATCAGCCAGTCACAAAGGTGAATCAGCCAATCACAAAGGTGAATCGCTGACCAGTCCAGCTTCAGGTGAATCAGCCAGTCACAAAGGTTAATCAGCCAGTCACAAAGGTGAATCGCTGTCAAGTCCAGCTTCAGGTGAATTAGCCAGTCACAAAGGTGAATCGCTGACCAGTCCAGCTTCAGGTGAATCGGCCAGTCACAAAGGTGAATGAGCCAGTCATAAAGGTGAATCGCTGACCAGTCCAGCTTCAGGTGAATCAGCCAGTCACAAAGGTGAATCAGCCAGTCACAAAGGTGAATCGCTGACCAGTCCAGCTTCAGGTGAATCGGCCAGTCACAAAGGTGAATGAGCCAGTCATAAAGGTGAATCGCTGACCAGTCCAGCTTCAGGTGAATCAGCCAGTCACAAAGGTGAATCGCTGACAAGTCCAGCTTCAGGTGAATCAGCCAGTCACAAAGGTGAATGAGCCAGTCACAAAGGTGAATCGCTGACAAGTCCAGCTTCAGGTGAATTAGCCAGTCACAAAGGTGAATCAGCCAGTCACAAAGGTGAATCACCCAGTCACAAAGGTGAATCGCTGACAAGTCCAGCTTCAGGTGAATTTGCCAGTCACAAAGGTGAATCAGCCAGTTACAAAGGTGAATCGCTGACAAGTCCAGCTTCAGGTGAATTAGCCAGTCACAAAGGTGAATCAGCCAATCACAAAGGTGAATCAGCCATTCCCGACCGACAAGGGATGCTCTACCTCCTCAAAGCACATTTTATAACTTGAGATGGGGGTGTTGGTTCAGGTAGCTCACCGAGACATCAGCTCCACCAATCGGCTTTATTTTCTCGCCGATGCAGGTGTACAGTGTGACGACTGAACTGATTACCTTCAGACAGCTCAGGTTACGTGATGTCTGCTCGCTTATGTTAGAAACTGCAGCACCATTGTCGACCTGGAATGTGATCGCAGTATCGTTAACCCCCATGTATACCGGTATTGCTCGAGGTATTGGAGTTCACACTGAATAAAGACCCAACAGGTAAAGCTACATTAAAAGTACACCGCTACATTCTTCTTCTTCTTTAACAGCCACCATTATCCCACCTTGTGGGGTCTGCTGGGGGAAGCTTGGCCCAAGTATTCACGAACCGGTCGAGCCAGGTCGGACATTCGCATAATTAGGGCAGGTATTTGGAATTTGGCCGTGGTACTCGTGATACTCGCCTAGTCATTGCGAAGGACACCATGGGATCTTTAACGTCCATGAACCCATGCTGGCAGACAAGACCCCCAGTTTAACGCCCATGAACCCATGCTGGCAGACAAGACCCCCAGCTTAACGTCCATGAACCCATGCTGGCAGACAGAGCCCCCAGATTAACGTCCAAGAACCCATGCTGGCAGACAGAGCCCCCACATTAACGTCCAAGAACCCATGCTGGCAGACAAGACCCCCAGATTAACGTCCATGAACCCATGCTGGCAGACAGAGCCCCCAGTTTAACATCCATGAACCCATGCTGGCAGACAGAACCCCCAGATTAACGTCCATGAACCCAGGCTGGCAGACAGGACCCCCAGTTTAACGTCCATGAACCCATGCTGGCAGGCAGAACACCCAGTTTAACGTCCATGAACCCATGCTGGCAGACAGAGCCCCCAGTTTAACGTCCATGAACCCATGCTGGCAGACAGAACACCCAGTTTTACGTCCATGAACCCATGCTGGCAGACAGAGCCCCCAGATTAACGTCCATGAACCCATGCTGGCAGACAGAACACACAGTTTTACGTCCATGAACCCATGCTGGCAGACAGAGCCCCCAGATTAACGTCCATGAACCCATGCTGGCAGACAGAACACACAGTTTAACGTCCATGAACCCATGCTGGCAGACAGAGCCCCCAGATTAACGTCCATTAACCCATGCTGGCAGACAAGACCCCCAGATTAACGTCCATGAACCCATGCTGGCAGACAGAACACACAGTTTAACGTCCATGAACCCATGCTGGCAGACAGAGCCCCCAGATTAACGTCCATGAACCCATGCTGGCAGACAGAACACACAGTTTAACATCCATGAACCCATGCTGGCAGACAGAGCCCCCAGATTAACGTCCATTAACCCATGCTGGCAGACAGAGCCACCAGATTAACGTCCATGAACCCATGCTGGCAGACAGAACACACAGTTTAACATCCATGAACCCATGCTGGCAGACAAGACCCCCAGATTAACGTCCATGAACCCATGCTGGCAGACAGGACCCCCAGATTAACGATTAACAAGGTGGTGGTAGTGGGGGTGGTGATGGTGGTGGTCATGGTGGTGATGGTGGTGATGGTGGTGGTGGTGGTGATGGTGGTGGTGGTGGTGGTGATGGTGGTAGTCATGGTGGTGATGATGGTGGTGATGGTGGTGGTGGTGGTGATGGTGGTCATGGTGGTCATGGTGGTCATGGTGGTGGTCATGGTGGTGGTCGTGGTGATGATGGTGATGATGGTGGTGGTGGTGGTGGTGGTGGTAATGGTGCTGATGGTGGTGATGATGGTGGTGATGGTGGTGGTGATTATGATTATGGCGATGATGGTGATGGTTGTGGTGGTGGTGGTCATGGTGGTCATGGTGGTGATGGTGGTGGTGGTGGTGATGGTGGTGATGATGGTGATGGTGGTGATGGTGGTGATGGTGGTGGTCATGGTGGTGGTGGTTGTGATGGTGGTGATGGTGGTGATGATGGTAATGGTGGTGAGGGTGGTGGTGGTCATGGTGGTCATCGTGGTCATGGTGGTGGTGGTGGTGGTGGTGATGGTGGTGGTGGTGGTGGTGGTGGTGATCATGGTGGTGATGGTGGTGGTGGTGGTAATGGTGGTGATGATGGTGGTGGGGGTGATTATGGTGGTGATGGTCGTGATGGTGGTGGTGGTGGTGGTCATGGTGGTCATGGTGGTCATGATGGTGGTGATGGTGGTGGTGATGATGGTGATAGTGGTGGTGGTGATGGTGGTGATGGTGGTGGTCATGGTGGTGATGATGGTGATGATGGTGGTGGTGATGGTGGTGGTGATGATGGTGATGGTGGTGGTAGTGATGGTGGTGGTGGTGATGGTGGTGGTGATTATGATTATGGCGATGATGGTGATGGTTGTGGTGGTGGTGGTCATGGTGGTCATGGTGGTGATGGTGGTGGTGGTGGTGATGGTGGTGATGATGGTGGTGGTGGTGATGATGGTGATGGTGGTGATGGTTGTGATGGTGGTGGTCATGGTGGTCATGGTGGTGATGATGGTGGTGATGGTGGTGGTGGTTGTGATGGTGGTGAGGGTGGTGGTGGTCATGGTGGTCATGGTGGTGATGGTGGTGGTGGTGGTGATCATGGTGGTGATGGTGGTGGTGGTGGTAATGGTGGTGATGATGGTGATGATGGTGGTGGGGGTGATTATGGTGGTGATGGTGGTGATGGTGGTAGTGGTGGTGATGATGGTGATAGTGGTGGTGGTGATGGTGGTGATGGTGGGGGTCATGGTGGTGATGGTGGTGGTGATGGTGGTGATGGTGGTGATGGTGGTGGTGATGGTGGTGGTGGTGGTGATGATGGTGGTGGTGGTGATGGTGGTGGTGGTGGTGGTGGTGGTGGTAATGGTGGTCATGATGGTGGTGATGGTGGTGGTGGTGATGATGGTGATGGTGGTGATGGTGGTGGTGGTGGTGGTAGTGGTGGTGGTGATGGTGGTGGTGGTGATGATGGTGGTGGTGGTGGTGATGGTGGTGGTGGTGGTCAAGGTGGTGATGGTGGTGGTGGTGGTGATGGTCGTCATGGTGGTGATGATGGTGGTGATGGTGGTGGTGGTGGTGATGGTGGTGGTGGTCATGGTGGTCATGGTGGTGATGGTGGTGGTGGTAGTGGTACAGTACACACACTTGCAATCTCAGATATTTGACGTGTTTTCCTGTTACGCAGTAGTTGTTGAACACGGACTGCTCCTTTCCGATTCCATCGCCAGACACTGCGTGACGTCATCGCCTGGCACTGCGTGACTTCATCGCCTGGCACTGCGTGACGTCATCGCCTGGCACCGAAGGGGGAGGCGGCGAGAACGCCCGCTGAAAGGGAGTACTCAGTTTTCACTCCGTTTGTTTTTTTCCTTGTTACTGTACTTGCAAAATCGAAGATTTGCATGTATATTGGTCGGTTGCGTTTGTGGTTCTGTCTGTCTGTCTGTCTGTCTGTCTGTCTGTCTGTCTGTCTGTTTGTCTGTTTGTCTGTTTGTCTGTTTATCACTGGCCTACAGGTCACAATTTTCAACCGATCTTCACGAAACTTCACGAAATGGTGGAGTTGGACATAAGCAAGAAGCCTACTGTTTTTGGGGTCAAAAGGTCAAAAGGTCAACATAGGCCAAAGGTCACCAACTTTGCCAAATTTCTAAAATCCTCAATTTTCATCCGATTGACTTGAAATTTGAAAAGGACTTGCATACCTGGTCACTGAATTCAACCACCAAGTATTTTTGAGGTCAACGAAGGCCAAAAGATCAACATAGGCCATATTAAGCGTCCTCCCCACTTCTTCCCCCTTCCAACTCTCACCTCCATCTCCCCCACCCTTCTGCCTCGCTCTTCCCCTCCTCAAATAACACCTCATTGTGCCTCACCCAATCACCATCAAACCTTTTGTCCAACCCATCCTTCCCTTTCTCTGAGCTATTCTGAAATCTCTGACACACCTTCAACAGCTCTCCCTACCTCTTCCTCCTCTTCCACATCTTACCCTACCCCTCCTCCCCCCTGTTCTGTATCTGATGCTCCCCCTTCCTCTTCATTAACGGTATGGACCTCAAACATCCGGGGCCTTTGTTCAAACTTAACTGATCTCTCCATACAGGTTGCTTCTGACAAACCAGACGTGATCTGCTTAACAGAAACTTCCCTCCTTCATGATGTCTCTGATTCCTTAGTATCTCTCCCGGGTTACTCCCTCCTCCGGTATGATAGACCTGAGCTTCGTCTTGGAGGTGGGGTTGCTATCTTTATCAAAAACTCTCTTTCTCACTCGCCCTGCACTGCCCTCTCTCCACCTCACCCCCAGGAATACCTCTGGCTACGGCTTCCCCTTCACTCCCACCTCTTGTTAATTTGTGTGTTGTACCGTCCACCAAACAGTGATGACTCCATCTACATCTCGCTGTCTGATAATATGGACCAACTTCTATCTACTCATCCCAACTCTCTCTTCCTCATATGTGGTGATTTCAATTGTCACCATGCCAGTTGGCTGGGTGTGGGTACCTCTCTCACCAGCCATGGCTCCTCAGCAAAGGACTTCTGCGACTCACTGGGACTGACACAATCTGTCAATTTCCCGACCCGGATCTCAGTCAACCGAGCATCTTCTCTTCTGGACTTGATTATGACTAACTTCCCTGAAAATGTCTGCTGCTCTTCTTCTGCTCCAATCGGCTCATATGATCATGTGCTTGTTGAAGTGGACATCTCTCTGACCATTCTCAGGGAGCCTCCTCAGCGTCGACGAGTCTGGCATTTCACTCAGGCCAACTGGCACGGTCTTCAAGCAGCCATCAATCATCTGGACTGGTCTCCCATCTCTTCCACCTCTGACATCAACTCATCCTGGGAATTCTTCCAAAGTAAATTGCTCTCTCTCTCTCATGCACAGATTTATCCCATCTCGTCTTCAGTTGTCATACGCTTCCTCCCATCCATGGTATACGGAATCTTGTGGTGAGGCTGTTGCCCAGAAACAATTTGCCTTTGTCTCCTGGAAAGCAAATCCAACGGAAGGAAATCTCATTTCCTTTCATAAAGCCTGAAACAAGTGTGTGTCCACCCTCAGGAGAGCCAGGAAACAATATCTCTCCGTTCTCAAGACCGAACTCTCTTATCTGTCTCCCTCTTCCAAATCCTGGTGGCGTCTGGTCAAATCTGTTTCTGGTGTTTGTTCCCCCTCCATCCCATCCCTTACCTCAAACGGCTACACAGCTGACTCCGCACGTGAAAAAGGTGAATGCCTCAACTCTGTGTTTGCCTCTAAATCTAGTGTCCCAAACCCATCCCTCTCTGTACCCACCGCACCCAGTCGTACCCAGCTGCCCAATGATCGTACCCAATTATCTCTCTGACTCTCTTGAAAATCCTCTCTATCTCTTTGCTGACGACTCTACTCTCTGTCGCTCCATTCCTCATCCCTCAGATCGGCAGTCTGCAGCCTCCTCACTCTCTACAGACCTGGACAAAATCACAGACTGGACAAACAAGTGGAACATGTCTTTCAAGCCTGACAAATCTCACACTCTTACGATGTCTTTCCGAAAAGACCGACTGGACAACCTTCCCATCCACTTTCTGAATAATCCCCTCCAAGTAGTTCTGTCACTCAAGCTTTTGGGTCTCACTATCTGCCGTGATCTTTCCTGGGAAAACCACATTTCAAATCTGGCCTCCAAAGCAGGTCGCCGACTGGGCATCCTCCGTCGTGCGAAGTCCTTCCTTGGCACACATGAGCTCCTCACCACATACAAGGCTTTCATCCGCAGCTCAATGGAATACTGCTCTCCCCTCTGGGCTGGTGCTCCTGCCTCACACCTAGCTCGTCTTCACGCTGTTGAAACCAAAGCGTTCAGAATCATTGGAATCTCCTGTGATGAAGCTACCTCCGAGGGCCTTTCACTTACTCACCGCAGGCAGGTTGGTGGTCTTTCTTGTCTTCTACCGACTCCTCTCCGGCATTGCTCCTCCAGCTCTCTCTGGGCTCTGTCCCACGAATATTCCTACAGGTCGCACAAGATCTGCCTGCAACCCTCTTATTGTTAAACTGCCAAAATCAAGACTCTCTGCTCACCTTCACTCCTTCATTCCTCTTTTCTCCCACCTCTGGAACAAACTCCCTCACTCTCTTCAATCCCACTCCTCCCTCCAGGTCTTTAAAACAGCTGTTCACCACCATCTCTGATCGTCCCCCATCCAAAACCTTGATCTTTTCTACCCCTGCTAATTTCACCCCAAATCCCCTTTTTTGAAATACCAGCTTCTTTCCTGGAAGTCCTTGGTGTCCTTGTGTTTATACTTCTCCCACCTCCCCCCCCCCCCTCCCTCCCACACATTCCGGTTGTCCCTGCTCTCAAATGTTGTGTTTATGTGCTTCCCCTTCTCTCCCCATCTTGTCTACCGCTCCCCTTTTTATATACTTTGTTTGTTTGTCTGTTTGATTTGTTTGTGTGATAAATGTTAGCTCTTTCACGAGCCTCGATTATGTATACAAAAACAAACAAACAAATTTTTCTAAAATTCTCAATTTTCACCGAATTGACTTGAAATTTGAAGAGGACTTGCATACCTGGTCACTGAATTCAACCACCAAGTATTTTTGGGATCAACATAGGCCAAAAGGTCAACATAGGCCAGATTTCTAAAATCCTCAATTTTCATCCAATTGACTTGAAATTTGAAGAGGACTTGCATATCTGGTCACTGAATTCAACCACCAAATATTTTTGAGCTCAACACAGGCCAAATTTATAAAATCCTCAATTTACATCCGATTGACTGGAAATGTGAAGAGCATTTGCATATCTGTTCACTGAATTCAACCACAAATTATATTTTCGGTGAACATTATATTTTTCAAGGAAATTTCAAGAACAAGGAAATCTCATTTCCTTTCATAAAGCCTGAAACAAGTGTGTGTCCACCCTCAGGAGAGCCAGGAAACAATATCTCTCCGTTCTCAAGACCGAACTCTCTTATCTGTCTCCCTCTTCCAAATCCTGGTGGCGTCTGGTCAAATCTGTTTCTGGTGTTTGTTCCCCCTCCATCCCATCCCTTACCTCAAAGGCTACACAGCTGATTCCGCACGTGAAAAAGGTGAATGCCTCAACTCTGTGTTTGCCTCTAAATCTAGTGTCCCAAACCCATCCCTCTCTGTACCCACCGCACCCAGTCGTACCCAGCTGCTCCTGGACTCTGTGTCCTTTCCTCCTGACAAGGTGGAAAAGTTTCTGTCAACCCTCGACTCTGATTCTGCAACTGGACCTGACGGCATCAGCCCACGGGTCCTAAAATACTGTTCTTCCGCTCCTTCACTCCCTCTCTCTGGTCTCTTCACCCTCTCTTTTGCTCAAGGTCATCTGCCATCTGCTTGGAAATCAGCCAACATCACCGCTTTGCACAAAAAAGGTGCAAAAACAGATCCCAGCAACTACAGACCAATCAGCCTTCTCCCAATTATCAGCAAAGTCATGGAATCCATCATTGCTTCAGATATTAAATATTTCCTCTTCTCCAATGGCTTGATCTCTGATCATCAATTTGGTTTCAGACCTGGTCACTCTACTCTGGACATGCTGCTTCTGCTTTCTCAACAATGGATGGAGGTCCTCAACGCCAAACAGGAAATTAGAGCTGTCTCCCTTGACATTTCACGTGCCTTCGATACGGTCTGGCACCCTGCTCTGCTCTCCAAACTCTCCTCCTTTGGTATCCATGGAAATCTCCACGCATGGCTGGCGGACTTCCTCTCTGGTCGTAGTCAACGTGTGGCCCTGAATGGGTTTCTCTCATCTCCTCTTCCTGTTCAGGCTGGAGTTCCCCAAGGTAGTGTTCTGGGCCCTGTGCTTTTTCTGGTCTTCATCAATGATCTCTCTGACTCTCTTGAAAATCCTCTCTATCTCTTTGCTGACGACTCTACTCTCTGTCGCTCCATTCCTCATCCCTCAGATCGGCAGTCTGCAGCCTCCTCACTCTCTGCAGACCTGGACAAAATCACAGACTGGTCAAACAAGTGGAACATGTCTTTCAATCCTGACAAATCTCACACTCTTACAATGTCTCTCCGAAAGGACCGACTGGACAACCCTCCCATCTACTTTCTCAACAATCCTCTCCAAGAAGTTCTGTCGCTCAAGCTTTTGGGTCTCACTATCTGCCATGATCTTTCTTGGGAAAACCACATTTCCAAGCTGGCCTCCAAAGCCAGTCGCCGACTGGGCATCCTCCGTCGTGCGAAGTCCTTCCTTGGCACACCTGAGCTCCTCACCACATACAAGGCTTTCATCCGCAGCTCAAATGGAATACTGTTCCCCCCTCTGGGCTGGTGCTCCTGCCTCACACCTTGCTCGGCTTCACGCTGTTGAGGCCAAAGCTTTCAGAATCATTGGAATCTCCTGCGATGTAGTCAACACCGAGGGCCTTTCACTCACTCACCGCAGGCAGGTTGGTGGTCTTTCTGTCTTCTACCGACTCCTCTCCGGCCTTGCTCCCCCAGCTCTCTCTGTGCTCTGTCCCCCCAATATTCCTTCAGGTCGAACAAGATCTGCCAGCAACCCTCTTATGGTTAAACTGCCAAAACCAAGACTCTCTGCTCACCTTCACTCTTTCATTCCTCTTTTCTCCCGCCTCTGGAACAAACTCCCTCTCTCTTCAATCCCACTCCTCCCTGGGTCTTTAAAACAGCTGTTCACCACTATCTCTTATCTTCCCCCATCGAAAACCTTGATCTTTTCTACCCCCGGTAATTCACCCCAGAGTCCTTGCAGTGTTCATATGTTTTATTCCTCTCCCACCTCCCCCCAAGTCCTCCCGATGTCCCTGCTCTCAAATGTTGTGTTTGTGTCCTTCCCCCTCTTCCCCCTCTCTTTTGTGTCCTTCCCCCTCTCTCCCCATCTTGTCTGCCGCTCCCCTTGTTTTTTATGTTTTGTGTGTCGGTTTGTCTTTTTGTGTGATAAATGTTAGCTCTTTCACGAGCCTCGATCTTGTATACAAAAAAAAAAAAAAAAAAAAAAAAAAAAAATAGGCCAAAAGGTCAACAACAGCTAAATTTCTAAAATCATCAATTTTCATCCGATTGACTTGAAATTCTAAGAGGATTTGCATATATGGTCACTGAATTCAACCACCAAGTATTTTTGAGGTCAACATAGGCCAAAAGGTCAACATAGGTCGAATTTCTAAAATCACCAATTTTCATTTCATTGACTTGAAATTCCAAGAGGATTTGCATATATGGTCACTGAATTCAACCACCAAGTATTTTT
The DNA here is from genome assembly GCF_964187855.1 of Myxine glutinosa. Taxonomy (NCBI): domain Eukaryota; kingdom Metazoa; phylum Chordata; class Myxini; order Myxiniformes; family Myxinidae; genus Myxine; species Myxine glutinosa. Next base: position 8,465,844 of record NC_136262.1, on the reverse strand, counting down.
GAGGTCAACATAGGCCAAAAGTTCAACATAGGCCAAGTTTCAAAAATCCTCAATTTTCATCCGATTGACTTGAAAATTGAATCGCATTTGCACATCGTCACTAAATAGGGAAACTAACTATTTTTGAGGTCAAAAGGTCAAAGATCAACTCAAGGTTAACCTTTCAAAATCATCATTTTTCATCTGAAAAATTGTCACTTTTCTTCCTATTGACCCAAGCTTTGATCAATATTGTCAATTTTAATCTTGATGAAATGGACAATTTGCTGTATCAATGGATTTTCTGGGGGGGGGGGGGGGGGGGGGGGGGCGGATTTTGCAAGTATAATGCTCTGCATGACGTCTTCTTGTTTGCTTATTTGTTACTCACGAAAATTGAAGATTTTCAAGTATATTGGTTGGTCTTGTGCGTTATTCTGTCTGTTTGTCTGTCTGTATGTCTGTTTGTCTGTATGTCAGTCGCCTACAGATCACAATTTTCAACCGATTTTCACGAACCTTCACCAAATGTTAGAGTTAGTCATAAGCAATAAGCCTATTGTTTTGGGGTCAAAAGGTCAATGAGTCAACATAGGCCAAATGTCACCAACTTTGTCAAATTTCTAAAATCCTCTATTTTCATCTCATTAACTTGAAATATTAAGAGGATTTGCATATCTGGTCACGGAATTCAACCACCAAGTATTTTTGAGGTCAACATAGGCCAAAAGGTCAACATAGGCCAACAACTTATTTTAGGTATTTCGCAAGTATTGTGGTGCTCTGCACGACATATTTCTTGTTTGTTTGTCTGTTTGTTTGTCAATCGTCTGCAGGTCACAATTCTAAACCGATCGTCACTAAACTTCACCAAACTGTAGAGGTCGTCACAATTGAGAAGCCCATTGACTTTTAGGTCAAAGGTCAAAGGTCACCTGGAGGTCGAAATTCTAAAATCGCCATTTTTCATCCGATTGAATTGGAAACTGAACAGCATTTGCACATTGAGTCGATAAATAGGGAAATCAACTATTTTTGAGGTCAAAGGTCAACTCAAGGTCAAACTTCCAAAATCATAAATTTTCGTCTGAAAAATCATCAATTTTCTTCCGATTGACCCGAGTATTGATCAAGATAGTCAATTTTAATCTTGATGAAATGGACAATTTGATGGACAAATTGCAACCTTAAGGGGAGGGGCAGGGGAGGAAGGAGGGAGTGACAATTTTGCAAGTATCGTGCTCTGCATGATGTCTTCTTCTTTGTTTGTCTGGGCGATATCTCAGCCATCCTTTGAGCTCGGAAGCCTAAATGTCAGCACAATAGTGAACACGTGATTTGGCAAAAATTTATTTTTTGTTTTTTGATTAATCAATTAATTGATTAATTACTTAATTATTATCGATTTTTTAAGGACTTATTTATTTCCTTTGTCATCTGGGAAATATCTCAGGCACCTTTTGAGTTAGGAAGCTGATATTTGGACACAACAGTGACCAAGTGATGTGGCTATAAAGGATATTTTGATTTATTGATTATTGTTGTTGTTGTTGTTGTTGTTGATTAATCAATTGATTGATTAATTATTTAATTATTCAATTGATGACCATTATTTTTTTAAGTTACAGATTTGGATCAAACGGTGGTGGTTTACGTATTCTATAAGCAAATTGACTAATAATTTCATATTTTTACCATCATTATTTCTTTATTTTTGGTATTAATCACTTATTTATTTTCTTTCTCATCTGGCCATTATCTCAGGCACCTTTTGAGCTAAAAAGCTGATATTTGGACACGACTATGACCATGTGATGTGGGTATAAAGGATATTTTTGAATTATTGCTTAATCAATTAATTATTTATTGATTAGTCAATTAATCAATTCATTATTTATTTATTTCGATTAATGACTTATTTCATTAATTTTCAAAAAGTTACAGCTGCAGGATGAAACACTGGTGGTTGAGGTATGCTATTAGGCAATTGATTAATAAATTATTTTACAGTTATCATTTATTGATTTTAATTTTGCAATTAATCAATGAATTATTGTGCACCTCTCCCTCCCAATACAGTCTCGATGAGCTGCACGGCGGTACCGCCTAAGGTGCCCTGGCAATTCTGCGCTGAAGGATGTTATTTATTTATTTGGCATGGGGCGGAGTACTTTGAATGTATCTGCACTTCTTCTTGTTGTTGTTGTTGTTGTTTTGTTGTAGTAGTAGTAGTAGTAGTAGTATCGCTCTGGACCATTCTGTCAAACAAGCCCGTGGCACGGAGACAGCCGACCAGTCTACAAGGAGCGACCCAAAGATCCCCCACATCCAGGATGGTGTACCCCCCTGCCTTCAGGAAGTCAGGGCCATGACAGGGTTATATAATGTTCTAGTTTTACATGAGATGGCTTTTACTTGCTGAGGGGTTTTCAGGGTTAAAGGGTAGAAAGTGTCGAAAACGTCTTGAAGATCTAATGGAGTCTTTAAGATCTTGACGGTCGAAAGTTAAAGCTCCAAGAGATCTAGAGTTTTAAGGGTCTGAATATCTGGAAGGTCTAAAGTTAAAGGTTTGTAAAGGTGTATTAGTCCGGCAGCTAAGCTAAATATAGCATAACAATTGTGCATTTTGTGATACAAGCACCAAATTTGGCACACTAGTAGACTATCATGTTATGAAAAGATCTGGATATTGGGCCATCTCAGATTCAGAGATTTGATTTTTGCAAGATTTGCAGATTTTGCAGATTTGCAAGCTGAGATTGCAACGCCAGGGACGGCCGACTCCTTCCTGCGAGCTGCCCACGTCACCAGCACAAGAAGAGCTCATCAAATCACTGCAGCGGCACTGCACATCCTGCAACACCGTGCGTATGAACGCCACTGTATGACATATGCCGATGATGCAGAAGACCTGCCTGAGTTCGAAGCCTGGTGTCACCAGAGAGGAGAAGACATTCCCAACTTTCAGTACTGGGCAACTGTGCTGGAACTAGAGATGTTGGTACTGGTCTACGTGCGTTCTCTGCGGCAGGCTTCATTCACGATGTACCTCGATGCCCTGACGGAACTGGTCCCATGGTTCCATGCCTTAGACCACACACACTATGCCAGGTGGGTCCCTGTTCACCTGAGGGACATGGTTGCACTCCCAATGAAGCACCCAGATGTAGCCAGATAATCCAGGGCTGGCAACTTTACTGTACAGAAGACGAAGAAGGTGTTCTCTTCGATCCCAATCGAATCGAAATCTTGCAAAAATCAAATCTCTGAATCTGAGATGGCCCAATATCCAGATCTTTTCGTAATATGATCGTCTACTAGTGTGCCAAATTTGGTGCTTTCCTCACAAAATGCACAATTGTTATGCTAAGTTGCCCCACTATATGAGGTCTATATGAGGTCTATATGAGGACTATATGAGGACTATATGAGGTCTAAAGTAAAGGGTCTAAGCTATAAGGGATTAAATGGTCTAAAATCAAAGGTCTCAGGGATCTTCTCGAAGGTACGTTCTCATAGTACGTGACAACATGGCGCCTCTTGTTATGTTCGCTGAACCCAGGTATAGTCAGGTCAAAATACAGTTTAACCCCCAAAAAATTGCTACAAAAGGTTTCTCAACTGATTCTGGTAGGGTTTAGCGTACGTTATAACATACTAAAAGTTTACCAAAGTAGGACCCCCGGAAAAGTGTTTTTTTCAAGATGGCGTCCAAGATGGCCGCCGAAACCTCTTAATGATCATAACTATGTAACTATCAACTCAAATTTGATGATCTTGGTGTCTATCCCTAGGTTTTTGGGGGCAAGGAACACATTAAGACCATTAAAAATGAAAGTGGGCCATTATATGTAACACAAAAATCCAATATGGCGTCAATAATGGCCGCCAACACCTCCAAATGACCGCAAGTCCATAACTATTGACTCAAATTTAATGATCTTGATGTCTATCCCCAGGTTTTTGGGGGCAAGGAACACATTAAGACAACTTTGGATATTACTGAGCTGTTGAGTCATTATGAAATTGAACTCATGACCTTCAGCTGTCACCTAATGCACAAACACCTTTGTCCATAGAATAAGTTTCAGAGCGTTCAGTTTTGAGTGTCATCCTCCTCCTCAGTATCGACCTCTTGAGTGTTGTTTGGATTGTCACAGTTTTCAGTTTGGCAAGGGCCACATGCAGCAGTGCAGCGGAGTCCATAGCGTCTGCAGCTGCATCGAGAGGATTTGCATCCCCCCAAACAGTTGCAATGGATAATTTTCAAGAGTTCGTCAGGCGCAGCATTGTTTTGGGTCATAATTGGAATTAACTGATCATTTTCCTGTTTCCATCCCCATTCAGTTGGGTTCATTTCATTTGCCATCCCCATCCATACCATAATTTGAAAGTACACACGTTGGCTATGGAATATTGTTGCAGGTGATGTTGGGGGGAGCCGTTCAGAAGTGACAAATGCTTGAGCAGTTGCCACTTTTTTGGTGAAAATGATATGGCGCAGTGATGATAGCGTATCATTAGACTTGCCACCAAAGAGATCAACCATCAGGTCTTTGCCAAGATCTGATATGTCCTCTTGAGATTTGTTTTGAAGGATGAATGCACTAGCACAGGACTTCATGACAGGATCAGATTTCACTAATTTCCGGAAGGCTGACTTTTTTCCGATGCCGAAAATCCTTGAAGTAGAATCACATCCTGAGTAGGTATGTACAAAGAGCAACTCATTGCACACATCGTCTCCTAAAGTTTCTTTCAACAGGTTAATGTTATACACTCTGTGTTCTTTTGACTGCTTGTTTGCATCAGAACGGAAGTAGATGATCTCATTGTCTGTTCTGGAGTAATGAAGGAGCAAGATCAGCAAATCTGTATCCTCACCGACCAACGTTGTGGTGCAATGACGGGATCGTTCAACAGTTGCCTTAACGATATCAACGTCTGCATCCCCTGGTGACTGAATGACATGGCATCCCCTTTTAGTTAGTGCTGTGCTGATGAGAGCAATCATGTCTGCCTTGTTTTTGTCACGAGACAAAAAGTCGTCCTTTTTGCCTGCAAACTCTGTTTCTGCAGTGAAACTAACAATAGGGTGCAGGTTTTTTCCTCGTCTCTGATGTGTGTTGTCTTTTATGGAGGGACCTTCACCATAGCCATCGAACACCACTGTCGCTTGTCCATAATGTCTCACAGTGAAGTCTGCATAAGACTCAGCTATTGCATTATATGAGTCGCCTTTGTTCCACGGTAAACGATGGAGCAAAGAGCCACCATCAAGCACGTAACAATCTGTTTTGGGAATAGAGTTCATCACAGCCTCACTTGATAAGTCCGCAGCATGGTCTCGAATTGCCTGAGCAAGCTGAGGTTTGTCTGCTGTTCGAAGAATGTTCCTGGTCTCAAAGAGGGCTGGAGGGTAGGGGCTTAGTTCATACGTCAAAACCTCTTCAAGGGAAAGATCTCCTGACCTTGACACCAGAAGGAAACGCTGGAACAGAAGGGCAGGATCAATGGTACGATCAGGAGCAATCTTCACAGCAGAGATATTCCCAAGGGTTTTGGCTCTGTCTTTCCGCTTGAATTTGTAAGTAAATGCCGACTTTCCGATTATATCTTCAATGATCTTGTTTCCAACCGATTCAAAGTCATGTACATTCACATCTGGCCCAGCCACTATCCCGTTGACAATGTTTCTCAGAGTAGGATCAGATGTGAAGGGTGAGCAGGCTGCAAGCTTTATCCGAATTTTCTCGAGATCAGATGCATCTCTTTTGATGCGCGCCTCAGTTGAGTCTTTGTGTTGCGGACTTGTAGTATAGGTTAGGTTTGTGAAATCCTGCATCGCAATGTTGTACTCGGATGTTACAGGTGCAGATAAGGTCCAAAGGTTTCGCATGTCCTCGGTCATCCCACTGCCACGAGTTAGACCACCAGTGCTCTTCAGAGACCTCATCAACGTTTGTTCGATGACAAGATCACTACTATGACAGCTCGTGGGCAATGACAGCTCGTGGGCGAACTGCCTGAATTATGGCATGACCAACTGCCGCAACCTTGCGTCTTGTGTCTTTCCCAACGAACAATGTTTCCAGTGCTGTCCGCAGACTAGTCGGAATGAACGATAGGGCTGAATCAAGTTTTAAATCATCACTACTTGGATACTGATTCGTCACGGTAGAAACCTGAGATTTTATATCACTTCTGATTAACCTAGCAGCAGTTTCAATAATAGCGCGTTTTTGGGACTCTTCATCGCCTTCCTGACACGTTTGCTTGTAGTATGATCTCAGAATCTGCGACGTTTGTTCTCTCATCGTAACAATATCGTCCAAGCCTTCTCTTTCACCAAAAAAAATTGAGTCCTTAAAGCGTTCTTTAAGACGCTTTTTCAAACTGTAATTGTCATACGGTTCCGAATCAGGATTACAAAGATACCCTTTCATCATGAGGCTCAAAGATGTAACAGTTAGTTGTTCCTCACTGTTCAGTTCTAGGTAAGCACACATTTTCTGAAATGCTTCATACTTATCTTCATCTTTAGGACGACCACACTTTCTGCGCTTGGCTTCGGGGGCTTTCTGGAACTCTAAAGGCACAGACTTGAAGGACCAGAAATTTCCACTACACGAATGATGATAAAGTCCGTCTGCTGCATGTAAATCTCGTAAATACTATTCAATCTGACCCTTTACAGTATGTCCCCAATCATCTGAACGGGATTCACAGACCTCCACAATTGTCTCCACAAATTTGTCAGTCCGTACCCAGCTAAAGTGTCCCTTGTCCAAATCAATTGTACATCCACAGAATACGCAATCCTTTTCACTGTCAAAACCTCCACTTGATTGTCTTGTGGTTCTCTTTGGTGGCACAGAACCACTACTTTTCTTTGCAACATGGCTTTTAATGTTTTTATCATTTATGTACTGTTGACAACAGCTTTTATGCACTTTAGTACTGGCTTCAACTACAAGATCGTCCTTCCGCTTTACACTGGCTTCATTTATTCCCTTCGCCCCCTTCCACTGAATTGCAACCCAGTTATCACTGGAATCCTCGATCTCCTCCTTGCAGATTGGACAAAAAGCTTGACTGGCTGTGCTTGCACTCATTGTTGAATCATGTCTGAAAAAGAGAAAGATGAGAATTAGTTATTCAGTTAGATCCAATTCGACACATTCTTCAGGTCAATATATGGAAAATGCCCCCTCAACCTGTTAGATAATGGCCCACTTTCATTTTTAATGGTCTTAATGTGTTCCTTGCCCCCAAAAACCTAGGGATAGACACCAAGATCATCAAATTTGAGTTGATAGTTACATAGTTATGATCATTAAGAGGTTTCGGCGGCCATCTTGGACGCCATCTTGAAAAAAACACTTTTCCGGGGGTCCTACGTTGGTAAACTTTTAGTATGTTATAAAGTACACTAAACCCTACCAGAATCAGTTGAGAAACCTTTTGTAGCAATTTTTTGGGGGTTGAGGGGGTATTTTCCATATATCGACCTTACTAGTATAATCTTTGGCTCTTTCGCGGATTGATTACCCATCCCCCGTCCCCCCACACCCCCCGCTTTTTCTTTCTTGAAATCTCGCGATGCGTGAGAACGGGATTTGCTAATGTGGAAAAGGTCTCCAGCAACAAGTCGGTATTCGAACGAGGCTAGATAGCTTAGAGGCGAGTGAGCGTACCTGTAGGCCATTCTGTCAGCTTTCTGAGGCGTACCACAAAAAGTGTTGCTTCGCAACACAACAGTACACTGTACACAGTACATGCACGGAGGTATATAATATGGAGAGCCAATTGGCCACCTCGCAGCATTAGCCGCCGTGAAGCCACCGGAAATAGTCTGGCGGCCATATTGGGAAGCCGATCGTAAGCCTGTCAAAGCAAAGGCGTGGCGCACTGATGATGCAGCTGGAGCGAATTTTAGGACCGCCGACTATTTAATTAATATAGAATACTAATATTTGAACTGATATTCGGGCTCAGAATCCCGTTCTTTAAGGAAATGGTGTTCATTAAGTTTGAAGTTGGTTCTAGACGCATTTTTCCTGGGGAATCCAATGGTTTAGAGCTTGTTTGAAAAAAAAGTGCCCAAAATTACCGCTCGGTGTTCTTTATCGTCCTTCTCATGACCCAATCACCCACTAGTAGGAATAAGAATCCTGACATGTTACACCCCAGTTTAACTCCTGTCTTCACCTTGAACCATTCTGTTGTTTCACCTTGGTCGACAACCGCACATTGAAAGTCTTGGTAAAGGGCTTTTACAAGGTTCACTAATTTTCCAGGTATGCTGTATTTCTTCATTACTAGGGCATTGCCCGTACTATATCTATATCTAAAATTATATCCCCCCCCCTCTATTTACATGAAATGGTTTGGTCCAAAGCGAACGGCTTGCGAGTACGGTGACAATCCCCCCCCTCTATTTACATGCAATGGTTTGGTCCAAAGCGAACGGCTTCCGGAGTTTGGTAAAGAAATCGCCATCGCGTGCACAAACGCGCAGGAAAGCGAATGAATCGCAAATTCGGTTTTATTAGTTTTAAAACATAGTTTAACGCCAACATAGTTTGCAAACGTGAAATAAATGAATACGCTCTCAAATGTGCCATCCGAGGCAGAGTGTGTCCTCCACGTTCGGCACACGCGATCGTTCGCTGCTCTCTGATTGGTTGAATCGTTTTTTGGACATAGCTCGGTAAGTAATTGTCCGATTAATATGAAACCTTGAAAAGGCACATCCTCGGGTCCCCAGCAATATACCTGGCAAGTTTCAGGTATATCGGACCGGTAGTTGTCGAGAAACAGCGGTCACAGACAAACAAACAAACGTACAGACGTACAGACAGACAGACAGAGATTACTGGAATTATAGATAGATGATGAAGACCCAGACTTTCTCTGGGCAAGGAGTCGAAAGCTTTCTAGAAATCTATAAAATTGAGGTACATCGTCGTTTGCCATTCTTTGGCTTGTTCTATAATATTCCTCAATATAAAGATCTGATTTGTTGTCATGTTATATGATGTTACTTAATTCAGTCATTATATTGTAACTAAGATGTGTATGTTTCTATTACCGAGATGTTAGAAACCACGCAGATATAATGATAACCAGAGTTTATTCTACACTGACATGGGTCAGCAACACATCAACAGTGAGTCAGTCACATAAATGACATGAAACGCTGTCATGTAGTTAACCCACACAATTCACAGTTAACCCACAAAACACACCCACACCATGTAGAGATGAGGTCGCTCTTATATTTCAGCTTGCTCTGGTGTTGCCTCACTGGTGAGCAAACAGGACCAGTTTGCAATATTTTTTCCTGATGCGCTCTTCCTTCATGTCATCATCGAGTGTTCTCACAACATGATGGAAACGTATCTTGCTGTATGATTGTGATACAGAATGTATTAAAGCAAACACATGGTTGCTGTCTGCCTCACAGTCAAACATGTGCCGATCCAAGGAAGCAAATGTAGACCGACCGACCTCAGAAAGGACAGAAGTGGAAATTGCCACTCTTATCCCACTTTCACGAGGCATTTTGCCATTGCTTACAGCCAGGAGCCTCTTGACACAGCGTTCAGTCGCCTCACAGACACGAACAACACTGTGCGAGGGAACTATGAGGCCGCCCCTGTTCTTGGTAACAATCAGGCTGTACATTGGTGTGGTTTGCCATTCTTCGTTGTTACTGGTCAATGCAGAAAGACATTGGCTACACTTCAGAGTCTTCCTCACCATCCTCACCACATAGCCGGCAATATAGCCAACACATGACTCTGTAAAGATGGAAAGTTGCTCAAAATTTGGAATATCCGCATAGTCGTGGTCCTCTTTTGCCGGCGATCTCAACTCCAGGTCGTATCGTCTGGCCACCAACATGTCGTGACTCTCGTCAGGCACAGCCTGCTTTGCAACGCACTTGAAGGAAGCCGCATTCAGGATTCTGGTTGAGTCCTGTGCAGAACAGTTCCCACTTGCAGACTTGATGTCATGTCGCATCAAGAGGCGCTTATATGCGGCAACAAACTGCCGGGCCGTTGGGTTATTCCCACTTCCACATGCAATGCGGACCGCTCCAAAGAAAAGTTCAATGTGGTCTTGGCTCATTTTGTACGTGAGCAGGTATCGCAGGGGAGATGAGGCAGGTTTGACATATGTGAAATACAAAATTGTGACACTCTCTATGCAGATCATGAAACCAATGAAGGGGGTTTTCAAACGCGTATTGGTCATAACTTGACCATTCATGTTTTTGATGTTGGACAAGTAACTGTAGGCAGTATCCAGGAATGGCAGGAAAAGTCCTTCTCGTGATGTCATGAGTGGTGCCTTGTAGTTTCGTGCCAATGGATTGCGAGAATTTAGAATGTCAAACAGTTTGTCCAATGTTTCAATGTATTGGCAGGTAGCCTCACTGCCCTGAAATTCTGATAGTTGCAAAGTGTCCCTGCAAAACCGAATTGCATCTGCCACACTAGTGCTCAATGTCTGAGCGGCTGTGTCCACCTTCATGACATTGCTCTTCCACTCGATGTGTTTCCGGGAGAGCTTATTTCCCAGACGCAAGCCTTCCCTCTTCTGCAGATCAAAGAGTGCCTGGATGTATTTCCACGCGATGACTTTTTTGTTGCCATCCTCCATCATTTTCATGGATCCAAGACAGTTTCTTGCAAGTTTAAGCATGTGACATGCATCGAGTACAACACAAATTTTCTTTTCGGGATTTGCTGGGTGGGGAAATGTTGGTTTCACATTCTGCGGCGTGATGTCGGCACCTAGCTCACGTAACATTGTCAAATGAGCGGACGGTCCATCGCAAGTTAAGGAAACCACCTCTGCACCGATATCATGCAATTTTAGTAGACATTGTGTCACCAAATTCGCCTGTTCCTTCCCCGAAGATCTCAGACGCAGACGTCTGAACACGGACGGTCCGCATTAAACAAACACGGACGCAGACACAATCGGCTTCCCAATATGGCCGCCAAGCAACTTCCGCTAGCTTCAGCCGACAGCCGTCATTGGCTCTCCATATTATATACCTCCGTGAGTACATGCAATTTGAGAAAGTGATGTCATTTTATACACCCTGGTCAAATAAATGGACCTTACCTGGGTGGGGTGAGTGAAATAATAAGGTAAAATCTTCTCTTCGTAGAATTGCGGTAAAAAATCGTGTTCCAACCTTCAGGTGAGCACCTTACCGTGCACCTGGGTTAAGGTGTATTACAATGAATTGTTAGTTCGATTGTAGATCACTTCTGTTTTGTCTTTAGTTTTGCAACTAAAAGCTATAAATTTATATAAAGTATTACTTCAGATTAATGTCGCCTATTTGCATCTTTATGGTTTAAGATAATAATAAATGAAGTTTACAAGGATAAAATATTAACGTCTCGTTAATTACGTTTTCCCTTTCCGGGTGCTACGTCATCATTGCTGGTGCAGTGGTGCTGGAGTCGCGGTGTTGATGCTGTATTCATATCCCGCTTCGTCCATATTCACCTCGGGTCGTGTATGAGGAATTATCCGGCTATGGAGGAGCTCGACGTGTTGCGGCAACGGCTCGATGTGCTGGAAGAGAAGCTGCTCGGTGGACGACCTGTGAAACACCTGAAGGTGCGACCGATCGGCAAGCATTGCTGCCTTGTGCCGTGGGAATGGGATCGGATTATTAATACTAATGTAATAGTAATATTGATAGGGATAGGATACGCTTACAAGTGTCAAGTGTGTGTTAATTAGAGCATCATTTGTTATGTTAATCAGTAATCACGTGGAATGCGTCATTGCTTTGGGCTTGAATATGATGTTTCTCGCATCAACGTGACTCGTTATCGTCGTCATCGCCATCATCATAATCACCGTCAGCACCACCATCATCATCATCATCACCGTCAGCACCACCATCATCATCACCGTCAGCACCATCATCATCACCATCGGCATCATCATCATCATCATCACCCCCGTCAGCACCACCATCATCATCACCATCGGCATCATCATCCCCGTCAGCATCATCATCACCATCGGCATCATCATCACCATCGGCATCATCACCATCAGCACAATCAGCATCACCGTCAGCACTACCATCATCATCACCGTCAGCACCATCATCATCATCATCATCACCGTCAGCACCATCATCATTGTCATCACCGTCAGCTTTCATCATCATCACCATCGGCATCATCATCGGCATCATCATCATCATCACCATCATCGCCGTCAGCTTTCATCATCACCATCGGCATCACCATCACCATCGGCATCATCATCATCACCATCGGCATCATCATCATCACCGTCAGCATCATCATCACCATCGGCATCATCATCACCATCGGCATCATCATCATCACCGTCAGCATCATCATCACCATCACCACAATCATCATCACCGTCAGCACCACGATCATCACCATCACCGTCAGCACCACCATCATCGTCATCACCATCACCATCAGCACCATCATCTTCACCATCACCGTCAGCACCATCATCATTGTCATCACCATCATCATCATCATCATCATCCCCATCAGCACCATCGCCAGCATCACTATCACCATCATCGGCATCACCATCATTTGCATCATAATCATCACCATCATTTGCATCATAATCATCACCATCATCGGCATCACCATCAGCATCATCATCACCGTCAGCACCATCATCACCATCGCCATCACCATCGTCATCATCATCACCCTCAGCACCATCACCATCATCACCATCATCACCATCACCGTCAGCACCACCATCATCATCACTATCATCCTCACCATCATCACCATCACCGTCAGCACCATCATCTGCACCATCATCGGCATTATCGTAATCACCAGCATCATCAGGATCATTGTCATCATCATTGGCGTCATCACGGGCATCACAATCATCGTCAGCATCATCAGTGTCATCAGCATAATCATCGGCATAATCATCGGCGGCATCATCATCATCGGCATAATCGTCATCAGCATCATAAACATCATCATCAGTCGTCATCATCATCATAATCATCATAGTCATCATCGGCATCATCGTCATCGTCATCATCATCGCCATCGTCATCATCATCGTCACTGCCAAAGCACTCTTGAAGAAGGTTGTGCCGGATGGTTTGCCATTGCCTTCCCACCAGTTCGAGCAGGAATTTGCAATTTGTTCAGAATGCCAGAGATAACTCACCTGCCATTGATGGACACCGTTGGATCTGTAACATCCACCACCTAATGTTTGCAGACGAGACGATCGGTTTAGCGTTTCATCTGAGTCTGGATTCGAACCCGGGCGAGACAGCTCACTATGTAGTTAATACTACAGTATTGCTGTAATGATTACTATAGTATTATAAACAAACTGGAAGCCCTTATAAAAATACCACGATAGTAAAATCCGGAGGAAGCCTTTTATTCTTGCGATGGTTGAAAGCTGAATTGAAGCTGTATTATTATTATCATTTTCCTGTAGGTTTGGATTCATTTGAAGCAAGTTTTACGTCTCCGAGGAACATTTCAGTGTTTCAGGGGGAACAGACGCAGCATTCGCCTCTTAACCAATAAAGGTGTGCGTGCGTGCCTCTGTGTCCTTACCCTTCTCCTCATCTCCCTCCTTACCTTCCTCCTTATCCTCCTCCTTACGTCCCTCCCTACCTCACTTCACCTCCCCTAACTTCACCTCCCCTAACTCCACCTCCCCTAACTTCACCTCCCCTAACTTCACCTCCCCTAACTTCACCTCCCCTAACTTCACCTCCCCTAACTTCACCTCCCCTAACTTCACCTCCCCTAACTTCACCTCCCCTAACTTCACCTCCCCTAACTTCACCTCCCCTAACTTCACCTCCCCTAACTTCACCTCCCCTAACTTCACCTCCCCTAACTTCACCTCCCCTAACTTCACCTCCCCTAACTTCACCTCCCCTAACTTCACCTCCCCTAACTTCACCTCCCCTAACTTCACCTCCCCTAACTTCACCTCCCCTAACTTCACCTCCCCTAACTTCACCTCCCCTAACTTCACCTCCCCTAACTTCACCTCCCCTAACTTCAACTCCCCCAACTTCACCACCCCCAACTTCACCTCCCCCAACTTCACCTCCCCCAACTTCACCTCCCCTAACTTCACCTCCCCTAACCTCACCTCCCCTAACTTCACCTCCCCTAACTTCACCTCCCCTAACTTCACCTCCCCTAACTTCACCTCCCCTAACTTCACCTCCCCTAACTTCACCTCCCCTAACTTCACCTCCCCTAACTTCACCCGCTCCTAACTTCACCCGCTCCTCACTTCACCCGCTCCTAACTTCACCCGCTCCTCACTTCACCCGCTCCTAACTTCACCCGCTCCTCACTTCACCCGCTCCTCACTTCACCCGCTCCTCACTTCACCCGCTCCTCACTTCACCCGCTCCTCACTTCACCCGCTCCTCACTTCACCCGCGCCTCACTTCACCCGCGCCTCACTTCACCCGACCCTCACCTCACCCGCCCCTCACCCGCCCCTCACCTCACCCGCCCCTCACTTTACCCCCCCTCACCTTCTTCCTCACCTTCTCCCTCACCTTCCTCACCTCCTTCCTCCCCTCAGCCTCCCTCCTCTCCTCTCTCTGTCTGTCTCCCTCACCCCTCTCTCTCCAACCACCGCCTCTCTCTCCCGCCCTCTCTTAATATTCCCTTCACAAAACGACTGTGTTGCCGGAAACGCTGGGTACCTTTGCTAGTACAGGTATTACATAAATTATGATACATAAATAGGTACTTGTAGTTTCATAGGTACATAAATATTTACATTGGGTACATTTGCTCTTATTTACATGGGAAAGGGGTTGAATGGGGTCGAAGAGTCAATAAAATTCAAATTCAAAAAATGGGGGACAATGTGCCTTGAGCGAGTCGAGGTAGGTGGAGAGGAGAGTGGTTGAGTTGTGGAGATGAAGAAGTGGAAGTGACCGCCTACTCATCCAATAGTACGCCTTCTGTAGGTCGGCTAGAGTATGGAAGAGGATCATCGTACAGCCTCCTCGTCAGAACGTGAGATGCATGGCCTGCTGCCATGGTGAAGTTGGTTCTTTCCAGTCCTTTCATCAATGACATTGCAGCTGCAGCTTCACTCTCCTTGCTCCTTTCCACATTCCTACGCTCTATCAGCACCTCCACCTCCCTTGTCCCTAAATGTGTGGACCTCAAACATCCAAGGGGTCCGCTCCAAGCTGACAGATCAAGCGGCCATCATCTGGTTAACAGAATCCTTCCTCCCACAGGACGTCCCTGACGTCTTGGTGTCACTTCCGGTCTATTTATGTACGTCTATTCATTACGTACTGCTGCAGCATACCTTTCGACCCTTTACACTACAGTAGCTGAGACCCCTTAGACCTTTGAAGACCCTTTAAGTCCGCTAATACCCCCAACACCACCAAGACCACCCCTAAATAAACAAAAAACCCAGATAAGAGGACTCCACACACCATGAACATCCAAGGCTTTTATCCGCATTTTATTATTATTATTATTTTTCTCTATATTCTCATATATTAATTATTTGTCGACGACTTAAACTGTTAATAATGTCCCCTATTTGCCAACGATGTAAAAAGAATACGATGTAAACTGATTATTACTTGTACATATCGTCGAGGCTCATGGAGAGGCAAGTACACTTATCGGATTATCAGATCAGGATGCAACAGGACAAAAGGAACAACATTGAGTGGAGCGGGGAAACACCAATAGCAGAGTTGAAGGCACACAGAGGGAGACGGACAAACAATTGGGGGTGAGGGGGGCAGGAGAGGATGCATGGAGTGGACAATATGGATGCCGAAGGAAACTCTCAGGAGGGAAAACTGGAAATCTGGGAGGGGGGGATGGGGTTGGTGATGGGGTTGGGGCAATTGCAGAGATGAGCTGGCTATTTTGTACTGCAATGGATGAATTCAATGAGTACTTTATTACCTCTGCCACCAAAGGTGGATGGAGGTTATGTTCCCCTGTCTGTCTGTTTGTCTGTCTGTTTGTGAACAAAATATCTCAAACAGTTGCAGACGGATTCGGACGAAATTTGGCAGAGATGTAGCATATGTGACGAGGACGAAATGATTAGATTTTGGTGGAGATCTGGATTTGCATCCGGCCACAAGAATCTTTTAAGTGAATCTTTGCCATTGGGAGATTGGGCCAAAAACGATACATATCAGGATATCTCAAAAAGTTATGGACGGATTTGGACAAAACTTGTTGGACAGGTTGTGTGTGTGACAAGGACAAACGGATTCGATTTTGGTGAAGATCCGGATCCAAATCCAGCTTCTTTTTTTTTTTTTTTTGTATACATAATCGAGGCTCGTGAAAGAGCTAACATTTATCACACAAACAAATCAAACAGACAAACAAACAAAGTATATAAAAAGGGGAGCGGTAGACAAGATGGGGAGAGAAGTGGAAGCACATAAACTCAGCTTTTGAGAGCAGGGACATCGGGAATGTGTGGGAGGGAGAGGGCTTGGGGGGAGTCGGCGTGGGAAGGGGGGGGGGGGGAGAATTATAAACACAAGGACACCAAGGACTTACAGGAAAGAACTTGGTATTTCAAAAAAGTGGATTTGGGGTGAAATTAGCGGTGGTAGAAAAGATCAAGGTTTTGGATGGGGGAGGATAAGAGATGGTGGTGAACAGCTGTTTTAAAGACCTGGAGGGTGGAGTGGGATTGAAGAGAGTGAGGGAGTTTGTTCCAGAGGTGGGAGAAAAGAGGAATGAAGGAGTGAAGGTGAGCAGAGAGTCTTGATTTTGGCAGTTTAACCATAAGAGGGTTGCAGTCAGATCTTGTGCGACCTGTAGGAATATTTGGGGGACAGAGCCCAGAGCGAGCTGGGGGGGCAAGGCCGGAGAGAAGTCGGTAGAAGACGGAAAGACCACCAACCTGCCTGCGGTGACTGAGTGAGAGGCCCTCGGAGGTAGTTTCATCGCGGGAGATTCCAATGATTCTGAACGCTTTGGTTTCAACAGCGTGAAGACGAGCTAGGTGTGAGGCAGGAGCACCAGCCCAGATGGGAGAGCAGTATTCCATTGAGCTGCAGATGAAAGCCTTGTATGTGGTGATGAGCTCAGGTGTGCCTAGGAAGGACTTCGCACGACGGAGGATGCCCAGTCGGCGACTGGCTTTGGAGGCCAGCTTGGAAATGTGGTTTTCCCAGGAAAGATCATGGCAGATAGTGAGACCCAAAAGCTTGAGTGACAGAACTTCTTGGAGAGGATTATTCAGAAAGTAGATGGGAGGGTTGTCCAGTCGGTCTTTTCGGAGAGACATCGTAAGAGTGTGAGATTTGTCAGGATAGAAAGACATGTTCCACTTGTTTGACCAGTCTGTGATTTTGTCCAGGTCTGCAGAGAGTGAGGAGGCTGCAGACTGCCGATCTGAGGGATGAGGAATGGAGCGGCAGAGAGTGGAGAGAGCTATTCGACTTTTTAAAGTGATTCTTCACCATTGAGTGATACGGCCAACCAGGCGGAGGTGTGCACTCTACTGAGTGCCGTTATAGTTATAAATGAAAAGCAGCCAATCGGGTGTTGGCTGTTAAAAGATTTCTCTCCACTGAGGATCGACCCGAGTACCAGACAGGTCAGAGGTTAAGCTTGGCAAAATGAATGTATGAGGTCACATGGTACATAGTATCGACTTGTTTGGGATCTTCTGTTTGTTTTACAACTTTTAAAAGCAGTACTTTTGTTGACCTCGTTCATTCTAAAAATGATGGCATATGTTATTGTAATAGATCTCTGTGTCCGCATGCAGATCTTCTTCAATCTGAGAATGAATGCTCGATATTAAACGCAATGTCGACATTCCCCGGTGACATGACACGACAACGTAAAGTGAGACTGCACTGGTTCTCAGATCTACTGTAATCTATATATTGTGGCCCTGTTCTGTATTGATCGATGTTGTCTTTGGACTCTGCTCACTTGGTGTATTATGTGGAAAATCTAAATTTTATGCCAAACATTATTCCAGTGACTCTCAAGTGCTATTTCACACACGAATGACCTTACTATCAGTTTTGTAGATTGTCCCGCTCGAACACGTGCCGGGAATCCACTCCTTCCAGTACAAGATAGCCGGCTCATCTCTGCAATTGGTCCAACATACTGAAATACAACAACAACAACATGCATTTTAAGGCCATTTTCCCTGCTAGAGCGGGGGTTAGCCTTGCGGTCCCCATGACAATCTTCTCCATTTTGCCCTATTTTCTGCATCTCTCCTTGTTAACCCCCTTGCCTGCATTTCTTCTTCCACCATCTTTAGCCAAGTCTTTCTCGGTCTACCCCGTCCTCGACTTCCTTTGACATTCATTTCCATCACTCTTCTCAACCAGTCACTTTCATCCTTCCTCAACACATGACCAAACCATCTCAACCTGTTCCTCTTCACAGCATCAATCACAGGCTCTATTCCCATCATCTTTCGCAATTCATCATTTGTCTTCCTCTCTCTCAACGATACTCCACACATCAACCGAACCATTCGCATTTCCACCCTTTCCAGCCTTCGTTGCTGCTCTACGTTCATTACCCATGTCTCGCTCCCATAAATCATAACACTTCTCACACATGCAGCATACACCTTTCCCTTCAGCTTCAACGACACTCCCCTCCTCATCAGCACGCCACTCAGTTCCCGAAACTTCTTCCATGCACATCTCACTCTTGCAACCGTTGCCGAGTCTGATCCACCTTCTCCATTCAGCATGTCTCCGAGGTAGCAAAATGTTTTCACACCTTCTAGCTTCACGCCGTCTCCAAGATCCAACTCAACATTTCCTCCATCTGCAGCTCCCTCTGTGCATACCTCACACTTGAATGTAGCTGCCACACTGGTTAATGACCCTCTCAGACCACTACATTTTTGATGAACCCACTCAGCGCACATTGTACATTGAATGGAGTTCACTCCGACACCCTTCCTGCACACAGCACATGGCCACTTCCCAGTTCTTTCCACCTCACCACATGCTTTACCACTTGCCATCACCTTCGTCTTTCCTATATTCACCTTCAGACCTTTTGTCTCCATACCTTCCTTCCACTTGTTCATCTTTTCCTTCAGTCCATCCATACTTTCCGCAATCAACACCAGATCATCTGCATACAACAACTCCCACGATAAACCCTCCTTTACGTTCTGAGCCAGCACCTCCATCACAGCTACAAATAGTAGTGGACTTAGTACCGACCCCTGATGCACTCCCACCTTCACCTCAAACTCACCACTGTTCCCTTCCTTCGTCCTTACAGCTGTGCGCGCTCTTTTGTACATTGCCATCACCACTCTGATCAACCATTCCTCCACTCCCAACTTCCTCAATGCCCATGTCAATACTTCGCTGGAACCCGATTGAATGCTTTCTCCAGATCAACAAACCCAAGAAACAACTTCTTCCTCTTCTCCATGTACTTCTCCTGCAACTGTCTCACAATAAAGAGCGCGTCTGTCGTTCCTCTTCCTGGCATAAATCCAAACTGCATTTCGTCGATCTTCACCTTCTTCCTTATCCTCCTCTCCAACACCCTTTCCAATACCTTCATTCCATGCTCCAATAACTTTATCGCTTGGTACGAGCCACACTCTAGAGGGTCACCTTTCCCCTTGTATAGAGGGACGAGGGTACTCAGTTCCCAATCCACTGGAATGCGGCTTTCTTTCACCACCAGATTACAGATCTCTGTCATTCTCTTCACACCCCAACTTCCCGCTGCCTTCAACATGTCTCCCACAACTCCCGTCGGCCCTCCCGCTTTTCTACTCTTCATTGCTTTTATCGCTTCCTCAACTTCCTTCTCAGTTATCTTCTCTGCCGGTCCTAAAACTGGGTTACTCTCTATGTTGCCATCCCATTCATTCTCTGTATTCAACAGCATTTCCATATATCTTTTCCATCTTCCTTTAATTCCATCTAGGTCCACAACGATTTGTCCCACTTCATCCTTCAAGCAACTCACCCCCATCACATCACACCTCTCTTTCGCTATCTGGTTTGCAATCCTGAATACCGCTCTCTGACCCTCTTCCGAATCCAAGCTTTCTCCGAACATTTTCCTACATGCCTCCTGCGCCTTTGCTACCTCTTTCTTTGCAGCCTTCTTGGCTGCCTTATAACTTTCATGCTCTGCTTTTTCTGCTCCCGTACCCTTTGCGTTCTGCCACTCCTTGAACTTCTTCCTCTTCTCGTCAATCCTCTTTCCAACTTCATCATCCCACCACCATGTTTCCGAGTGCCTCGGTGGTCCTTTTGTCCATCCACATACCTCACCAACGGCTCCCAACAGACTAGCTTTCATTGACATCCAACCACTTTCAAGCTCAACCACATCATCCTCTACCCTACTCAGCCTCTCTTTTAATGCCTCCCTTACTGTCACCTCTTTGAACCTCCACACCTTCATTCTCGGTTGGTACTTCACCCGCCGAGCTCTCCTCGCACCTTTCACCCTTATGTCGCAGACAACCAAGTGATGCTGTGAAACAGCCTCCTCCCCCGGGATCACCTTTGTGTCCCGGAGGTGCCCCCTATCTCACCTACGCACCATCAGGTAGTCCACAGTTGTCGTCGACCCACCTGACGTGTATGTAACAAGCTTATTATCCTCTTTCTGGAAATGAGTATTACAAATCAGCTCGATCAGCAAACTCCAAAATCCTTTCACCTTCTCCATTTCTCACACCATATCCGTAACCCCCATGAACTCCCTCAAAACCATCCATACTCCTTCCCACATGTCCATTTAGGTCTCCTCCTACCACAACAACTTCCTCATCTTTCACGTTTTCCATCAGCTTCTCTATCGCACACTAGAACTTGTCCTTCTCTTCATCGCTTCGACCAACCTGCGGAGCATATCCCGAGATGACGTTCACGAAGAGCTTTCCAATCATCATTTTCACCATCATCAACCTTCCACTCACCACACTGTCTGCAAACTCCTCAGAAAACAGGACTGAAACAACAACAACTCCAACATACTGAAATGATGTCGTAAATTAAATCTGAATTGTTCTTCCTCACATAGTGGCTCAATGGCTGGGATTGTGGGTAATTTTCATTTGTTACGATGATTAATGTGCACTCTTTGCCAAAAATTCCGAGAGTTTCTTGTATCAGGATTATCAAAAATTGCAGATCTGGGAATGGTGCTTTCGTCAAGAAGTACCCAACCTTTTTTAATCGTGTACTTTTGTATTATTCTCTGATGGCTGGATCGTTTGGATATCCCTGATCGTTGTCATTCGGACACGTGTTCTTTGTTCTTACAGTATGAAGAGGCGATATGTCGGCTGCAGACTTCCCTTGACTCGCTCTCTGGAAAACGGGAACGTCTTCGTGTACTGTGGCGTCGCAGTAAGATCCGATGAACTCTTTGTTTAATTAATCGTATCGATTCTGTACATTGTGCTGCTTTGTTGTTTCAGAATCAACATTTTGCACTCGCAGTCTATCACATGGCTGCATTTGAAATCCACATTTTACCTCATATAGTCTTGAGAAAAGGAACATGGGCACGGTCTTTTAAACTGTTGCTTTGCGTTTTGCGCTAAACAAACGGCGCTAGCGCCGCCATACCTGTCTAAAGGCCGAATCTCACAGTTAATGTGCCCTCAGGGCATGAGACGGCATAATATTTTGTCCAAGTAGAGTACTGTGAAACAGAAGGTTTTTTGCAAGTGCCAAAAGGCGATTTGTGTTCTATAGGGTTCAAGTATGCATTCAAGTATGAAAGGAAATTAAAGTTTTAAGGGTTGTAGAAATAATTTTTTCCCGGAAGTTTATCGCTGTAGATGATGCAGTGTCTTTTACACCACCCTGTCCCTGTTTAACACGTTTCATTAGTTCTTTGTGCCTGTTGTTTGGCCTTTATGATGTCATTAAAAACAGTAAGTTTCCTCTTTGGAATAATTATCTCATTCCTGCCAAACAGGCAGACAGAGTACAAATATCGAATTTGTCTCTCGCATGACATGTGCGATCGGGACGAGACTCTGTACAATTTTTTTTAATACACGTGCTAAGTAAGGATTGTTACACACACACACACACACACACACACACACACACACACACTCACACACTCACACTCACACTCACACATACACACACACGGATGAGACAAACACTTAAAACAGCCACTGAGCTTGGGCGAAGTGCCGTCACTTCCTGGGATACTCTGGGTACCAGCGACGTCATAACAATGGCGCCGCTTTTCTCCCCGTACTCAGCAGGGCATTTCCCCCTCATCGTTAACACCACTTATTCCCCATATGGAGTTATTTACAATGAGCCACGTTTCAATTTTTTCCATGGAGCTGTTTTGGAGATATAGATGCAACGTTTTTCGGTTTTTCCAAGATGGCGCCTGTACCACATGACCAATGACGTCGTAATTATCATCAAAATATTCTACAGGAAGAGGTGTTCCTATGGTGAAAATTTCGTGTCCATCAGACCAACAGTTGCTGAGAATTTTTTTAAATAATGATCAGATAAGTGTTTTACTTGTAGAATTATGATGTCATAACGAAGGTACCGATGACATCATCATTAACATATCTTATTCCCAAGGGGTGTACTTGACAATCAGCCATGTTTCAATTTTTTTTCTTGGAGCAGTTTTGGAGATAGAGATGTGCAACTGTTTGATTTTCCAAGATGGCGTCTGTACCACGTGACTTATGACGTCATAATTATCATTAAAAAAATTCTACAGGAGGAGCCGCTCATATTCTGAAAATGTTGTGTCCATCAGACTGAGGTTTTTTCATGCTTATCAGATCAAGCGTTGTACTTGTCGAATTATGGCGTCACAATGAAGGCACCGATGACATCATCATCAACATATCTTATTCCCCATGGGGAGTACTTGAGAATGAGCCATGTTTCAATTTTTTTCCATTGAGCGGTTTTGGAGATATAGAGGTGTAACGTTTTTCCAAGATAGCGTCCGTACCACGTGATCTATGACGTCACAATCGTCATTTAAAAATAATTATACAGGAGGAGGCACACCAATGGTAAAATTTTGTGTCCATTGGACCAACGGTTGCAGAGAAAATGAACTTTACCCACAAAATAAACCCACAAAATTGTGATAATAATAATAATAATAATAATAAACATATGAAAAACAATAGGATATCTCAGCCTGAAGGGATATGCTACCTGAATAATAAATGATGTGTTTCAGGTGAAGACCTGCAGAAAGCTCTTGTACCAGATTTGCTCGATCCACCCGAAGATGCGCAGCTTGCCATCGTGCTTTCCGGTATGGGTCTCGTGCCGATAAACGTACAAGCATGAACATCACGATGTTTTTGAGCGGGAGCATGTTGGAGAGTCTGGTGTTATGCGCTGCATATTAGTACTTTTTTTTTGGAGAATGCTAAATATTTGTGATTACCTGCTTTGAATTCTCTTTGAGAACTGTTTTGACATTTACTGTGACCCGTGTACACTGGCTGATATTGAAATATTTGGCCAATGTTTATCAAATTGATGTAAATGTTTCTTTGGTGAACCACTGGAAGTGGTTAAATATCTTGAACTTCTAGGCCTCACCAACAGTATGACCTCTCCTGCACCGACCACACAGCAATGCAGGCCTCCAAATCTGTTGCAGAAGAGGAATCCTCTGTCAATCCAAGTCTCTCCATAAAATCCGAAATACTCGTAGTCTACAAGACCTCTGTCCACAGCCCAATGGGGGTAGTGCTCCCCTTAGGAGCTGGTGCCCCAGCTTCACATCTGTCTCTTTGATTATGTAGTCTAAAGCTCTCAACATTATTCAAATCTCCCATGACGAGGCTGAATCACCACAAGGTGTGTTCTTTTCACATCACAGGTAGATCTGTAGTCTCTCCACTTCTCCAGTCTAGCTCTCTCTCTCTGCTCTTTCAGCCCTCTGACCCACCCCAGCTCTTCCAGGATGCATGCGTTCTTCCAGTAAACCCCTCGTTAAACCTACAAAATCCAGGCTGATTGCATACACCTCATCTCTTTTCTTCAATTCTACTTCAGTTTGTATAGGTGCCTTCTCTCGTCTGAAGTTAGGCTGTTCTACCCCACTCGTGCCTCCGAGGCTTCAAGCAGGCAGTGGACCACCATCTCGTGCCATCCCTAATTCCAACCCAGAATCGTTATATGCATCTGCCAACGAATTATGTTTTTGGGTTGTCCTATAAGGCATGTTTTTGGGTTGTCCTGGTGTTGGCTTAGCGGTTAGGGTGCTGGCTTGGGATCCTGGGTTCAAATCCCGGTTGATCGTTGAATTAACGCCAGGGGGGTTCACTCAGCCTGTCATCCTTCCGAGGTCGGCAAATTGAGTACCAGTTCACTTGTAATTCCCTGTGTGTCGCAAGAGGCGACTAACAGGGTTGGCGGCAGGAAGGGCATCCGGCCATAAAACATTGCTTCAAAAAAAGGGGACCATGGTGCCCAAAAAAAGGCCAACCCCTGCTCTGCGGGGAAAAATGGCCTCAAAAGGTGGTTCTGTTGTCCGTTTGGCTGTCCGGCTCCGCATCCGTCCGTGGTAGGTTTCCGTTACCTTGAGAATGGCTGAAGGGATCCAAGTCAAACTTGGTGCAGGTATGAATAATGAGGTAAAGATGAACTGATTTATATTTTAGGGTCAAAAGGTCATGTTAGGCAAAAACTCTGTTACTGCACTAACTTGTGAACCAGTGATATGATTTTGACCAAACTTGGTACAAGTATATATTATGGTGAAAAGATGAACTGATTAGATTTTGCATCAAAGGTCAGAGGTCATGTTCGGTAAACGTGTGATACTTGAGAACAGCTAAATGGATTTAAATCAAACTTGGTACACGTATGTATGATGATGTAATGATGTGGGCGGAGGCATATTGCGTGATGTCGGTGTCGTTCTTGTTTACCCTCATTCACCCGACCTAAACCCAACAGTTGCTTGCGTGTTGCAGTGCTTCCTCCCTTTCCTCTTTTTATTATTTATTTGTTCGTTCTTCCCCTCTCACTGTGTCCAACTATTACTCTGTAGTCCTGTTGTCAGTCCGTACCATATGTCCCCTTGTACTTCCATGAGCATCAACAATATCTATCTTTTTGTTTGAAATTCTGTGATGACATTTTCTGCCATTTCCTGATTCTTTCATGCAGAGGAGCAGCAACTACTATCGATGGCATCATGGCTGCAGGAGCTCTCGTCTCTCCTACCAGTTGTCGACAGCCCAGGCCTGCAAGGTTTGTTAGTCTGTTCACTTTTATCATTTTCATTTTCTCCGTTTCCGATGCCACTGTTTTTCTTTAAGCTACGTTCTTGATTTGCACTGATTGCTTGTGTATGCTGCCTGTCAAAGTAGCCTACGTACACCATTCCGGATTTAAATCAAACTTGCTACAAGTATGTATGATGATGTAATAATGTGGGTGGAGGCATAATCGGTCGACGTCACGACATTGAAGATGTCGCTCTAGTTTTCTATATATTTTTTGTGTGGGCCTAAACACTTCCCTACACCCACTAAGGAATGGGGTTTTGGATCATTTAATATTACTTTTCGCATCGCTACAAAGGATTAGTCATGATAAAGCGATTAAAAATCCAACTTTCTTTTTTCACAATTTTCTAAATTATTTTTTGCGTAAAACTCTCCCCGGCACACACTGATGCACTTCTGAAGATTTGGTGAAGATGTGTTCAACAATCTCTGAGAAAAATGGTGACACAGACAGACAAACATCTCTAGTATTGACTATACAGTACCGTACTTGGTGGTATAGATTATACCATACCGTATTTGGTGGTATAATCCTTCGAGTATCCACTCTGAGTCTGGGAGCTTGGCCGGTCAATTCCGAGCCCGGCCAAATCGTACCAAAGACTTTAAAAATGGTATGTGCCGCTTTTTTTGCTTGCCACTCAGCAATTAGAGGATAGAGCATGGACAAACAAACCCTGTAGCTTGGCATCTAGGGGGAGGCGGAGATTTTTTTCCTTCATTGCCCCTTTGAGTGGAGAGGAAATACCTGATGAGGATGGCGATACCGTTATGCAGAGTGACCCAGTAAGTCTTGTAATTTCCCTCAAGTCAGAGGGTTTTTTTTCTTGGTCGGAAGTGGAGTTTTCCCTCTCGTTCTGCGTGTGTTGCACCGCATCAGCGGCATAGTCGCGCCCTCAGCCAATGAAGCTACTTGTGCTGCATACAAATGAAGAAGAGCATATCAAAATGATTTCTGGCCTTGAAGAAAAAAGGGTGTTTATTGACCCTTACCATGTGTCATCAGGTTTAACTTTATGAATTACAGAATCACTTCAAATACAGCTCCTCTTTGTCCTGCTACCTTTTGTCAAATGCTTATTTGTTACTCATCCTTGACTTGTCCTTACAGCTGTGCCTGAGTTTTCCCTGCGGATGCAGAAAATCTCCAAGTTACACCTCACCCAGAAGGTACACTATATTATGAATCAATTGTGTAAGAGGTTCCATCCATGCAATGTACGGAATCACTGTGGGCGTCCCGCCTCCTCCTATATGCCCCCCCCCCCATGTGCGTCCTCCCCCCATGTGTGTCCGTCTCCCCCCCCACCTGTGTGCGTCTCTCCCCCCCCCCCTTGTGTGCATCCCTTTCCCCCCCCCTTGTGTGCATCCCTTCCCCCCCCCTTGTGTGCATCCCTCTCCTCCCCCCCTGTGTGCGTCCCTCCCCCCCCCCTGTGTGCGTCCCTCCCCTCCCCTGTGTGCGTCCCTCCCCTCCCCTGTGTGTGTCCCTCCCCCCCCTGTGTGTGTCCCTCCCCCCCCTG